>NW_005054309.1:5251459-5267528 GCF_000277835.1 Geospiza fortis | reverse complement strand
ATGCATATGGCCCTAAAAGCAATAAATGTTGAGCAATGTTTAACTTAGAGGTAAAGAATCAATTAATATTTGTACTGCTAAGCATGCATTTATTCATTTTTGTATTTCTTCTTTTGCTCTTCATGTATTTATCCTGTCCTAATAATAGATGAAAAAGAGTTATCAATAGGACTGAGGATGTGTCCCCTGATGAAGTACTCAAAGCTTCTGTAATAAATCAGATTTGAGATGTATGGAACATACTGCTAATAAATTTATCATTAATCCTTTAAAAAGAATCCAAAAAATAGGATCTCAAGCCTAGTTATCCTAAGATCAGTGAGGAAATTGCCACTGTTCTCAGAAGGCAGATTGGAATGTGCAATGAATTCTTGCACTCCAGACTTTGATAATTAATATCAAATAATAATTAAAACTAGCATGATTTTTGCCTTTTTACCTGAACATATTTCCATTGGTTAAAACAGAGTGAATTCTGGTTTAGGTGGTGTAAATGAGAAGGGAAGCTAATTGCATCCACAGGAACCTCCCACCATTCTGTTTTAATCTTATCGAGAACACATTTATGGAGTGGGCTGGAAGTCAGTGCAAGCCTAATGCTAAGAAGCTTAGAATGAACATGATTGATTCAAATGGGACTGTTAAGTTTATATGGAAAACTGTGATTATGCAATCAAATCCATGTAGTGAGCCCTTGATACACACATCAGAAAATCTACTAACAACATTGGGAGCTGAATATTAGCTATCTTTAATCTGCTTCCTTTATAAAATTCAATGGAAGCATTTAAAAATCTCCTGTTAGAGACTTAAAAAACCCCAGACAACCCACCAACACCCACAAAAAAGCCCCAGAACAAAACAAATATAAGAAAAGCCTAACAAAGCAAGCAAGAAAAAAAAACAAAAACTAAACCTAAGCAGAAATATACCACCACTGCCAAAATAAGTAAATAAATACTTACATACACATATACATACATACAAACATACAAAAAAGCAAATGAAAACCAAAACACCAAAACAGTGGAATTTAGGCAGTGGAAATGTTGGAGTATTTTATTCACAAGCCCTTAAGCAAATATAAATGTGCTTAGATCAACTAAGTATTGGCATGCAAATGAAGTTCCCTTAAAAAAATAATGGTTCCTACTTTGAATACGAACTAATACCTTATAGACCCTAAAAAAGCCTTAAGCATCTGGTGGAGTTAATTGGGGGGTAGTCATGAACCATATCTCTTTTTTTGACATGCGCTGTAGCCTGCGTTTTTCACAGGGGAGGATGAATTTCAGCATGTTTCTTATAATGGAATTCCAGCTTTTAAAATTTCTTCTTTCCAATTCAGATTCTAAAGCCTAAGTGTTTTGTGGGCTAACTTTTTAAAATTATAAGTGCTTGAGATCAAAACTATGCTCTGAGCAATGTCTGTGTGGGTCCCATAAATTCTAAGTAGGCAACTCCAGTATTTTTCAGTTAAAAGCAGAAGTGGGGAATGGTTTTCAAGATAAACTTTGCTTTTCTTTTTCCTATTGGTGAAGTTTTTATGGACTCCCATTCCTGTTCTGTATAATTCCAGAGTATTTTGGCCACAGGACTTTCATGGACCACTGCAATTCTTTCTTTCTGTTGGCTTTATAGGGATCCTGTCCTGAGTATCTTTCCAACCTGTGTACTCTGGTAAGGAACCTAAATTAGGTGTGATGGATCTGGGACAAATAACTCCAGTGACACTGTGAGATTTCTTTTGTTTTTACTGGCAAAGCATTTAAGCATGAACTTTTTTACTGCTCAATAAAGCAGTTAATCATATTTTAAAGTATAAGTCTAGGTCGAAGTATGTGATTGAATCAGATCCTTTGAAGTTCACTGACCTGTAGTAAATTGGGAATTTCATAGCTGACTGCACAATTAAACTTTGACTTCAGGGCATATTTAGGTTTAAATTTCTCATTAGGAAGTAATTCTGAAGCAAGATTTTTTTTCTCCTGACAAATGCAAAGTAGCTGTGAAGAGGTTAAATAAAAGTTTTATTTTGCAATTAAAACCAAATTTATGCATGATTTTTTCTAATTTATTTCTCTGCTTCTGGTAGAAGTAATTGGTTCAAAGCCTAATATCCCGGTAATCTTTAAACCTTCAGCAAGCTTTCTTACACATTTTCTAGGTTCAATTCATATGGAAAAAATACCTTTTTTTCATTTGTCCCAGTCTCCTATGAATTATCTTTTAAAAGATAAAGGGAGACAGCAACATGGATAGAGTTATATTCTACAAAATCCTATTAGAACAGAAAGATCGCTCTCTTGATGCTTAAAGTATTAAATTTGCCGACTACTGAATCCTTTTTCACACCAGTAAGTGTGAAGAAAGTGACTTTTATAGAAGGTAATTGAGACAGAAAGACAGGATTTCAAAAAATAGATGCTGAAAGGTCCATTCAATTACCAGGAATACTCCTCTGCCTACTGTAGTACACTCATTACTGCTGGAATGGTGATTGAGATTCCCAGTTGCCATATACTGCCACAGCCCCACAGGAGTCTGCAGTACATTTTTGGTTCATGTTATTTGAAGATTTGCCTTCAGTTTTGATGATATAAAACCATATCTGATGGTATAAAATAATCTGTGGATTTGAAACATAATTTAAATACAATTCACAGCACTTATTCAAAAAATAAGTGTCATTTTAAAAGCTGGGCTTTTGCTAGGAGCATTACAATACAATGGGACTATTTATCTGTCTTGTTCTGAGCTGGATATGTTTTTACCACTTTCCAGAGGAACAGAGCAAAGACACATATTTTAAATTGCAAATTCAGGGGCGTATGTCCATTATAAAAAAGCAGATTTAAAGACTCTTTGTGTATCAGATTCCAATTATGCTTCCTGTGGAGTCTGTCTCCACAGTCAGACATGATTATTAATCATTCTTTCATCAAAGACTTTGGAAATGGGAGATTTCACTTGTTTTTTCTCTTGGAAAAGACAGTGCTCTTTCTGGGCTTGATCCTTTCATTTCAGGTTTTTACTTAGGTAGCTGTAAGGTTGGAGCAGCATGGACACCTAATGCATTAAATTACTCCCTAAGGCGTGGACCTGCCTGCCCTGGGTTTGGTGGTGGTGAGAACTTTGGAAAGACCAGGCTTTATCCTCCTGACCCATCTGGCTTGGGAAGTTTGCAGTCAACCTGGAACTGGTTCCACCTGTTTCACCATGTAGGGAGCAGAGACAGACACTGGGATGGGGATGGCTGGCACAGCAGAGCGTGTTCCTGCATGGATGGTGGGGATGGGGGGCTCACACGGACACACTGCAGGGACAGCATCTCAAACCAACACTTCAGCCACAGTCAGGGACAAACGATGGATGCAACGTGGTCGTACAACTGCACATCACACATACATGATGCAGAGATGGCCATGGAAAATACTCACTTTTTCACTTGATTCTGCTTCCTTTTGGCTTCTGCACCCCTTTGGTGCATAGCAGGGAAGTAGGTATTTGTGTTTAGTGGAAGAAATTACACTGACTAACAGACACAAGCATTTTACTCATAAATTTATCATAGACTATTGCTGAGGAGACTGACAGACAGCTACTACAAATGGTGTGTTAAACATTTAATGAACCCAGGCTGAACTCCTGGCCCTGTTGAAGCCAATGGAAGTTTTTGCATGTCAATCTTTTTTGGGGTGCAGTGAAGGTTTAGAGGGGGCAGCATTTTATGTGTGTTTCTAATTTTTTGTTAATCTCTTAATGGAAAATTAGAAATGATGCCTTAAACAGAGCATCTTTTTCCTCCATGCAATTTCTTTGTAGACATTGGAGTTCACCATGAACAAAACCTGGTGTTCAACAGGGGCTGAGGAGGAGGTGCCAGACCTGGTTTCCAAATTAGTAGATGGTATTTCTAGAATGTGTATTAGTGCAGCATATCTGCGATGCTCTGCTGGAGAAGTACGTGCTGGTGTGTGTGCATCTTAGAACTTTCTAAAGTACAGTAGCTGTTATACTAAATCGTGAGAGGAATAAAATAGGATTGTGGATTTCGTTTAAGGCTCTCATGTAAAACCAGCTTCCAGCAATTTCCATTCCTGATGAGCTGGAAGCATTTATGTGCAGTAAATATCAGCAGTAAACTAAATGCACTTGCCTGGGGAACAAATTCATGTGAGCAACATGAGGGAATAAAACCCACTCTCATAAAAAGAGTGCTGTGGTTACAGTAGTGTTCAGTCACTGTCTTTAAGGAATGGAACCACCAAATGCTCGGTGGCTACTCCAAGGTAGGTGTAAGGTTTAGTGTGGGGATGTACATCCTTCCTTTGACTGGAGGTGTAGAAATGAAAGCAATGAGATGTGCCAAGTCACATATTCTGATCCAGACCAGGAGCAGAACCCCAGTGAGAGCTTAGGAATGGGATCTGAGATATTGGAAATGACACTACTGTGAACTGGTGGTTTCTTATTTTACATATGCACCGAATGGGAATATTTTATATATGAATTGCAAATGAGTATTTATGGCGTGACAATTGATGGCATGAATTAGAACTGAGATTTTAAACTAGCTTTAAACAACTTTCTGGTAACTGGGGAGAAAAAATGCATTTTTGTTTAAATTTTCACGTCAAACCATCTACACCCCCAATATTCACCCCAGGCTCTTTTCCCCCCTCAGTGAAGCAGCGGGATGGGTCACCCAGCGGGGCCGGGGACTCGCGCGGCGCCCGTGGCCCCCTCAGAGCCCCGCGCTCTGCCCACCTGGGATGCCACAGTGAGGAGGGGCTTTTCTTCTGCAGACTCCTCCCTCGGAATCTCCTTCATCACCATGGCCACAGCCTTATCGGCCGCCCTAGCGCCTTTGCCCTACAACAGCGAAACCAACAACGGCGCCAGGTCAGCAGCGGGCTCCGACCGCCCTCACGCGCGCTCCCGACCCGGCCCGCGGGACCCGGCCGCGCCTGTGCCTGGAAGCGAAGCTCGGTTGGAAGCAGAACACACACACACTGGTTAAAAATAGTAAAAATAATAATAATAATAATGTAACAAGTGGTCCATCAGCCCAATGGTTAAGGAGGCAGTTGGGGTCTAGCCGTGGTCTGGTGGCTCGTTCGAGTTGCCCCAATGAAGTCAACAGGAATCCGGCACTTTCCTGCTGGGCCAAGGCCTGCTGGAAGTTCCCCCGTGCCAACCTTCTGCAGGGTAGGATCCCCAGAGCAGCAGGGGTTGGAGGATCAGCCCATTGATTTAATTTTAGTCATCCAAGTTTATACCCGAAATACCTCTTCATGGGTTTTTTTCTGTTCTTTTTTCTTAAAAATAGCGTCAAGTGGAGTTTTCAAATAAAGCACAGTTCCTTGTTGTTCACTGAGGCAAACTCTCCCTGAAATTTGAATGTATAATCTGGACCCACAGAGTTTATAGCTCTAGTAACATTTTAAAAAGCAATTTACATCATATAAACAGTCTGGGTTTTTGCTAACAGAACATACGGAGCCAAATTCTGCCATCGTAGGCATTGCTACAGCTGTCCCTGAAATGATCATTGTTGTAGAACTTACTGTAAGGATTTTTTTTTTAAGCTACACTTTTCTTAAACTTCTCTTAACACATTGTAAATATTCTGGACAAGTTTAAGATATTTTAACATTATTTAATATAAATTAGCCAAATAAAAAGTGCACCGATATTATGTGCCATGCTGTTTAATGCCATTCTTTTTATTTAATGAGGGTCTTTATCATCTTGAGTTCACATGGGTTTCTGTATCTTGATCTTTGGTCTTATTTTGATCTCTGCCTCTTTCGAGTGACAGAGAAGGTGGGAGCTTACACATGAAGCATCACAGCAGAGCTGCATTATGCCAGTGACCCTGGCCAGGTCCTTATTATTATACTTTAAAAGCTCCCATCTATTTCCATGGAAGTTTTAGCTGTGCAAAGACTGCAGGATCTGGCTCCATAAAAGAAGTATGTTACACTGGACTTAAATATATTTAAATCCTTAAAAGTCTATTAACAGAAGGGGTTCTTTGCTAAGACCTCATATACAAGAATTATCTTCACTAGCAGTATATTCTGTGTCAAGTAAACCCCCACTATTGCTCATACCAAACTACAGATGGTTTCAGGAACATTTCACCAATTGCAGGTAAAACCATTATGTACTATTGCAGGTTCTAAACGGGTTTTATTACTGGTCAGGTCAATATTAGATTAGCTTGCTTGTGCAACACATCACAGATACCCTACAGAGAGTTCTTTGCATGCTGCAAGAAATTCTCAGAGCAGAAGTGTCATAAATGATAAGCATGCTGGACTTGTGATGCCTTTGATATCCAAAGAACTGCAAAGTCATTGTAAAATTAAATATATTAAATTCAATGAGAATTACATTTAATTGGTAAGCATATCAAAGGTTCTGGGCCAATTATGTGTTTGTTCATGATTCACATGACATATTCCAGGTCTATGAAGCTTGTTTCCAGTATGACACATGAGCTATCATTAGCTAGCACTAATAGCATGCTATTGGTCTTTACAAAATGTAGTCCTTTTGTGCTGAGTGCTAGAACAAAATCGTTTATCAGCTGGGAAGGATGCATTGGAAAGCATGCAGTGCTTTTTATTTCTTGCAGAGTAAAAACCCACCAAAGCAAAGGTCAGGTCACTTTTTTGAAGACAGAGCCACTTTTTCTTCAAGGTTTCACCTACTGCCTGAAAAGAGTCATGATACTCGTATTAGTGCCTGCTGTTCATCCTCCACACACGTAACTGCAAAGCGCTGGGAGTGGCTGACACCAAATACAAAATCTGTCTCACCAGTTTAAAGTGGCCACGTTACAATGGAGAAAAGCAACCCAAAGGATACCTCTGTGCTATTTTTAATGAGCAGACTTAGTTTATTTGCTGGGCAAAGCAAGTGATTTGATGGTTTACCTTTTCTTTTCTTTAAGTTAGATCTTTAACTTTCCTAAAAGAAAAACAAGCTTTCCTGTGTGAAAGTCAGGTTGACATTTCTGGCTGTTTAGCCTATGCTGTGTGAAACATTTTGAAACTAGAAGTTGGTAACAATTTCCTGGATGCCTAAGAGAAAGCCAATGCAGTGGAATAGATTAAATTGTCAGATTCTGCTGGAGAGGTACACAGGGGAACAATTCACTGGAAAATGCAGCCTTTTATTCTGTTGACTAGAAATTAAATTGTTGTCCTATGTAAGGTAGGTAACTTTGAAAATTTTGGTCTCTCTTCCCTGCGGTGACCACTGTGTAGCCAATTCTTGCCTATGAAGCCATTAGGCCAAAGAATTGGAGAGAAATAAAACCAGTTTTTCTGTGGTCAGGATGACCTTGTTACTGTTGTCAACTGCAGCTGAAATTAAAATCTCCAGCACATTTATTTCAATAACCATTAAAGAATTATTTTTTAAGGTGTTCTTTACTTAGCCTCTTTTGATATTAAGTGTTGTTTCTTTGCAAGCCAAAGTGCTATATAAATTTACCTGGCACAGCAGTTTATTGCTCAAAGCCTGTAATTCTGTAACAACTAATTTTAGACACGCCAGAACTTCAAAACAAACAGTTTGTTGGAAGTGGAGGTTTGCAAGGTCCGTTACTTTCTCATGTAAACCACAGTTTAACAATTTAGTAAGTAAATTTCATCATTCCCTATTGGTTTGCAATATAGAAATGGAAACAATTGCGATGTAGAACATGACAACCCATGTGCAAATTATGACAATTGTGAATTGATGAAGGAAAAAAATGTATTATTTGTTTTAATGGAACATACTCCTTAAGAGAAACTGAGAAACATGTCAGTGTGTTGTTATTTGATACATTAAAAAAATGCAGCAGCTCCTTTAGGTAATATCTCCATAGCAAAATAAGGAATAGATTTCAGAGTATTCCCCTGATGCTAAATATTTATAACAGCATTAGGTTCAAAACTTAATAACAATTTCTCTAAGCTTTTCCTTTGGGATCAGATAATGGGTAGTAATAGACATTTCCATAGGACTATGCTGATTTAGCAGGATTTTGTAAGGAAATACTTTTATTCTGCTGCTTTTTCTGAATAGTTCCAAATTCAATTCTCTCCAAGTCACACTATTTAGATGTGGTATTTAGTAATGAGTAATTAATTAAATTACCGTAAGAGCATATTAATGTAAATTTCTAGTGCAGCATAAAGTTGATTTTTTAAAATAAGTGATGCATATAACTTTGTAACCATGCTCATCTAGGATAAAGCTTTAAGTACTTGGGACCAACAGATTACCTTCAGGTCCTGATGGGCAGATCAGAATGAACACATGCTCACACTTGAAACATTACTATTTAGTGCAATACTCTATAATTCTGTAATTATTTTCTTCATTATAGTGATTTGCAAATTTGTTCTTGCATATGAAAAACCAACAGCCAGTGCTTTGTAAATGTTTAACATTTTGACAACAGTATTTAAACTATAATGATTAATTGCAAAAATTCTTTGTTGTCATCTATGCAATAAAAGGATTTTATCTAAAAGTATTTCATAACTGTAGGTTTGACTTTAACAAATATTTAAGGTACTTGAGTCCTAAATTCACTTTTCATGAATATTTATAGCATCTCTTCTTGTGAGAAAGTGAGCAGAAAGAAATGGAGTGATCAGATTTTCTTTTTTTTTAACATGCTACATGAAGAAAGTTTTCCTTCATTACACAGACTTGTGTCTGTGTAATTTATTTTTCAAAGATTCTATCAAGCTGTTTCAGATTTAATTGACACACTACAATGCATCCCTGTTCACAGAAATCATCTCAGCACGGGCATGTTTAAATTTAAGCTTCTGTGAAATAGAAGTTTTAAGACAGCTTTCCTTATAAAGAAATTTGATAGATAAAAATTTATCTTCAGGCAGTGCTGGTAGAGGTATGGCAGGATTATGCTTTCATGGGCATCTCCCTTTCTAGCTGAGGAGAAACAGAATAGCATTTAAAAATGTAATGCCAAAAAATATGGCCAGATGTCCTGACCTTTCCTACTGGGCTGTTGAATTGAAATGTCTGAAAACAAAACAAAACCAAAACCCAGCAGTTCAGGACATCTTGAAGTACCAATCTGCACTTTAAATATCTTTAATAGGTTGAGAGGGCCTTTTTAAAGCAAACTTTATGAAAGAAGCATTAGTGACAACTTGGAGTTTGAGGAGTTGTTGTCCTCCTGTGCTGGGAGAAGGAACAGGGAGAGCTGCAGAACGTGTTGGGTCTGGGAGGCTTGGCTGCTCTCCAGATCCCCCAGCAGCTGATGTATTAGAGTACCACCTAAGCAGCCTATTCCAAATGGCTTTATGCTCCACAAATCTTCTTGTTTTGTGCAACTTAAAAATAAAAATGAAGGGAAAAACTTGGCTTTATTTTTTTAAATAGTGCAGCGCTAAGGTTTTTTACCTCTCAAAATGAGCACACAGAGCTATGCAATGGTGCCGTGGGAGTTCCAGGCTCCACAATACAACTGTGAGCTCTTGATTTACATTGGATCTGTTTATAACTTCAAAGTTTTCCCTTCTCAGGCTTTTATGTTCATGTTTTCTGCATATGTCTTTCTTCTCATCTATACTTTTCTACTTTTTTCTAGTAATGTTTTGTCTTGTATTTTATATATAATTAAAAATAATGGAGAAACATATGGTGAGGCAGTTTTATGGATGAGTTCAAGATCGATATTTAAACAGAAAACTCTGTTTCATCAGAGCTCGTGGTAGTATTTTTATTACAAGCCTAATAAAATCAAGTATATATCTAAGATAAATGGGAACACAATTCCTTTAGGCAGTGCCTGTTTGACCATGGTGAGGAAACATGAACAAGCTCTCAGTCCTGAACTGGAAGCAGCATTGTCAGGGCTCAGACTAGGTTTCAGAACCCGAGCTTCTATTTTGATACTGTATTTGGATCATTTGGAATCTATTATCAAGTTCTCTGTGATTATCCAAACTCTTCTGACTCATGACCTTCAGTAGCTCATTCTTACAAGATTATGATGAAATACAGACAGAGTTAGTTACAGACAAAGAAGCAGCTATAGGAAGACTTGTCCAAGAAGTAATTTATAGTAAAGCAGCTAAATCCATATTGGCTGAGTTCACCGTGTTCTCCTCCTCTTTCATCCCTTTCCCCATCTTTTCATTCTTATGTTGATGGAATAACAGATTTCAGTGTTAATATGGGAAGACTTTACTGCATTCAGGAAAAATGGCAAAGAAAGGGACAAAAGCTTATAAAAGGCAATCAGCATAAACATTCACATTTACCCTCTCTGGGCTGTGTCTTATACCCATTTAAAGGTCAATAGGGTGGTAAAATTGAATTCCAGTTTGAAAAGCATTTGCATGGAAATGGCACTGTAAGGTTTTCTGTTTACTGACTCAGTAACTGTTGTACCACGTGTGTTCCCTTGAGAGGCTGTCTCAGTCTGAAGCCTATAGATCCATTCCCAAAGCCAAGTGGGACAGCTTCCAAACATCTCTGGTGGAAGCTCTGCAAGACCCATTTTGCTCTCAAGAACTTGTACAAACTCATTTGACTTAACAGATCTGAACACAAATTATGACTGGAAATTAATAAACAATTCTGCCAATGTAACTCATTCTCTATAAGCTAGTTTGATTCCTGCAGGCTAAGAGGAGGAAGAGGAGGAGGAGGAGGAGGAGGAGGAGGAGGAGGAGGAGGAGGAGGAGGAGGATGTGAAATGAGGTTTTTCCCCTCTTGAGCCAAAGAGTTTAATTTGGGGTATAATAGGAAGTGCACAGTTTGAGATAACAACAAGATAACAACACTGTAACGTTGAAACAATAATTATGATTTAACTGTAAATAATAAACCCAGCTGGCAGGGTTGGTAAGAAGAAGGAGGCCTGGGACAGAACTAATATTTAGAGGTTGTTTAAGGTTCTGCTCCTTTTATGAACGAGTTATATAATAAATCTCCTTGTGATAGAAGGCTTGGATGAGATGTTTTGCAGTCTTTTCTTTCTTTGCAATTTTCATCTTGTAATAAGACCATTGTGAATATGTAGAAACTATTTTTTAGCACTTATTTGATTGACTTCTTAATAATTTGGAATTGCATTACCAAAGGGATGAGTCCTTTGACTGCACAATGATATAAGACTTCAAAAATCTTAGGGAATAGCTGCGGGGTTTCTTGCATCTCTGCTTAGTCTGTGTCAAGGAACTTTGCGAAATCACTGGGTTTAGCAATTGGCAATTTTAAATTTGTTTGGTAGTCTTCAGCAGAGAATTAATACTGAGGAATTTTCTCTCCCATAATTTGAGTTGCTTTTATGTTGACTTCCCTATCATGATGCCCAGTCATAAAACACACATAGCAACAGAATTACTTGTATTATTTGCTATATTGCCATGATGATGCATGTGCTGGATTAGAATAAGAGATTCCCGTGGTACCAGTTCCAGTGAAATTCCAGGAGATCAGGTCACTTTCAGAATAAACAATTGTGACTAAAGTGCAGTCTGTTGTTTAAATGTTTACTGCACACATGATGTGTAAATGATGGATTTTGCTCCCTCATTTCCTCCCAGCACATGATGTATTGTTCTTTGAAGTGGTAGGGGTTCCTCACCTCCTGCTACACAATTTTTATAGTTTTGTTTCATGAAACATTCAGAGAACTCAGACTAACTCTGCAGTCTGTTTAGGAAAAGCAATGAAATAAACTGAGAAGTGGTGGTATTTATGTGGAAAAATCCGCAGCTTATCAGTGAGCATGAATACAGGATAGTCTGTAGGAAATGCAGAATATAAAACATTGTTCCAAGTTAACTGGAACAGGCAAGCTTTTAAAGGCAGCTGTTTATTTTATACTTTATCTGTAAAAGAAAACTGGAAGTATATCTGTGTCTGGACTTTGATGCAAGTTATTCTTAAAAGAAAGTTATGCAGGTTCTGATGTTTAAATAGTATAATCTGCACTCTGCCAGCCTGGAACATAGAAGAAATATGCATTTTTTTCCAGTGTTTGCAGATTTTGTTGTTCTTCTTCCAGACATCATTATTAAATCCTGCACTTCACAGTTGTAAACCTGTGTAGCCAGAAAATGAATTGGGTCCCATTAGCCCCATAATTTTGTTAGTGTAGACTTTTTCTAGATTGGGCAGACACTCATCAGACATTTAGAACGAGAAAAAGACAGGCAGAGGAATAAACAAAATATAAAAGAAAGAAATCTCTGACAGAGCTAGAAAAAAGATCTGAATGCATAATAATTTGATCATATCCTACAGATACAATTCTGTGAGAGTTTTAAGATAATGTTCAAGTCCTGAAACTGTGGTTTTCTGCACAGAAGGGAGCTGGTACTCCTCTAAAGAATATAACAGAAATGTTTGTCAAAACGGCTAGAGGGGCATAACAATTGCCTGACGTTTCCTCTTGTTTTACATTACCAGATTAAGAGTCCAAATTGCTTATTTTCATAGTCAAGGTTTTACTCTTATTTTGGAAGTCCTTAAGGAAGGTATTGTTTAGGAAAGGTGGAGTTATGTTGAATGAGGGTGACTGATCAGATGACCTGTTATAAAATTCTGCATGCTGTTTTGGAAAATGAGGTATGTATTTAAATAAGTGAATTGGTATATGTCTCTTGTTAGGTACCTAATCTCAGAACAGTTTAAAAATAGTATTAGTTCCTAAATTACTTATTTTGATTGTTCTGGTTTTGTTTATGAAGGACGACAGCTTGGGCACTGAAGACAGTTTGTAATGCATTGTCACCACTATTAATTCTTATTGAAGATTAGGATGAAAATCTCAGGATTTGAGTTCTATAAATATTTGGTAAACATTATGTGATCAAAATTCATGTCCTCAGTTTAATGTTTTCATACAGATTCTTTCATGGTTTGTATATAACCATACAAGATTTAATTCTGTTTAGGATTTTTGTTTTTCTTTGGCTTGCTTGTTAAACACCTTGCTCAAAGGTTATTAAAAACAATGAAAGCTTTTATAAACATGAAAAGCTAAAATAGATTTAATCCAAACATAACAATATATGTGATTCTACCATGTAAAAGGATAGAAAGATGATGAGGCAGAGAATTAATGGAACAAAAAAGTATCAAAGGGTAGCTGGAAGTTTGTAATTTGGTTTGTTTTGAAGCAGACTGGTGTTACTTTCTCATGATCTGTGATTAGACCTGTACATATTAAATAAGGAAAACATATCATACTGGATGGTAGATCAGGATAGTTTATGATTGAAAAATACTTTTAAGACTTGTTTTCCTGACCTATATGGGTTCTCTCCAGCCATGGTTCTAAATGCTGCCAGGATAAGTTTAACCCTTCCTGTAATGTAAACATTTGATTCCCACCATGATATAAATTCTTGGTACCCTTGACTTTATTATGTAATTTTTTTTGCCACAGCCTTAAGATTTGAGTCCTTTCTACAGTGAATGGTGTCAAAGTAGAACTCTTTTAGCACTTTGGTCATAAAGGGTCTTTATGCTGTATCCTTGACCCAAAATTCATTGAGTCGCTTGTGCTGCATGTTCTCTGCAACAAAGGGTTCAGAGCCTGAGTGTACTTACCTCCATATAAAACCCTATTTTGAACCTGTGTAGTAGAGTATATTTACCCCCTTATTTTATTCCCTGAAAAGAGTAAATTGTCACTTATCAGACAATGGCAGTAGCAGATGAGGAGTTTGAATAACAGCGTGGCTGCAAAATAACTTCATGTCCCTGACCTAGACACGGCCTCTGCATGCACTTTCAGCTTCACAATGATCTCATCTGATGCTCCAAAGTATGTTAATGCTGCAAATGCTGCAAATGCAGCATTAACAGCATCATATAAAAGCAGCATTAGCAGCATCATTTAAACCTATTTAGAGAGGATTATGCTACTGTCCCTTCATTTACACAGTTTGGAAACCTTCAGGGAGAAATTCTTAAAATTGAGGTATTATGATTGTGCTCTTAAAAGATGTTCCTAATTCTCTGACGTGCACTGTTAGTGTGGAGAATGGATTTTTCTACTCTAATATTGCAAATACATTGTAATTACAGACATGAAAATGAAAAATAAAAGGCAGGTGCATTAGTAGATAATTACTTTGAGACCTAATCATAAGTTCAGCTGCCTTGGGCAACGAAAAGTTTGTTCTAAGCAAAAAATCATAAAATGATTTGACTTGGAAGAGATCTTATAGACCATCTATTTCCAATTCCTTGCCATGGACAGGGACACCTTCTACTAGATCAGGTTGCACAGAGTCCCATCTGGCCTGGTTGTCTCTCTTTACTGTTTGAAGATAATTTTTTAGCATAATGGGCCACATCAGTTACATTTGTATAAATCTGCTCTTTTGCATATATTTGCAAGTACTCTATACTCTTTTTTGCTTTAGTGGATTTAATTTCATTTTCATATCAATGACAGTAATTAGCACCTGGCCTGCTCTACAAGGAGCTGAGAGCAACATCTCTGATAGCCAGCACATCACTGATATTGGATGCTCTCTGTGCTGTTCTGCTTGAATAGGCATTTACCCTCTCCTATAGAAATTTTTTCACCTAATTTATTTATTTTTGCATACTTATATGGTAAAAAGTATCTATTGAAGAAAAATCAAGAAAATTATGTACTTATTCACTCACTTTATGCACACTTTTAAAATGTGTGTAAGAGTGTACAATGTTTATAGAGTGCAGTGTTTTGTGGTCCACTTGTGCTTAGGTTGGCAGGTTCCTCACTAGGGAAGCAAGTTCTCTGTTTTTGTTTCTGTAATTCAACAGTATCTCTAAATTAACTTGTTAGCTATCAGTTTGAGGATGTCTGCAGTGTAATTAGAAAGGTGGTGAGTCCACACTTTTTACAGCAGCTTAGTTTGGCTGGAAGTGTAGCAATTTTGTTTAATAAAAACTCTGTGGGTATCTACAACGTGATATCCGTGACCAAATAGTAAAAGCAGCTGGTAACAGCAAATGGCTCTTATGGAGAAATTCTTAATCCTCAAGACATCTTAATTAAGATTGCATATGCAAAACAATTGCTAAATCATGAGTTATATTTTCCAGGAAGCTTTCATTGCGATTACTTTCTTGGGAGGTAAATGGTGCTACTTCTATTTCAAAATTGGGTTCTGGCAGATACAAAACCCCGTGGAGGTACAGTTGCTCCAGTTAATGGATTGTGCCTCCTCAGCTGGGATGTCAAATCCAGCACCAGTCTGTCCTGTGTCGTTAAAGCTAAACTGAATCTCCCCTGCACCCCAGGGCACAGTAACCTAACACTGTGGAGGTTGAGCGGCCTGACAATAGCACGACAGCTATTGTCAGAAATATTTCTCCTCAGAGGTTCCACAAAAAAATAAATCTGTCTCAATTGTGCAGTGCAGTCCTGTACTCTGCTGGTGTCTCCTTCCACAAGATCACATTCATTTACCACAGACCATTCTTGAACATCAAAATCGATCTTGCTCAAGTGAAAGAGCAGGGATGAGTTAGCCATCTTCTGAATGGCTTGCAGGCATCTCAATAAATGTGCTTTTATCAGAGAATTAGCAGGCTTGTAGCTGAGGGAAAGGGGTGCAGCAGCTCACTCACGTCTCATTGTACCAAGGACTAGCCCAGGATGTGGCTGACAAACAGCTGGAGAGGGGTCGGGTGTTTTTGGCAGGTGTAGAGGATAAATCTGGAACTTCAAGCATACATATTTGTATGAAATATGTTTATATATATATTTTGTATGTATAAAATATGTTTATATATATATATTTGCTTTTTATTCACTGAGGAGAGCAACTGAGCCAGCGCAGGGAAAGAAAAGTTGTTTTGCTCTTGCAGTGCTGCAGTAATTCACTATCCTGTCTCTTTTTGTATTTAGGAACAGAGAATGGCCTTAGATAGCTTCTCTAATGACAGTGTTATGACTGACTGAAATCAGCCTATCAGCCAGTACTCTGGATTTTGTATTCACTGAAACACTCTGCTGCTTCATTTCGCTCTGAAAATCTTGTAAATAAGGAAGTTTTATCCCAACTTC
>NW_005054309.1:5233004-5251449 GCF_000277835.1 Geospiza fortis | reverse complement strand
TCTTTCCCATTAAGCATGAGACATTTCATATTAATGAAACTGCAGTGAAATGATATGAAAGATGACATTGTCAACTCATATCGTTAAAAATTACTTGAATAAATACACAGGCATATGCTTAGACTGGGAAGGACTGGAAGGTTTTTTTCAGCCCAGATAGCACAAGCATAATTGAGGAATAAAAGGAGCTGCCGCAGATGGTGATAGCAGTGAGAGGCCCAGTGACATGTGCTTCAACTCCAAGTTTGCTACAGGGGAGTTACTGAGGTAGGATAACACACCAGAGCTACTGCCAGGATCTCAGGCTCCAAGAAACATGCTTATTAGCTAATTAGAGTTGCATATTCATGAAGAGAGTGAACTGAATCCCTCCTTCCTATGGGGACGTGTTCAGGAGTTGAAAAGAGAAGTGAGAAACGCGTGTCTGTCCCAGGAGATCAGTGCCAGAGAGCATCTGGCAAAGAGGAGGGAAGGAGGATTTCCAAGAGAGAGGCAACCTGTGGTACTGGCACTGTGGAGGGACTGCCTGGGCAGGGGGAGGAAGGATTACCTAGAATTGTGTCAGCTGCCCAGCAGGATCGGAAAATACCGGTGCTTCCCTGGAAGGGAGGGAGAGAGGAAGGGAGGGAGGGTGTCACCTGGGTCACAAGGTGGCCTTGCTTGAAACCCTGCCAAGCTGTGCTTGGTCTAAAAGCTGAACTAAGAGTGTCCACAGCAAGATCAGGATTTTTTTTCCCCCTCCTGTTCACACCTTAACATGAAGTGCCTGTGGAGTCATTGGTAGCCAAAAAAAGCTGGAGCAGCTGATTCCTGGTCAGTGAAGTGGAAAGGATTGCTTGGAGCAGTTTCACACACTCCTTTCTGATATTGCACTGTCCACTCACTAGCTACACTTGAGTTTTTACACATATTTTGCCTAATTTCATTAATGGAATAAGTTTTTTGGTCAGCAACAGTGACAGTGGTTGGAGAGAGTTTGGCTATGGTAGACTGAGAACTTTTATCTAAGTACATGAAAGACCATCTTCTTTCATATATTACCATGTTATCCTGAAAGTGTTGGGAAAGACTCTCTCTTCTCATGCTCCTGTCCCCGGAGTAGTGGAGGAATACCTCCTCATATACCTGCTGAGGCTGATTCAATTTTCTCCCAAGGGATTTTTTTTGTGTTGGTGTTTTTCTTAAATGCTGGCCTTTTATTTCTCTATTGTCTGTGACCATATTGTTTAACTGTGCATTATTTCCATATAAAGGCTTTACATTTATTATTTTCACTTTGAAAATATCCTTACCTTACCAAAGGCTGTGAGTTTCTAGAAACTCACTTAAAGATCTGCTTGCAAATGTAAAAATATGCATGTTCCACACACAAAGACAGCTGGAGATCAATTGTTAATTAAAACAAGGCATTTTCTTCTGTGCAAATGTAAGCTCTTTAAGAGTAAATGCAGAAAATAGACACAGACAATGAATGCATTAAGTGCTTGCATTTGAGTAAATTTGAAATTTCAGTCTGAATTTTGCTGGTTTATTTATGAACCCAAAGCTCTGGGCACGATTGGTTTTCTGTGCACAAGAGAAGGATCAAGAACAAAAGATGGTCTTTTGTTTATCTTGTAGCTACCTAATTTAGAGCTCCTATTACTGAGCATGGCTTGTTTAGACTATATCAAGTTAGCCCTTTAATGAGGAGTATTACAGATATCACCAGATCAGCAAATTACAGCTGACATTTTAAATTGTTACAAATACTGTGGGAGCCACAAGAAGAAGGACTTTCTTCCCAAGGATTTTCTTTTTGTACCGTTGAGAAAGTGGCTTTAAATTTCTGGGCTGTGTGATACCATGTGATATAGTAATTCTTAGTAATTCCTAGCTTTTGAGGTTAGGATATGCTATGTGCTCACCTTAGCTGGCCTCATATATTACAGATAGAAAAAGCCTTTCTTTGTTTTGTACATCTCTTGTATCTTGCAGGGAATATCCTCTAAGATATATATATATGTATGTATGTGTATGTATATATATATATGTGTATATATATAATTTTTGTGGAATTTGTATTATTCTTTTTGTGAAGTGCTCTGGTGCTGCTCTTAAATCAGAGGAACATCTTTGCTGACTCTCTGACCTTTCAGCTTGGAGAAAACCAAGCTCAGATGGAGACACTGATTTGCTCCTTCCACCTTCCTCATGAGATACATCCCCAAAAACCATTCTGCTGTTCACATCAACGTGTCAGCACTTCACTTCTGCCCTGGGAGTAGATGGTGCTGAATATTCCCACAGGCAGGGATTGCAGCAGCCTGGAGAAAGGATCTCAACTGATTTGGAGGGGAATGTTTTATTTTGGGAAACTGCTACCTTTCTTCTCCTGGGTTCACACTTCAGGGCAGGTGTGATGTTGTGCTGAGAGCATTTCATGAGTTTTCAGTTTGCATCTCCCTTCAGTGTCCTTAGGATTCTCTGTTGGCCGTCCTCTTTTTTATTTTGCTGCTACTTTTCTGGTCTTTGCAGTGCAGCCCAAAAGGCAGCAGAGCCCCTGCTACCACAGGAGTGCTCTGTTGAATGCAGTAGTTGAACTGCAGATAATCACTTGCTGTCTGCTTCAAGTATGATTTCTATAAATCCTCCCAGGAGATAATCTATAAAATAGCAATGAAGGCTGGTTTTTGATCCTTAATTTTACTTTGCAATAAATCTATCAACTCTTGAAATTCATCCTCTGAGAATTACATGTTCAGTGAGTCAGAAATGCTGTTACAGAACTAAAATGAGATATTTCTGTTTCACTTTGTGGCTACCAGGATGTTTGCCCTGATGTCTATTGCCCCTATTCTGTTTCTTATACAGAATATCATACCTAGAAATAATAGGTTCTCTTTGTATAGGGGGATGGGAAATATTCTCTTTTGAAACTGCTGAGTTGGAGTTACACTGTGGACCAATAAATCTCAGCTGTGGCCTCTCAGGGACACATATCCTGCTGCAGAAGCTTTTGTACAGTGTTGACATTTCTCCTACCATGTTTACATATTGATTTAATATCATTATTTAAAAAAATATACGAGACTGGTCTGGAATAATGATCACCTTACAAGATGTTCTGAATAAAGCAGTGTTGAAACATGGATTTATCAGGAGAACTGCTGGAACTTCTGCTCATTTGGCACCAGCACCAGTGTAAATGCTATGACAATATCCTTGTAAATGTTCCTATCCAGACTGCATCTGCCTGTTCTGGCTTATGAGTCTTTGGCTCATTGTCTGACTGGAAAAATCACGATGAAAAATTGGGTTTTTGACCCAGAGCTAAAGTGACTATCGATGCAATGCAAAATTATGAAAGTAGTTAGCTTTGAATCAAATGGGATGTTTTCCTAAGTCCAAATTATCCTGTTACAGAGGTGACAGAAAACTATATAGCTCAGAAAGAAATCAGTAACTGAACATTTTGAGCTGATATCTCAAAATATTTTCCACAGAAGACAGTCACCAAAAGCTGGAGATGTTATAAACCTAATATGTGCTGTATTTTTCTGGAAAAAATCTCTGTTCATCAAATCTTTATTAAAATTGTAGTCATGCTGAACAACCCCTCTCAGTGAAAAGAAATATGAAAATTTAAAACAAACTTATATATATTCAACCAAAAGTACTTTCTTGGTTTGTTGGGGTTTTTTTTTAACTATGCCACTTCAGTGTTTACTGCGCTGGATGCATCTTTCTTCCTTTGCTGGCTTGCTGCTTCTATGGATGAATTCCAAACTAAAAACTTGTATCTCCTTTCTCAATTGCTCATTTTGTAAAAACGACCTAAAGTTGGCAGCAAGTGGAATAAAACCATCAGGACTAGAGGGGTGTAAAGGAATTTCTGAATTTTATGGCAACATTCAGAGCTCAACGGGAAATCTTTGCAATGCAGTTGTCAACTCTACAGTAGAACAGAACAACTTTTGAGAGCTTGGTGTTTTTCTCCTTGGGTTCCTGATGGGGGATGGATGTGAGGAAACACATCTACAAAGAATTATTCAGAAAATTGTTCAGAATAGTGAAGGTCAGAGCCAATACAGCAACATACTGCCTAAGAGGATTCCAGTGTGAAAGACAAATTGAAAGAAACCAGGGAATATGGCACAAAGAGTAGTGAATAAGCACAGCTGTCCCTCACCACCTTAAAGAGAAAATATTTTTCCACAGCATTTTATTTTTTAAACAAATTTCAGCTATTAATGTGAAATCAAAGATTAAACTGTCCTTTTTGCAATAACTGTGTCTGTATTCTTCTACTTCTTTCACGTATAAAATGATTGAAAAAGGAATCAAGAGCCACAAGCATCAGAGAGATGCTTTGTCTCATCTAGGATGCTGGGAAATTACGATGCAAAACAAACTATAGAAAAATAATAGCATTTTTGCTCAGAGAAATCCAGAACAGTATCTCTAGCAGTTCAGTTATCAACTGGCAGTTATCAAAATGGCTAGAAGCCAGTTTAAAATGTTACAGATTCTCCTATTGTGAGGTTTTATACTGCTGCCTATCTACAGCTGGTACTGCTGTTTTACAAGCCCTTGAGAACATGAATATGGTGTTTTCTGGAAGTATTTCCTAAGTCTGAGTAATGCAATTACAGAACCAGAAACTATACCCTGGACTGTAGTTGTAGTTACATGTGACTCTCACATAAAGATAAAAGCTTGTCTAAGATGTAACAGCCTATTATGATGGGTGTAAGGACTAAATCTCATACATTTAAACCCTAAATATAACTCCCTGTCTGTAGTTAGGGGTGGGACCCAGGCCAGCCTGGTTATCTGCCCTCAGAGCATTAACCTGCAGGCACTGAGGCAGTGGCTGTGGTGTGACACTGTAAGAAGTTAAATGCTCCCAATCCCCTTGCCTCCTCCAGCTATAAGGGGGGCTCAGTAAATCCCCTAAGCAGGAATTACATTTAGCAAAATAAGTCCTCCTCTTGTTTTAATCACTTGAGTTCCTGAATTAGTGGGAGCATTCAGAATCCATTAAAAATAAACATCGAAAAGCAACCTGAAGTTTGTATTCAGTCAGCACAAACCCATTTGTGACTGAAATTTCCAACTTTAGGCTTTACTTGGTTCCCAGTGGCAAATGAAGCTCATAATTGTATTGTGAATGATGGGGAAATATGCTAATGAAACATCTGGAATATTTAGGACTGGGAGAGCCTGGAGGTAGCAGCAGTCAGTGTGCACAGCTGCAGCAAGCCAGAGCTCCTGGGTGGTAAGTACTCCTTATCAGCTCTTGCTACAGGGTTAAAAAAAAACCAAACAAATTGTTGGTGAAGTTCACAATCCTATTATCGGTTTCACCACATCTCCCTGTTCCAAATACCGTCAGGGATTGTGTGCACTTACAGAGAACTGCTTGTCTCCTGGTTTCAGGAGAACAGAGACAGCTGTGAAAACTGCCAATGTCAGACAGAGGAAGAGAGAACAGAGATAATGGAAAATGTCAGAAGTGAAGAGGAGGAGAAGAGTGATGAGATCATCAGCCCTCATGAAGTATGTCATGTCAAAGGTGGCTGACATGGTGAAGTGAGATAACAAGCACGCACCACACACTGAAACTTTCTCTGCTTATATACTTGCATATCTGCAGCACAAATTTACTATTTTTAAAGCATTTTTCATAGAATGGCTGGAGTTGAAAGGGACCTTAAGGATTATCTAATTCCAACCCTTCTGCCATGAGCCAGCATGCCACCCACTAGCTCAGGTTAGCCAGGGTCCCATCCAGTCTGGCCTTCAACAGCTGCAAGGATGGGGCATCCACAGCTTCTCTGGGCAGCCGCTGTCTCACCACCCTCTGAGCAAAGAATTTCCAGCACTCCCAAGCCCTTCTCTGCAGGGCTGTCCTCAATGTTTGTGATTAAATGCTCAGAGGGAAAAAAAAACCCCACATTTCCCATGGACTTAGTCAGTCTAAACTTTCCAAAGAGTCTGCCACAGAACTTGCAGCATAGAGAGTTTGAAAGGCATTGGGAGCCACCAAGAACCTACAACAAGTGAAGGTCAGCAAATTCAGCTGTGTTATAAGGAATTCATCATGGCAGTGCACTTTTAATTTTATTTACAGTTGCAGGTAATGATTAAAACCTGTGGATTTCAGAACTCAAGTTAGGGCAGTCTGACAGCAGCTGTGAAATTGGAATTCCAGCACAGCACATTGCTCTAACTTAGCATCTCACACTTGCAACTTGTCCTGTGGACTTTGAGGGAAGCTGAAATAGAGCTGGACTTGTTCTGTGTCCAGCTATTGCTATAGCAACTTGTTCTAGTTGCATCTGCCTCTGTTTCCCTGGTGTGATCTTTTTGGTAAGAATGTATTTTTAATAACTAATAATCCTATTAAAGTGGACAGGTAATTGACATATGCTTGTGCAATTTCTATTTTGTCTCCTAGTCCATGTGTTGTCATTTTTAGTCTTTCTTATGTTATTTTTGATTGTATTTTTGTATTTTCAGGGAGGTAAATCTCCTATGTTTGGCAGTCTTATGAGACATATGCAAGGATATGGAGTTGTGCTCCATCAGGACCTTGTCACAAGGGAGGAGGGATGGTGTTTGTTCACAAACTTTCCAAGAATTACAATGGCTAAAGGTACCTTTGCAAGTTCTCCTATCAGTTGATTCTCAATAGAAGCTTTGCTATGATTTACTAAAGTTCAAAAACATCTTGTGTCCAGTCTTTGGCACTTTCTGGACTACAAATCAACCTGAACTTCCACTTTGAGGAAGTTCAGATTGGTAGTAAACAGTAAGAACTGATTGTCCTAAACTCCAGAGCTCCATAGCACAAATAAGGCCTGCAGTAATCCTACAGCTCTGCATCTCCATGCACTGCACGTGGTAAGAAAATATTGTCTCCAGCTGCTGCCTGCAAAAGACTTTCTATTCTGAGGCACAACATTTCTCTGTAGGGATACATTAGCTGAATTTATATATATAGCCTGTCAGAAGTCATAATCTAGAGAATTAAGCTTTTAAACATTTGTGAACTACCTTGTATAATGAACTTCTTATCCTGTTTAAATTATTGAAAAGACACAGTGAAGTGAGACACTTAATTTTTGTAGAGTGAAATCTTTTTAAAAGACCAGTTAGGGAGAAAATTCAGTATCTGCAGAAATCTGAATATCAGAGTTTCAAAGCTTCTAACTATTGCATGACTGTATTTCACATGCACACATTTGCATAAATGACATTATCCATCATGCTTTCCTAAATGTACACAAGGATGTAAATAGGTATGAAAACTTTAACTGGAGAGTTCCATTATTTGCAAAATTTTGCAGGATTTGTGCTGCCATGTTATTTTACCCATTGCATGTATAAATACCAAATAGAGACAAGTTGAACAGGGCAACCTCTCTTCTTGAGACTAAAGGTCTATCACGTAATCAAAGATAGCAGTAAAAATTCCAGTAAAAACTGGAATTGAATTATTAGCCTCTAGAGTTCTAAATCAGCCTTAAAAGTAGTCTGTGGAGGTTTGGTCTCTGCAATCCTCCCTTGCAGTAGATTTCCAGCTCTCAGCATGC
Organism: Geospiza fortis; assembly: GCF_000277835.1. Lineage (NCBI taxonomy): Eukaryota > Metazoa > Chordata > Aves > Passeriformes > Thraupidae > Geospiza > Geospiza fortis. The sequence continues at coordinate 5,243,869 of NW_005054309.1, read as the reverse complement.
AGTCTGGCAGCAGTAAGTGCTCTATGGCTGGGAGCAGCTGTTCATGATGGTATCCAGCAGCTGAAAAAACCCCACTGAGAATGCCAAAAAACAAAGTTTTAAAATCTACTCTAGAAACATCTCTCCATCCCCCTTCCCCTAAAGGACAATGTATTCTCAAAAATTAAAGTTAATTTTTGAGAATACATTGAAAAAAATGTCAAAATCTATCAAAATGCAGAGTTTTCTGCTTGTTTTGGATTTGGTTCCCCATCTCCTCCCCCTTTTTTTCTCCTATCTATATCTTTGCACTCTCTGAAACTAATCAGATGCCTTAGCACACCAGATTGTGTGACTCCTCAGCCTCACATATGTTATAAATTCAGGATCCTCTTTCTGAAAGGCTGGGGTGTGATGGGATGTCTCCTGTGAGTCTGCCACACCTGGAAGGCTAGGTGCATCCTTCCTCCTAATTCTGTCCTGGCAATTTTCCAAAATGCCTCTCTTGGAGCTGGCATCTCTCAGGTGTCAGATGTATCTTTGTCAGGAAAATGTACTTTGTGCTTTTGTTGCTGTGTCTTTTAGACCAGTTTGGAGCACTTGTGATTCTATATCCTCTTGGAAAATGTAGGTGGACTTTGACATTCTTATGGCAGGCAGAGTTGTTGATGGATGGGTTGAAGTCAGAGTTTCTCGTAGGTGGATGCAGCCCCTGTGTCCATGAGTGACACTGAAAGACAACTGTGTGCTGTCCCCAGGCCACCCTGTCCCTGTCACCACTGCCCAGGGTGGATTCTGGGAATGGCTGCAGCCTTGTCTTCTCCATCCCCTTCCCGGCAGGTGAGTTGGGAAAACTCCAGCTACTAGTGCAAGCAAGAGGAGCACAAATAATCTGTTTCTTTTTACTGTCCTCTGCTCTAAACCCATTTTCTGTAACTCTTACCTCCCTGCTAATGCTGTGACCAGGCACTGTGGTCAGTGCAAGTAAGGGACACCACAGCATGGGGCTGGAATGGAGTCATTGGAAGAGCTACTCACAAGACTATTTAGGAGCTTTCTTTAAAGGAGTTACTAAATCTGTTTTACCATAGGGAGCACTTTGGTGCCCAGATGCAGCCAAAGAGTTTCATCTTTTTAAAGTGTTGCATTTAGCATGGATCCACAGAAAACACAGCTGAAGAGGTGGCTCAGAGAGCTCTGTCAAGGGGCAGCTTTCCACTGGGTTCCTCCTGAGAGTGTTTGTAGCCAGTATTGCTGCTGGTGTATAGCTATGGTTTGTGGGCACAGAGACTTATTGTGGTTAACTCATGTGCTGTACTCTGATCCTAACCTCTCCTTTGAGTCTGGTTTAACTCATTTGCACAAGAAATAATAGATGACCTTTACCAGATCTGTACCTGACTATACCTGGCATTGGATCTTTGCATTTTGCTTATTGGTTTCATAGCACTTAGTTAAAAATGTGTCAGGGTATGTTCAAAATTGTCACAGTAAATGATGGATCAGTGGATTTTTAAAAATCATCTCATCCATTTCTTTTTATTTTGACTTGGCTGTATTTTTGTTGTAAAAATAATTTTAAAATGGTATTTTTTAATAGAGCACTAATGAAATCTGCAGGCAGCATCAGAAAGCCCGTTGATCTCTTGTCAGTGGGTCCCACAATACTGGCTGATTATAATTTTCTTTTTATGTCAGAGAATGTATTTCAGTGGAAGCACTCCAAACTTAAACTAACTTGAGAGTTTTAATTAAATGTCATTTGCATTTGGCTGCTGCTGTCTGTGTGGGGAAGAGTGGGATGACACAGCTTCTTGGTTCCTTAGCTGTGCTGTGGTGCTGCTGAATGAAGCTTCCTTTTTGCCTACTCCAGGATGGCAGACAAAGCAAAATACTTGTTCTTTTATTGTAACTCTTCATCCCTGTCAGTGGGATACGTGGGACCTGCATCATGTGAGAGGGAGGAAACCATTCATATTTAGGAAGAATGTTGTTCATACTTATCCCAGGAGCCTGAATGCATTTCCCAGATAAAGCCTATGATTACATCAGTCACCAGATATCAAAAATACAAAGGTTGTCAATGCTTTTTTGCACTTGTTATAAGTTCAATTAATTTCTATGTCCTACAAGGGATATTATCATATGTGACTGTCTATAAGATTATCTCCTGCAGATTTATAGATTCTTTGTATGATACAAATAAAAAATACCTCCTTTGGTGGGGCTAAGGGTTTGCACCAGGTGATCTGCAGAGGCCTTTCCAAATGAAATTATTCTATGATTCTATTCCCTTATCCTGAATTTAATCTTTGTTTCCTTTTAGGTGAAGAATTTTCTATTTCAATTGTAGGCCCAAGGAGAGGGAGCACAGCCACCCATGGTGTGAGTCGTTCAGTACCTGGGTGAGAACTCAGGGGCTGTGTTTACCAAGCTGCCTGGGGTTCCTGTTCTGCTGATGCCATCTGGCAAATCACTTTCTCACAAATAGTGGCAGTATTTAATCTCCAGTGTGTCATATCAAGTATAGACTGCATGATAATCCTGGAGACACTTGCTGCAGCACACAGGGTCCTGACTAAGGGAAAAGCAGCTGTGAGGGAATGTGAATGAGCTGGGAATTTGAAAACACTGGAACTGATAGAGTGAGTAATTACTGATCTGGAAGGAAATAGTGTGAAATCCCATCCCTGATGCTGAACTCCAATGCAAAAAGCCAGCCTGTCCAGCACAGGGAGGGGCAAGTCCCAGCAGGGTGTCAGGGTTTCCCTTTTTCTTGCTCACCCTTTTGGTCCAGAGCAGGAAGAGGAAGAGCCCTCCAGGAATGCTCAAACTGCAGATGGCACCGCTGGATCAGCTCCTCTCCCCTCTCTGTCACTTTGATTAATTTTTGCAAGGATGTTCTGCCGCCTCAAAGCTGATGATTTAAGATCAGCCTGGGTCAACGAAACAAAAGTCTCTGATATATTTCAGGATTGATGGATAGGAGCAGTCCTCTGGTGCAGAGAACACAGTGCCTCATTAGGGCATTTCCAGAGGAAAGAAATTTTACATTCTGTGTTTGTTACAGAAGGCAATGATCTTTAAAATTATAAACTGTTTGTTTCAGTATGAAGAGAAAATGACTCTGTTTAACAGTTGCTCTCCACTGATATTCTCATTAAAAGAGGGATATCACCCTCTAAAGGGTAAAAAATATCAAAATAATGAGGAATGTGCTGAGCCGACCATGGAAGCTTTTTGCTGGCAAGGTGCTAACTGGTGAAAATGTAAATGCCTGACCTTTAGATTTCTGTTGGGAGTTTTGAAATGTGTCTTTGTTTTGAAAAGTGAAATTGTTACATGGTTTCTGATGGAATTGATAAATTATAATGACTGTAGGGACAAAAGCATGACATCTGTGAAACAAAGGTAAAAATTAGGCTGCTGAAGAAATACATTTGGTTTCTATGTTTTGTCAGAAGACTATAAACTGGAAATAATCATAAATGATATTGGTCCCTCTCCAATAATTTCATTTTACTGATCTTTCAAAAGCTATATTAAAGCTTTGGTTGTTATCCACCCAACAGAAACATTTAAAAGTGCAGGTAAACTCTGAATTCTTCCTCTAAAATAATTGAACCCTATAGAATTGCTAGCTATGTTCAGGAGGATGATTCTACTGAAGATTATTGTCTCCTAGGAGATAATGATCATCTTCATTTTCACGCTTCTAGAAAATTCTCGGTACCCTACGGAATCACTGAACTAAGAAATTAATTTCTGTTGCTTGTATGAGAGCAATAATGTCTCCAAACTCACTGTTTTCAAGTAGCCCTTTGAGTACTGATGTTTACATCAATTTGATTTTTTCACAGGTAAAATTCTAACAAGAAAAATGGCCACATGCTTCCAGGTCTTGGTTTTAATCTCTTCTTGTGTTGTAGTTGATTTAGACCATAAATTCTTCATGTAGGGGCACATCATTTGGTGTAAGTTATCACAGAAATACTGTCACAGATCCACGCTCACCAAATTTTCTTGTTACAAGAATCCACCCAGTTCCTCTATACCTGGAGCAGCCAGGCTCTGTGTCTTCTCCTAAATTTCATGTTCTTTCCACTCATATTAACAGTGAAATAGGCACTGGCCCCTATTTGCATCCTAGCTTGAAATCCATGGTGAGGCATAACATAAAAATAACCAAATCTCAATGTTAGGCTGCAAATTTTGGATCTTTTGACTTAGTAGTGTGTCACTCACAAAACCACGGAGGTAAAATAAATCTTCAAATAAAGAAAGCATACCTAAAAGGCTAACAGCTTGGAGTGTAAACCTTTTCCTCCAGTGAGTACCTGATATAAATAATGAATCATAAACTACTTTATAAGTGGTGCTAGAGATGGGTTGAGTATCCAGTCTGTTCTTCTTGAGAAGTCACATGTGAACAGTTCTTCATTTTCAATTCCAGACTTTTTATTCAGAAATACTGAATGGATTCTCATGTAAACATATTTCAGTCTACTGAAGAATTACAAATGTGATTTCAGCATTCAGCTCCTGTGTGATTTGTTCCTCTCAGGATGTGGTGTTGGCTCTCTCTGTTTCGTGGTTGGATGAATGCAGCTCTAGAAAGCCTGGAGAAATGTTATCAGAGCTATAAACATTTCTAAAAAGCTGATAGAGGAAGGCTGGCTGAGTAAGGGATCTTTACATATTCTCTTCTGGGTTTCCTGAGCTGAACTTTGCTAGAGGCATTGTTACAAGGAGAAAATATCCTGTACAATATTTAATGTGGTGAAATTTAAAGCATATGTATGCGTTTGCATTTCTGTGTCAGGACTTAAGCCCCAGGCATTGAGGACACTTCTTCAAGCCCTTCTGTTAAATCCATTCAGCATTAGCCTCTGCAGTGCTCTGCTAATCATCACCAAGTTTTGTAAGCTAAAGGTGATAAAACATGAAGGAGGAAAGAGTTTGCCAAGCAAATAAATTTATCTCTGTGGGTATAACTCACATTATCATGTCACAGATATTGGTATTGTCCTGGAATTGTGCTGCCTATGCTCAGACACTTTGGGTATCAATGTTCCTTTATTTTGTCATGGGACAAAATATAGGGAGTAGCGAAATGATATTTAACAGCATATATTTAAAATGATATTTAACAGGATATATTTAAAATTATATTTAACAGGATAAGAAATGGTTGATGATGTAGTCAAAAACTGCAAAAAACATGTGCTAGGATGTACGTGGTGAAATTTACAATTTACTTTGAGAAACTAATTCTCCTCGCCTGTGTATACTATTAATCTCTCCTTGAATTTATCTCCTTAGAAAGTTTATGAAACAATTTGTTTACTGATTTGCTTATTGCAAATTTCTACTGAGATTTCATGTTTTTTCTTCCCTGAGCTGGTGTAGTACTTAAAGGGTGAGTGGGGCTCAGGCTTGGTGCAACTGTTTGCATATGGACACATGGACTCTTCTAAAACACCTTTTTATTTTTCTTTTATTTCCAAGGATGGTTTTGTTTTTCCACCTATGTAAAATATTTTGAGTATTTGCTACTGTCCAATGTATAGAAGACTGAAATTGTACTGAAACTGAATTTTTTGGACATATGATATTCCCTGGAAGCTTTCAGGGTTGTACACACATCCAGCTTCTGCAGAATTCTTCTAAAACCAGTTATATTGGAAATCAGATATAGATTTTTTTTTTGCAGGGGGGAGAAAATTACAAGAAAATAATATATGTTTCTTGAATTCTTCCTGCATTTCTCCTAACAAAGCTACTGAACTTTCATAAATTCATTGTGAGGGAATTGCTGCAGTAATTACTGAAATTTAGCAGACTCTGAAATGTGATTTAGGTCCTGGATTGCATTACAATACAACTGTTACTAGGTGGATTGGCATTCAAACAATCTCTAGCAATTTACTAGAAAACTTCTCAATCTTATTCCTTTGAAAGCTTTAAGTCAGAGAAGCTTTTGAGTTGCAGACGCCTTAAAATTTTGAGAATTTTGAGAAAAATGTGCAGGCAAGTGTTTCTGTGTGAAATACGAGTGTGGATTGACTACATGAGCAGTTTTAGGTGTGTGTTTCCATTTGCATGTGCAGAGCCAAAAGCATTCATGCTTTGGTAGGCAAAATGAGATCCAGGTAAGCCCATGAAACCAGGCTGCACCATCCCCTTTGAGATGACAAAGTTGTTTGCAGATGCTTCACCAAGCAATGCATTGTTTATTACCTTCTGTTTTTATAGACCTTTTTATGGTCTTCCTGTTTTTCTGCTGAGAAAATGATGTTATTCCAAGGCTTGTCATCTTCCTGAAGACTGTTCAGCCTACTTTGTATGACTTGAAATAGAACTGGAAACTAACAGTGTTGCCCAAGATGCAGAAACCATTTTCTGAGAAATTTTAGGGGCTGGCACACTGTATTCAAGGAGAAACCTCAGGAAACTTTCACTACAGAAGCCCTGGATGGTTCTGCTTCAGAAATGTAGCCACCAAGCAAATGAGCAAGTTAGATTTTTAGAGGAGGATTGTTAGACATAAAGCTGCTAAGTATGATTTATTGCAGTACTTTGTTTCTCAGATTTGAATGTTGTTTTTAATTTTGTGTGTTTTATGGAATACCACTCGCATATTTTTGTTTGAATAAATCAGGATAAGCCCTAGTGAGATTTTTATTGCTTCTGAAGATGTTTTATGAGTGAGGTTATTCTTGTGATCACCTTTCTGTTACTTGTGTTTGTCACTGCAGTATGTGAACGCTTCACAAATATTTATCTTTGCATTCCCTTACCAGCTCTGTCTGGGCCCTGCCAAGGACAGCATTAACCCTGCCTGTGTCAGCACATGGATGCTGGCACTGGGAGTCATCCTGCCTGGGCACTGGCAATCACACAAACTGAATTTTAATGCTCTGGCCTGCACTGTCTAACATCCCTGAAATCCAGTGCTGCCTGTTCAAACACAGATTTCTGAATTCACAGCATGGCCAAGAGGCAGAGGCACCCTGCACAAAGATATTTAGATAAATACTCAAGTCTTTAGCAGCCTGGAATGACTCAGTGAGTAGTTGCATTTGTGAAGCATCTGAGTTGACCAAAGCTGCCAGAATCCTCAGCATTATTTAGTGCATTGCAAAACATTTTACCTTATGTTACTTCTTCTGCCCCTATTTAATATATTTTTATGTTGTTTTTATTTTTGTGCTCTTGGTAGATGTATCTTGGGCATCTGGAAAAAAGAATCCTTGATTGTTACTACCTGGAATACCTCCACTGGCAACATCTTGCAATTTATAGCCCTTTTAAGCTTGTATTTCCTTACTGACAGGTGAATGCAAAAAATAGAGGAGATCTTTTGACACTTTGGGCATCAGCATTTCTGCTGGAGGAGGAAATACAGAGTATCCTGGAATTGGCCATGCAGTACTGCTTAAGTACCGGAGGCTTTGACTGTCTGAACTTATAAATAGCATTTTATTGTCATACTTTAGTGTCTAGAAACAGTGAAGAAACAAGTTCCTGTAGAAGTACTGTCTTCCTTGCAAGTGCAAAATGAAATTCTTTTATGCTGTGACTGAGCATATCCCAAATAATTTTAAGCTACTGATTGATTTTCTCTTGCTTCCTCTTTGGTTTAATAAAGGGTTTGAGCAGTGCAATGCAGAGCGACTGATTTTATCCTGTGATTAATCTCATCTATGACAGTTGAGGGATACTTCTGGCTTTTTTCCCCCCATATTTTTTCTCACAAAAACCTTTCATTTATTCATAGCTGTCTCATAAATGACTACACAGATGACTAGATGCTGTTTCTAGTATTCCTTCTTCCTCAGTGTGGCCAATAAATCCACTGGTAATTACAGGCAGCTTCCTTTACAAACGCTTCTAAAATAATTCCATCGACAGCTGTTCCTCCACCCTGTGACACCTATTGTCAGCAATCCATTTGAAGTGCACACCTTCAGTGCCATTCACAAGGATCTGGAGAGACAGGGCAGTGCATGCCCTGTTCTGCAGGCACAGGCTGAGGAGCAGAGGGATTGATTTTCTAAAAGTCAAGGAAGTGCACAGCAAGGCAAGGGTTTGAATATTTTTCTCCAGCTCATGAGCTCACTTTCTAAACAATGAATTGTTTCCCTGGGTGGGAATTGTGGGCACTGTTTGTAAATAATTTTCACTTGTAGGTGTGTGTGTGTTTGTTTCTAGTGGAGGTTGGAACCTTTGCAGAGGGAATTTAGGCCTAACAACTGTGACAATGCTTTTGTTGACTGCATTTCAAAGTCTCTCTAGATATCATCCATGGATTTCCCTTCATTGTGAATTTTCCCTCTCTCTGAGCCACGGGTAGAAAACCAATGGTGTGGACTAAGAAGTAAAGGTGGTATTTCTGCTGTTTTGTATTTTGCTACTGCTGCCTGGATAGTTCTGTAGTTGCTTGGACATTCTGGATCATTGCCCCTGGCTCATGTGGTCCTTCACAATAAATGGCTACTTAAACCCTTACCTTTACTACCCTTATGGTAGAATTTAATTCCTTTATGCATTTTTTAGCTAAATTTGACCACTAATGCATGGCAAGAAATGAGACGAGGTCTTCTCCAGTAAAATGTCTGTCTTTGAGTAACTCTCTGCCATCTGATCAGAAACCACACTGCTTCCTGTAACTTCACACTTACTCATCTTTCCAGAATCAACCCACTGAAAACTGACAGGAGAATTTGGGGTAGTTTTAATTAGTGATAGAAAAAACTTTCTTAGGATCTACTAAGATTGCATAATCTGGAGGTGTGCAACAGTCGCCTGTCTTGCACACAAGAATTTCCACCAGTTCACCTCTTTAAAGTCTGTCCTTCACTTACTTGCCTTTTGTGCTGTCAGAGATCTTGTTTGGGCTGAACTTCCTATCTGGAACCACATGAACTCAGCACCAAGCAAGTGAAAAACCAAGCAAATTTCTCCTGCTTTTCTGCTCACCTTCCTGTGATTGCTCCTTCTGTCACTGCTGCTCCAGGCTGTGGCAGACTTGTGAACCAGACATGAGGCAGGAGGACAGAGCTGGAGAAAATCAGCAGCGAGGAGATGTCCAAAGATAAAGTACAAACCTAATTTCAATCAAAACCAAGCTGTCTGTTTCTTATAACAAGAATGGATATATATAATCTGCATAACCTTCATATATCTTCAGCCATTTACCCACAACTTAATTCTGAGAGGAATGATGCTTAAATCAATATGATTAGGTTCAGCTCCTGGCTCTGCTACAATCTTTTTGTGAAACTTTGCCCAGATTTTTATTGTTTCCATTTGTCACCACTAAATGCACAGTGGTAACTATTTGCCCATTTACGAATAAAAATTTCAAAAGTGGCAGACTTTTTGGCAGTGGACATTTCATTTAAAACACAATTCCTGTTAGGTTTTTCCCAACATTTTTGTTACCAAAAGATGCAGATAAGGAGTTTTTGATATTTTAAAAATTGTTTACAAAGATTAGGTTGCTGATCCTAAATAAAGTTGGGAAGATAGTTGTTTGGTGATTCTCTGACTACAGCAAAGCCTTGTCGTTAGGCACTTAATGAAGTGGGACTAAGACTCAGACAAAAATAAATTGCTTGAGCTGTAGGAAAACAGTCCATGTCTGCTTGTCTACCCCAGGGATCAATAGTGGTAAACATCTCCATTAATGACCTGCCTGATGGGCCACGGTGAGCCCAGCAGGGCTGCAGACACTGAATTGGGAGTGGCTGGGTCACCAAATGGTTGTGCTGCTGTTTAGAGGGATCTCAGGAGGCTGGGAAAATGGGCTAAATGGGCTCCTGAGCTCAACAAAGCGCTGTGCCTGGGGAGGAATGACCCCCTGCACCAGTACAGGCCATGGGGTGCCTGGATAGAAAGGAGCTTGGCACAAAAGGGCCTGGGGGCTCCTGGTGGGCACCAAATTGAGTCCAGAAAAGGGCAGTGAAGATGATGAAGAGAAATGGAGAATCTTAAATATGAGGGATCTCAGAGAGAGCACCAGAACAGGTTGCCTAGAGAGCCTGTGGACTCTCCATCCTTGGAGATACTCAAAATCCCAATGGACACTGTCCTTGGCAACTTGCTTTGTTAACTCTTCTCCCAGCAGAGATCTACACAACCTCTAGAGGTTCCTCCAACATCAACACTTACATGATCCTGTGGAACTGATGAAGAAAGGCTGAATTAACTGGGGTTGTTTTCTATTTGGTGCAGCCTAGGAGAGTGAATCCTTGTAGCCTGGTGTGTTAACTCACTCATGGCACTTTCATGTGTCTAAGCCCACAGTGTCCTTAATTATACAGCTAATTTTGACAGATTTATGTAAAGTCTTTGATGTGAGAATGTGTTTTTTATTTGTAGGGAATATGTCTCTGAACCCTCCCTGAGCCATTCATTGACACTTCCTGACAAACTCTCAGATCTTATTGTGATGAGCAGCTCCAAATCTCCATGTGCTCTCACATTTATTTTGAAAATAGGCATGTTAGCTTAGAAAAGTTTAAGTTTCTATATTTTTATGTAGAGTGTTAGCATATTTGTGTGTGAACAGTGGTAGACATGCAGAGCTCAATGTGTGAGTGTGACCTCTGGGGCGTTCTGCTTTGGCAGGATGCTTCTCCCTGCTGGAATACCTAATCCAGCTATGTTTGCCAAGCCAGTTGAGAGGCTTGGATGGGAGGTGAAACAAGGGTGCAAAGTATTACAGTTACATGATATTTACTCTCAAGCTAAAGGGCTCTGAACAGGAGAACCCAAGGGATCTTTCTTATGACAAAAGTAACGTTTCATTCCAGGGGTTTTGCCAAGCTTACACATCTCATATCTGAGCAATTTGCAGGCCTTGCTGGTATAATTGCATC
>NW_005054309.1:5231967-5232965 GCF_000277835.1 Geospiza fortis | reverse complement strand
TCACAAACAGATGCTGAATTCACAGTAGATTACAATACATTGAGCCTTTGCAGTTTTTACCAAAGAGGACATGAAATTGTTGAGACTACACAGTATTATGTTGGAGAAAGCATAGCACAAATACATATTTTCCACAGTTGTGGAATTTATTATACTAAGCCAGTTGAAGTCTACATACTGAATATATCCACTCTGCTAAGAAAAAAATTGATACATATATAAGACACACCAAACTTTCTAATTTACATTAATTTTCAGCCAAATGATTTTTCATGTGAATCCCCCTAATGCATATAGTGCAAAATTTGGTCATACAGGATTGTCCATGAGGATTTAGCTTGGAGGAGTTGAAACTGAGAGAACAGTTTGGCAACAAAAGGGAAAACTTTGTACTCCAATCCTAATTAAAGCTGTCGATGTCAGATTCAAATGCTGCTTTTTTGATTCACATTAAGGCTAGGTATTGATTTCAGCAAAATGAGGGAGAAGAACAGCAAAGGCAGCATTAAAGGAGATGTCTGCTGCACACATGCAGGTGTCTGGTCAGGAATTGAACAGTGTAGGGCCTGGAAACTTTGGATCTTGGTACCATGGGCAGGGTCAGAAAAGCACAGATTGAAGCTGAAAGTCAGTGGGTGATTTGATTCACATTAAGGCTAGGTATTGATTTCAGCAAAATGAGGGAGAAGAACAGCAAAGGCAGCATTAAAGGAGATGTCTGCTGCACACATGCAGGTGTCTGGTCAGGAATTGAACAGTGTAGGGCCTGGAAACTTTGGATCTTGGTACCATGGGCAGGGTCAGAAAAGCACAGATTGAAGCTGAGAGTCAGTGGGTGAGCATGATGAGACACTAATGGGTGAAAAATGTTTAAAGAGAAATGTCCAAAAGCCACATTGATTTATCCGTGCTCAGCCTGTACTAGTAGAAACTGTTCTGCATATTACATACAAATCTAATTTCTCTCAAATTCCTGTATTACAATGAATCTGATATAG
>NW_005054309.1:5226860-5231933 GCF_000277835.1 Geospiza fortis | reverse complement strand
GGGGTGCCTTGCTTTATGTACCCACCACAAGAAAGAGGTGAGAACTTGAAAGACTGTTCTAGATTAAAGCCCAGTACAAATTAACTTGCTCCAAGACACCACCAGTCACCTGCTTCTTGCAGCTTTCATTAAGAAGCACATCCCTCTTTGGAATGCAGATTTGGTAAGAGCTAATTAGTTTATGTAGCCAATGTTTTACACAGTCTTTCAGGTTATGAAGATAACTAAACAGGATGAATAGGAAAAAGCATCTACATCTCACTGATAATCAGTCCCTAGATATTTTTCCAGCTTAATGTACATTGAGACATCGTTCAAAGCCAAATGCTGTTGGAACAGCTGAGAGAAGCTGCAGAAAAGCCTTAAATAGTGATTCACATCTGACTGCTTTGGACTTAAGTACAGAAGGGCTGCTTACTGTAAGGTGCTTTTCAGTGCTGGAACTGGGGGCTAGGAGAGATCAGTGGGGAAGAATGATCCAGGCAATTCCAGGGAGGGAAGCAACCTGATTAATCTGTCCTGTTGGGTCAGGGCAGGAATGAATGCTGTATTCACCTCTGTGAAGGCAATTTTCAGCTGGGTGAGATGTGGATATGGAAAAGCCCATTTACAGTGAAAAAGATCAGAAGGGATTTTTTCAGCTTGCTGTTACTTGGATTTATGTGGCAGCAGTCAGGTTTCAATGAACATTCTCACTATCAAAACATTTTGTTCCTTTAGTAACTCTCTCTTCAGTCAGTAAGTTTAAAGGTACTTCCACTCTTGGTTTTAAAAGAAATTAAGTTCTGTTTTTTTCAGTGTGCTTTATTAGTAGTTCCGTGTGAAGCAAAATCAAATCAACTTAAACATGGCTCTTTTTTTTTAAACATATGTGGGAACAAATAAATAATTCTTTATATGTGTTCAAACACTCTAGGAGTATGTTTGTGGTTCCCTTTGCACACAAATTTATTTTCAATATGAGGAGTTTTACACTTTCAAATTCCTGAGCTATTCCTACTTGCAGGTCCCTATCTTCTGAAAATTTGCTCTCTGAAAAAAACATTGCAAATTTGGATTCAGTGTTGTCCTAAAGTGGCACTGAAAGTCAAGAATTCCTGAATTCTTTAGGAATACAAACCAACTCATTAAAAATAATGAGACAGTAAAAATAAAACTGTCAATTATTTTGCTTGCTTTGTGACTTGTTAAGTTTACATTTGAAAGTTCCTCTCCACAACCACGAAAAGCTAAACACATTTTTCCAGAATCAAAAGACTTGTGACTCTAGAGGCTGGCTGTTTAAAAAAGAACAGAATGAGACCAAAATGCAAATTGGTGAAAATGATAAAGGATGCAATAACATTAAAAATGAAATTTATGGAAGAAAGCTCCTTTGTGTGGCACACAGTTGTGGATGGAAGTCAGCTGGCATCCATTGTGTGTGGATATTTTGTTTATTAAGCCAGGAGCACGTGTACAGGAAGGGGACAACTGATGCAGATGAGGAAGTGACAGTTGTGTGTAAAAATGTGCATTCAATTTGTGTTTTATTGAATGCTGTCAGTAGATGGCTTGGTGAATGGCAAAGCATCTGTCTTTTAAAACATAATTAAATTCTCACTCAGATTTCCATCTCTGATTTGTTCTCTTGATAATAAGCTGTTCTGTGGATATGACATCATCCATTGAAACTGCTTGGAACATCACACAATTATTAATATATTATCACTAAATTGATAGTGAATGGTTTTCCAAGTCATAAAGTGAAGGACCAGATCCTTTCACATTAAAAAGGATGTAAAATAGCTAATTACTTGGACTGAATTGGCAAAATGATTTTGTTCTGCACTTTGTGTGTTAAACACTGACAAATGAGGGCAATTAATACAGTACTAAAGTCCAGAGTGTGCAACTTACAGCACACAGTGCTAAGAGAAGTTCTTCTCCTTGGTACAGTTCTTTTTCAGTCACTCTCAGGTATTAGGACCCACCTGTTTGCATTTCAGCCAAGATTCCAACAATATATAAACTGCCATGATTTTATTGTGTCTGTACTGGCCCATATGTGCTGGATGTGTGGGACATCCATAAATTGTGCTGCAAAGCTCTTGAGTGCTCGTGAGATCTTCCTTGTTACATGGCTGTGCAGCAAGACAGTCCATATCCCTTAAGCTTTAAACAGTCTCCAAAATGCATTGGTTATTTTTCAAATGTATTAAATATTAATTATATATTGTTTACATGTCCTCTTCTATGCACCTCCTTTCTTTTGCTGTGAAACAATTTCCTTAGGTGGGCAGATTTTAGATGGAAAATTTCTACTCTAGTCATGTAAGTTCTAATTTTAGTTACTCTAAACAAATGCTGTCTTGCCCAAAGAACTTCTAAATGAGGTAAAGGCTCTTTGTTTCAGAAGGTTTCGGGTTTTTTTGTGGAGAAAGGAGGTCCAACACCAAAATGAATTATTTTGCAGTTTCTCAATTACCTAGCTTTTACTGCTGGACATTCCCATTTTGATAGGTCTCATTCTGTGTCTGTAAAATTAACAAATAAATGTTCATGTGTCTCTTTTGTGTGCTTGGTTTAATCTGGGAGGCCTTTGGGGAGCATATCACATTCACACAACATCCTTCTATTTCACCCATGGTTAGAATAAACATCTTCTACCCCATTCTGTCCATTTTCCAAAATTATTTAATTTTCCTCGCTCCATCAGAGTGTTCACATGCCAAACTGCAGGACACCCTGGTGTAGTGGAAGCCATTCTTACTATTTTTTTATTGTAGCAACCCTACTTTGTATGGAATAAATGTTTTTCGGTGGACTGTAGAAAGCCCTGTTTATGAATATAGAGAAAACTGAGTGGGAGAAAAACTAAGAGGAGAATACCCTGAGTTTCAGACCCTTGCTTTACTGAACACTTCATTTTTTAATTTTCAAATAACCAGCAAAAGAAAGACTAAAACTGGGGTGTTTTTCTGCCCAGCAGAACTACTTTGGCCTCTGGGTTATATCCAAGTTTGCTTTTATCCCTCTTCTGACTGGTGCTATGAATATTTCATCAGCTCCATGCAGTGGAGCAGATTCGGCAGGAAGGAATGAAAATTCCATTAATACAGCAGCTTGTCCTACATCTGCTGGCTTGGGGACACCTTGGAGGTGGCAGATGTTGTTGGGGATTCCACAGACAGCCCCTGGAAGAGGGGAGCTCTGAGGTGCTGGGGAGGGGGACTTGGGCCACCTCAGTTTGACAGGGACACGTTGGGTTCCCAGGAAGGGGGTCAGAAGAAATCTTTCCTCTGTCTCAGTAAAAAGCCAAACCTGCCTTTTCTGAGCAGTGGATTTCCTGAGCAGCTCCAGCTCTGAATGACTGTGAATGGTGATTTCAGGCATGCATTCACCTCAGGTGTCTGGGGCACAGCTTGAGCTGAGGATTTCAGGGCACAGTGCAGCACTTCTGTGTTAGATGATGCCCTGTTCAGCACCACTGTGCCTCTGTCCTTCTCCTGCCCTGACCAGGTGTTTCATGGAAAGCTTAGAATCCTAGTAAGAAAGAGTTTTCCAAAGATTTCATCTCTTTCCTCCTTTTTTTTTTCTTTTCAGCTTAAAGCATTGTTTTATCCACAAAATTTTTCAGAATATTCACAATAATAAAATAAAATGGTTGCTCAAATGATCAAAATTGCTGGCAATAGTACATGGAGCAAACAAGTTGTGCTTTTCAGGATGCAATTGGAAAAGCACATGCCAAAACACCAATGAAAGAGCTTACTAAAGATCACACCAGTTAGGGTAGCAGAGCACAGCACTGCTGGATGAAAGGCTGTAAATAAAGAGCTCTGACTTCTGTTAAGCAGCACTTCACGTGACCTTCTGCAGTGCTTGAGCTGCACAGCCACAGCAACACTTGCAGGTACAGTAGAGAACTATTTCGGTCCTCTTTTACAGAGGAGATAATTCAAAGCAAAGAGAAGTAGAAGCACAAAAGCAGAGGACATACAGAAACATCCTTTGTTTTTTTTAGCTCAGAGGCAAACATGAATCCCGCTAGGTGTACAACAACAAGGGCAGAGAAGAGCTGGGATGTGCTGCCACACCCATTGCTGATCCTGTTTTATAGTAAACCCAGATAAGACCAGACCTATCTGAGCTGAGTGAACCTGCCTCTGCTCCCATCTGGATGCAGTGTTGTTCTTTCTCCTTGGAAGCCTCTAGAGGCACTTGGGATGCACTGCCTCCTCCCTCAGCACTCCAGGCAGTGGCTCATTACAAGGTGATAAATAACTTGCCTGCGGTTTCTGCAGCTCGCTAATACCAGGGACAGAAATAAAGCCAGCCAGAATCCTTCTCCCTATTCATTTTCAACTTAATGAATAGTGAATGGAAATATTTGCTATTAATGAACTTTGATGGAAGCTGAAGCCTGGACAGGATGGAAAGAAAATAGAGAACAATGTCACCCTCTGTACACAGCGACACATCCTCCCATGTAGTCCTGAAATTGTCAGCTTTGATGCTCCTTTGGGTCCTTCCACCTGCATCATGTTCTTCTTCTGCAGCCTTGTGTGCTTAGGATGATCTTTGTGAGATAGGTTGCAAAGCTTCTTGCCCTTCTCAGCCTAAATGCCACTTTCATGGTCCTGCTTTCAGGAAGGAGTTATCTAGCAGCAGAGTCAGAAAGAATTAGAAGACAGCAAAGTCTTGTGCTTGATGGAGATGAATAAAAACATTGTGCTGGTGCAATAATCAGTGCTGCACTTAATTTGCTTGCTGTAGTTTGTCTAATAAATACCTGGTTCTTTGGACTCACATCTAGTTAGATGTAAATTAATTAGGATAATTTTGACTGACACTGCTGCCTTGTTTTTCTGCTGACTTCTAGAAAATTGTTTATTTTTGCTTAGATGTTCAGTTATGTTTTGCTGTGGAAAAATCTAATTGTCAGCTATTAGTGGCACTGCCAGGAATCACCATGGAGGCCAGTCTCCACTTATTAATGGGATTGCTATCTGGTATTTTCTCTACTCTCATCATTTTTCTCTTCTCCTCTCATCAATTTATAAGTCTTTCTTTACACCTCTTAGCTTTCAG
>NW_005054309.1:5211638-5226841 GCF_000277835.1 Geospiza fortis | reverse complement strand
CAGTTTCTCTCTATTCTTCCTTGGCTCCTTCTCCTTCTCCTCATTTTAAGTGCAGCCTCTCTGTCACCATTTGATCTCTCAGTAGTGATGGTCTTTTATTCCCTGCACTTTGTTTCTCAGTCTGGCACAGTCACACCAGCAATCCAGGCTTGGGTATCTCCCACCTGCTGCTCCCACAGCCTTTTCCTAACAGGATCTGCAAGAGGAGCAGGACCGTGCAAGGCAATGGGATTTCACTGGTTATCTTATGTGTTCAGTAAAAACACATACTGGCAACAGAATCTTTGCTGCTGCATGGAAACTTTAGAGTAAATATTGCTTTTCTAAGAGTTACCACTCCCAGCACCAGCCACAGCCAGCTCTTGGAGGAGAGGAGAATGGGAGGGGCTGGAACAAATCTTGTTCTTTTCCTCCCATAATCTTGACCAAGGAATTTCATTTGGCTTTACATGGAAGTTCGACATTTCAGAATAAATAAAAAAACTTTCAAAATGCCCCCCTTCTTACTCATTTCCACACTCATATCATAACAGCATTGTTATCAATGTAATAAGATTAAACTGAAATTGCTTTTATTGACTTAGATTTTGCTGAAGAAAGCAGCTTGTACCCAAAAGCATACTTGCTTTTTTCAAGCTGTATCAGCTAATCTAATAAAAGATACCATTTTCAAAAAACTGTCTTTGCTTATGCCCATTCCTCATATCCTCCTAAATCAATAAATAAAGTTAAGGGTATCTAAAAATAAACCAGGCTTGTTTGTGGCAGGTTCCCAGGCACACCATACAAAATACCTTAAGAATCTGCCTCTACATCTGCTCAGCACTATTTCATCTGGGAGACAACTGCTAGGAAGAAAACCAAGGCAGAGTCAAGGACCTGTATTTTCTTTTTTTCCAGAATGTAATTTTCTCACTTTGCATAAAAAACTTATTTGTGTACAGAAAGTGAATCCTAGAGCCATGTGAAATGGCATGGTAAATTGTTCACTGATTCCTTCCCTGAGCAGTACAATTTCACACACCACCTGATACTGCAGATGTATTTCATTCTTGTTGGCTTGATTGGTACTGAACATTTCAGTATTGCTGTAAATAAATGAAAGACATGGCAGGTAAAGAGATCACAAGCACATTTCTTCAGTGTAAACTGGAGGCTTTCAAGCAAATATCTCTTAAATGATGTGTTGACTAATCCACAGTCCTGCAGTTAGTAAGGCACTATTCCCTTGAATTTCATACAATGTAATGAAAATATTCATACTTGTATCTAAACTTTCACTCCTCATCTGAACATTTAGGATTCTGAGATATAAATAATCTGCGGTTATAACCTTACAAATGCTTATTTGGTAATTATTTGCATGGAAAAGAAATCACGAGTTCACAATATTTTACTCTTTTTTTCCCTCTCTCCCTTCTTCAGCTTCTTAAGTGGAACCTTCTAGGGGAATGTCAGAAATTTTATAAGTCCTCAAAATGGTTCATCCCCAACTGTTCATTTAGTGGCCATTATTTGAAATCAAAGCACTTCCAGGTTACCACAATAAATGTGTGGTACTGGGGATGCCCTTAATCACCAGGAACTGCAAAGTGCTTCAGAAACCTGAAATTTCTTTGGGTCATGTACTGACTGCCTTGTGGAGCATGAGAAATGCCCATCACATCACACTGACAGATATTTGGCAGAATATATCTTAGAAGAAACTCTTTTATTGAACCTCCCTAGCATGCATTGTCCTCTTCCAGAGATGTTGATTGTTATACAGATGGAGTATTGTCCTTACATGTAATGTTTGAGGTTCTGAAATTCTTACTTTTTCTTCGCTAGTTGGTACTTAGAACTCACAATTAGATTTATTATTTGAGTGCAATTAGTCAGGATTTAAACCAAGGAATGAGGACTTTTTCATTTTGCATTGACCACTGGAGCCACTTGGTTACTATGAAATAAAAGAGAAATCTACCTTTATCCTCAAAAAAGATACTGAAACACAGTTTCCCCTAACAATAAGTCAGCTAAAAGACAAAAAACCTTTTACAAAACAGTCTGCTTCTTGAAGTTGCTTGTGCTTTTTTTCCTTTGCACATGTTCTGAGATAACCAAACCCCTCTCAGAAGGCAGGTTATCGACTCCCCACATGAAGAGAAATCTTATGCCTTTAATCCTTCTCGCCTATGTGAGAAGTAGGCAACCTGGAGGGAAAACAACATGCCTTTACTGGTGTCAGAACCAATCATTTACATTAGTGCTTGAAGATTGGGCTGCATTTTCAGTTTTCTCCACCAGCATTCTGACTTCTGTGAAGTAGAATGAGCTCAGATGGGGAAAACATATGTTTAGAGAGTGTCAACTGAACCTGTTTTCCTTCAAATCTATCTCACTGTACAGTAGGAGGAGAAATTTTCCCTAAAATGAGATAAAAAGAGTATTTACATTGATATTGTAATTAAAATTATAGCTCTCCCAATTTCTCTGTGAGAAACTATCTGGAACCCTCTGGAAAGGGCTCCCCTACATATAAAATATTAAACAGATGCAAATCAAGCATTATATGAATATGAAGTGAGCATTTGATGACTCCTCTGTGAGAGCTTTCAGTGCTATTGCTCTCAGATTGTGCTTAACTTCAATATAAATGATGGCAAAGTGCTGTCGTGGGTTTTACCCAGTGTCTTCAGAATCTAGGATGTTACCATAAAAGAAATGTGTATAATCTGTTCTCTATGTTAATAATAAGCTACAGGAATCAACGGAGTTGTTGAGAATTTTGACTGATTTGGGTCTGACCTATACTCAGCAGCTGGGCTGAGGCCACTGCACTTCACCTGTTTTGTGGGATTTCTGCCAGACTAGGGAGCAAAAATCTCTGATAGCCTGTTCTTCCCTGGCACATGGAAACCTGCTGTGCTGTCAAATATAGCACAGGCACAGTTTGTGGAGGGGAAAGCCCAAACTCCCAGTGCCTGTGCTTGAGTTTCCTCTCTGCTCCCTGCCCTGTGGATCCAGCAAGAACAAGGCAAGAAGGAAAATCATGGAAGGTCATGGAAAGCCATGGCCAGGAGCAGTCCTTGTGCTGCAAAGCCCCAGTTCTCGTTCTGTCATTGGCAGCAGTGAGCAGTGGTCGGATCTCAGCATCCTCATTCATTCACCCTTTGTCCTGCTCAGCCCTCTGTGATTTGCACTCCTGAAGGAAGTCACCAGCCCTTGCTGCACATCCCAAATCTGATGTTCCCATTTAACCAGCGAGGCATGAGGGCTGCTTTGCATAAACATTGTTAGGTGCTTGTATGCACTTACAAGGCAGTAATCTGACTGCAGCTATTATCCAATTAAACTGACAGAACATGACAGGAATAATAATATTAGTGTAATAACTCCAAGGGAGAAGGTGTTATTTAAACACTGTCTGTATCCCAAATACTTTTAAAACTTCAAGAGTTAAGGAGATTTTAATTTTATGTTTATTTTAGGAATTACTTGGTACTGTAAGGTGTAAGTCAGACACCACTGTTAGAGTTTGCAAACACAGACAAAGTCTCATAATCAAAATGATGCAAAATAAGTCCTGATCAAAGAGAATTTTTTTACTTTTATCTTTTTTTGCTTTTCCAAAAGTGAGTTTTGATCAAAACCAAATGATCAAATAACACAGATTCTGATCCATTCCTATGGCATGAGCTGATACTAATTATGGCATTTGTGACATTTATGTAAGAGTGGAGCTCACAGTTGTGTAAGGGCCAGGTTGATTGACAGTGTGGCATCTGAGATTTTATTTTTATTGCTGTGCTGAGCAGGCCAATTTGAAAGGCAATTGGATTTGTACTGGGCTTCCAATTCAGAAATTGTGCTGGAGAGGAAACTGTAATTGAGAAACCACAGTTAGGTGACTGTTTGTGTTTGGGAAGAATGTAAAGTGAAAGGACTCCCCTCTGATTTCTCTGGTCCTCTGTAACAGATTGTCTCTGATGCATGGTCCAGTGCAATGTCTTGAAAAATTTGCATAAATATTAAATAAGCAGCTCAATGATATGTAGTAAATGACTATTTGAGGGAACAAAGCCTCACTGTGATGGATTTTCTGGCTTGCAGTGACAGATCTGATGTCATGCTCTATGCTAGAGTAGTTACATTACTTCATGCTGCTGGCACTGAGAGATCCCAAGCACTTCCATCAGTAGGAAGACAGGAATAGCTTTCAGAGTAGCAATGTTCCCTACAATGTTAAATTAGATTGGACCCCTTGGACAGCTGTTTCTATTGTTTGTCTATTTGTTTTTAGGAGACAACTGGGTAGATCTTATGATTATCTAATTATTAAGAGTGAGATTCAGTCTTGCAGGGAGGTAATCTTAAAGAAGTTTTGTTTGTTGGTAACAGGAGTTGGGCACAGAAAGCAGAAGCTGATGGTGACTAGTAGCAGTGTCTTTAGTTGACTGGTATAACTTAAGCAGATATTTTGAGACATAAAATCACTATAGTATCAGTGGTTTTGTAGGGAATATCAATATCAATCATATCAATATTACGTAGGGAATAAACCCTCCCTGTGTCCTAGTCTGAGAAAAAGGTATGTCAAATAAATTCTTAGTGACAAATCTGCAACAAGCACTAGACTGCCTCTGATTTTTCCAGACAGCATCACTTACATTTTTTGACAAAAGAAACTGCTGAGAATGGCTAAGACAGGAAAGCATACATATCACCCAGAGACATCAGCACAGTCTACCTGCCCTCTGCTGACTGCTTGTTTTCACATAATTCTGCATATTTTTGCACAATGGGCATGCTATAATTTCTATGAGCACATTTTCAGTTTAGAGGTTTTAAAGCAAACCTTTTCTCTCTCAGCCATGAAAAGCTTCTTCCAAAGCTGTCATTACAACAAAGTTAGTGCTGGGTTATACAATTAGGAATAACTAATTAGACAAAGCAGGTAACAGTGCTAAAACCACACAAGCCATGTGCATTTGAAGTGAATGATGCATCCTGTTTAGCTGGAATTGCACTGGGGAATGCAGCTTGTCTGCCTCTTGTTTCTGTCAAGATTGCTTGGCTTTCTGAAGGATGCATTCTGAACAGATTCTCTTGGTCTCAGCTGAGGAACTGGAGTCTCATTCTTTGGTTTGTGCTGCTGCCACTGGAAGTGGTCACTGTCCTCTGCCACCTTCTGAATCCTGCCTGGGAATTGCTTGGAGGACTGCACAGGGCTAACAGAGGGTGAAAGCCTGTCAAGGACCATTATGGCAGCCCAGCAGAGATTATTACAGTCCAGCATCCAGGCCCTTCCCCTGGCCTTTTACCAGCATAAATAAAACCTGTAGGGCAACAGCATTTAGCCTAATTTCTCTGACTCTGTGCTCAGGATTACTGCCTGGAGGTGGTTAGCCAGGTATGAGTTATTATTCTAAAAAGAGGCTAGACTTTGAAAAATGAAGCTTGAAAGCTCTTTGAGGCTACTTTAATATAACTGCTTCCTAAGCCTGAGCGGTGGAAAAACACTGCATGTTATGCTGCTTTCTCTCTCACAGCTCAGGATTGCTCTCCATGACTTGGTGTTTTTGAACACCACTTCTAAAGCAGGCAGACAATGTGTTTCAGCAAGATTTATGGTACAATTGCAGAATACTGGAGCATCAGAATGAGGAGGCAGCAGTGTTAGGATTTGCAATGGAAAATGTAACTTGTACATTTGATTAAATTGCTGACCACAAACTGGTTTGTGTTCCAAAAGCATGAATTTGTCAGATAGTTTCCTCGTGGGGGACTGCTGGAGTTTTCAGCCTCATTCACACACATGGCATGGGCTTTCTGGAATTGCAAATGCCACGTTTCCTGCAGGCACTGGTGTTTGGAAGAGGGAAGGAACAGACTGAAGGAAAAAGGCAGCATTATTGAGTGGGATTCTGGAGCCAGTGGGTGGCTGTTTGCTGAACCCAGCAACAGGCACTTCACTGATGCAGCAAGGGGAATAGTCTGCATTTGCTCTCACAGGGAGCCTGCTGATTTCCAAGGCACCTAGGGAGCTAATTTAGGTGCTGAAACTTAGGTCTACAAGTTCTGATGCGTTTTTACCTCTCAGTCTGCTGTGTAGAACTGAAAAGTGACTTCCTTCAGCAGCTTTTACCATTTACAAGATGGAGATAAAACTACTGACCTGATTTCCAATGACATTCTGGAAATAAGTGAGAAGTGTTTAAGATACTTGACTGACAAAGGCTCACGTGTGTCAGGAGGGCAGCAGGTACAACATTGTCTCTGCAGCACCTCAGTGGCCCTGGTTTGGCACACCAGCCTCTACCCATACCTGGCCTCTCCCCTCTGCCCCTCACTCCTTACTCCCATCAGCATTTTAAGGCAGAACTCTTTCACCACTCTCACACCTGCCTGTGTATGAATGAGAAACTGTGTGTATTTAGTATTTTTCGTTTTTTTCTAAGTTATCATGGTGATAAATAGAAGAATTAAAGGCACTCATATTTATAACATACCCACAGACCAACAAAACCAGAGAGCTCTTTCTTCTTTTTCCTGATCCAAGGGCCTGAGTCCCAAAACAACTTGGAGGAGACCACAGGGTGGTGTATAGAGGCCATCTGTCTACAAATCTATCAGCTGTGGTGAAATTTTGCAATAATTTTCCTATTAGGTTCAATGTAGCTTGAGGCTCCCTATGCATTTTTCAAAAGACACTAAATCTTTGGTGATTTTAATTTTTGTTGCATGGATGTGTGGAACACAAGCAAGTCTTTGCAGCCCACTGGTGAGTGCCTGCAAGCCTGGGAATAATGGAGTTAGAGAGATTCCCTCTGCAGCTTTCTCAAGCTAATGTCTCACCCCAACTTTCATTTTGTTTTTCTCCCTCAGTATCTCTTTGCTCACTACTGCCAGCCACAAAAACAGGCTGAAGCTCACTAAGATGAAGTAGCTGGGTCACTGCAGAAAGTGCTGATGTGAGCTGTTTCTTAACAGGTTGAGCTGTTATTTTCCCATATAACCCTCTGGATGTGCTGAAACAATAGATTTTTTTTCAGTCTGGGAATGTATGTGCATCTTGGACTAAAGCTATGGATGTACCGAATAATTTTTAATGGTGCAGGATTTAGTATTTCCTGTCCTAAAAACTAAACAATTTGCTATATTGTAGTAGCTAATTCCCACTAGTTTGAGATATTATTTCAGATGATATCAAAGGATCTAAGAGGAGAACTTGACAGGCATCAGTGAATTTAACCACATGACTGATCTCAGATGAGTTGGAACTGTCCCTGAGGTGTTTCTACAAAGAGAGGAATTAAGGCTCAGAGAACAGGGAATTGTATTTACAGGCACAGTGAACCTTGTGTCCAGTGAGACTCACTCTTCAAACACCTTGGGATCCCAATAAAGGATCTTTGGTGTATGCCAAGCTGACAACACACCAATAAATATTGGTATGAAATGTTGATTTGCTGTTTATTTGCCAGCTCTGTGGTCTGTACGGGGTAACTTCCAGCATGACACCAAAAGTTCATGCTCAAGACAGAGGGGTTGATAAGAAAATATTAAAGTCCACGCACAGAGAAGAATAACTTTTAGAATTGTTTTGGAGATGATATTTTGGTGTTTGCTGGTAGTTTTGGATTGATATCATAGATATTCTTTAATTTTACTTTTCTGGTTATGTATATAAAAGTACATATATAAATAAGAGCTTGCTTTTCCAAAATGCACTTAGAATTTTAGCCTTAGTGATTACCTCTAGTAAAGATACAGCTATTGATTTTCTGGGGACAAGAGTACTCTTATTATGTAGAGTTTAAAGTCCTACAAATTGTCATAACAACACAAAATATTTTTCCATTATAGGTCTGGTAGGAAGGGAGAATGGAAATTTTTTTGCAGTCTCTTTCTGTGACCTTCCAAATGATTCTGTTTAATCCTGCATTTATCTGCCTGAAGCATTAGTCATACAGGTAGCCTATTTAGAAAAGTTCTTTAGTTCTTCTACTTACAAATGACCTAAACTTCATGTGGAAACAGATTTTGATTGATTTCTCTGGTTCATTCTTAAATCTACCACTGGAGATTAGTCACAAAGTTAAAGCCACATTTCCCAAGTACCTATGGCTAGAGAGCTGAGTATGTTCAGAAATACTCGGGCTGGAAAAGTTCCTTACACAAATAGCTTTATTTCCCACAAGGCTCACATTATCTTCCCAGCTCTACACGAAAACTTTATTCTTTAAATACATTTCATATTTTAGATAAAGCCAGAAATCTTTCAAGACACTTGCACTTCAGATTGCTGCACTGATAAAATAGATAGGGATTTATTTTAAGAAGTTTGAGAAGGGTGCAGCCTCTGCAGTGTGAACTGCAGCAGTTGTGGCCTTGCCCACTCACTGCCACGAGCTCCATGTGCAGATGGATGCCAAGGAGCAGAAAGTTCCCCCAGCTGCAGGCTGGCACACAGAGCTGCTGCTCAGGGTTGGAATGCTTCAATAAATGGTTGTCTTCCTTCTGGCATCTGCCCATTCTAATATTTCCTTAGTGCTTAGAGCACAATATATACCAGATCCACAGCTTCAAGTGAAAAGATAAAGGGTTGTGTCTCATGGCAGGGTGTTCAAGCTGTTTTGTTGGAGCCATTGGAAATTTGCTATTTCTTTCCACGCCGTTTGATGTATTGGCAAGTCTCAGGCACTGAATTAACTCCAGCTCACAGCCACTCCATACAGAAAGCACTTTAGACACTATTTTTTGTGGGAGGTGATGGAGTGAAAGTGGAGTATAAGAGTTTAAAAGAACATGCACTATTGCTCAGTAAAGTGAGGTTTTTTTTAAGAACATCTGTGTTTTGTTAACTCGTACACAGCCATGGGCAGTTAGCTCTGACTGAGTTACACGGGGCAGCCTGGCAGAATCCAAACCTGACATACTGGGAATCACAAACACCTCACAGCCTGTCTGGGTTATTAACATATCCCATTCAGTTTCTGTGAAAACTCTTCAGTATAACCTGCTATGCTGAGCTGTCAAAATGTTATTTAAATAACACTGATGGATGGCATGTAGGAGACAGGCCTCCCTTAAGCAAAACACCTGGCACTCAGTAGCTATTGATAAAGCTTTTATTTTATCATCCAGTATTTTTAAACTGTAATTTCACCCCTAATTATATTAAAAGCAAGCTTTAAAAGGAGATTATCTTTCCCTGGGAATTTCCAGGTAACAAGTGACACTACTCTCCACGTGGAACTGTTCCTGTGACCCCCAGCTGGAGCTGGTCACAGGGCAGGACACAGACTGACCCAGAGGGACACTCTGGGAAGAGCTGTGCTGCCAAAGCAAAGGGTCAAGCATTAAGGAGCTCCTCCATCAGCTTCCAACAACGGCTCAACAGGCACAGAAGGACCAGCATTTCTGCTGAGTACTCAGGGGACCCAGGTGAATCTTAAATCTGCTCAGTGTGGCATTAACACCACATCCCAATGGATCCAGTCTGCCCTGTCAGAGAACTGTCCAGAATTCCTCTCTGGGGCTTCACTGCTGGCATTCCCAGCTGAGGGGATCTGGGTGGATTTGCTCACACACTGAGCAGAATGATGTGCCTTGATTAAGGCTCATTTGAATAGCTTTGCTTTGAGTAAATACAGCTGCAAGGGAAAGGTGCAGGCACACAATCTTGTCCGGGAATTATTAAGTATCAACTTTTGCTGCTGGATAAATACAAATAAAATACCTGGGAGGAAAAAAAAAAAGTTGTTGGTCAAAATGTTAGAAATTCAAGGTAAGGCACAGATTTAGCTTAGTCAGGCTGACAGCATCCAGGCAGAGATTCATTTCACTCTGCTGAGTCTGTTCTAAATAAAACAAGTAGGCTTCGCTTCATAAACAAGTGGATTCATCCACTGAGTCTCTGAAAAGGAATTTTTTTTGGCTTTTATACTGTCATGAAGATAGAATAAAAACATCCCTTAATCCAGCATTAAAGAGATATGGTAGATGTATTTTGGTTTGAATTAATGATACTGAATAATTTCTGTGAAAGGAAGTAAATATCATACTGTCTGAAGTATATAAGCTTCTGAAATTCAGTATTTCTTAGCTGATTAGTCCTGATAAATATTCAAGCATTTAGTAATGTACTTTTCAGGCAAGGTCACTCTATTTCTGTTTTATGTGTACACAAAACATTTCCAAATCAGTGCACTGCATTTTGGTATTAGTTTCACAGAAATTACTACTATTTATGCCAAGAAATGAGAAGGGAATTAACCCAAGAAACTGGTGTCTTGATGGAGTTAACAAGATATAAATGAATCCAGAGAATGCAACTGGTAAGCATGAAATATTAAGTGCTGGGAGTATTGGCTTAGTTATCATAAATAAAGCAGGGCAGTAGGTGATATTGTATGTAATTTCCACTAAACATGGAAATGATAACTTGGTGGTGGAGTCAATGCTTCTGCTATTCTGACCTGTGTTTATCATTACCTGGATTTACCAGCACAGTGCAATTTCCCCTTTCAGCTTCCCTCTGGTCCTTTCTTGGCTTCTAACATTCTCCTGGAGAAAGGATTGTATCCAACTGTAGTCTGTTCAGTGTCTTTAAATATTGATTCTTCTTCCCAAATCAGGACACATGCTAACCTATTTCTTTCCCTGACCAAGTACAAACTTCCTTGTCTTTTTCTTCCATTCTTAGTGTGGGTAAAAATGCTTCTTCCATGTTTTGCAACTGGTTGAATAACCTTATTACCTTTTCATGCATAAAAGAGGAGTTTCTTATCTGCAGCCTTGTCCACATCACTGTTAGTGAGAACTGTTTCCAGGCTTAGAGACTGTCACTCCCTGTTGTGTTAATTGGACTGTAAAACCCCTCACTGGCAAGAACTGAGAAAATGCTAAAATAGAGGGATGATCAAACACCTCAGAGGAGGTAAGACTACCTTTTGCTTACTGTAATATAGATATACCCACTCCTAATACACATGTGAATAGATTTTATATTTTCTCTGCAGAGCAGCTCTCCTGTTACGTGACCCAGCTGTTTTCTAAGAGTTGATCAGAATTCCCTCCCACAAGACTGGAGGTGAAATCCTGGTTCCTCCAGAGGCAGTGGACACTTTTACACCGTGAGCTCATTTTGTGCCGTGTACAGCAGGAGGCTGCTGATGCCTTGAGGGTTTTTCCTCCAACTCTTCCAAGTGCCACTTTCAACCACTGTAAGTGAACTGGAAAACTGAGTGGGAACAAGAAGCCTCTTTTGACTGATTCTTTGTGTGCTTGTTTGCACAGCTCCTGAGTCAGCTGCATGCTTCATGGCTATAAATGTAATTTCAAGCCTTTTAATTCCAATACAGCTTACCTGAGAATTCTAAAAATATTATCTGCTTTGTTACATTACTCTAAGGTCGTTTCTAATGTATTTTGTGTGTGTACGACACAAATATTTTGTTGATGCTGAGAATACTTTGAAGACTCGGGAGAATCATTGCAGGAGTATCTTGAGCAAGTGATAGTGGATTTTTGCATCACTTAAATCTTTAAGCTTAAAATAAATGCTTTTACAGAGCATGTGCTGCTCCCATTCAAATGATGATGTTGAAAATCAATTGTGTCAAGTGTGTGAAGTCCATCAGCCTGTATCATGTTACAGTTCACATGACAGGTCAATAAATGGATCCTCCCAGCCTCAAAATCTGTCAAGGTGTTGGAACACAATTTTTTTTGTAACTTCAAGTGTGGTCCAAATGTCAAAAACATTTGCTAGTTTTGCTATTAGTTATGCACCACAGTGTATGTTTACAGTTGTTTAATCAGTACAATGTCGTAGTTCAATGGGAGCTTCTACCTAGTTTTGTCTCCAGCTGCCCACTATACATTTGTATATAGGTGAAAACTTAAAACTGGTAAAAATTTTGGGATGATCAGCTTCATTTTTCATTTTTCCAGGACGCTGAGGTTCTAGAGTAGCTAATATGTCTTCATTTCCCTTACAGCTATTGTTAAATTGGATTAGAATTTAATTTAGAACTCTTTTGTGTTTTCTCCTTTGGGACCAACCATATGGAAAATCATAAAATAAAATACCTTGCTTGCAGCACTGAAATAACTTTCAATAAAAAGGAAAGAATTGAAGCAACTTTACTAAAAGTGACTAGGATTGTTCAATTTCATTACAAATGATATCAAAATGAAATTTTAGAAGTGGCTGTCTAGACCTACTGAAAAGAACATGTTAAGTGAAGCTCTACCTCTCAGCAGAGTAAAGCAGAGTACCACTTTAATCAAAGAACAGTTCATTCATTCATTCTTCTACAAGTCAAATGATTGACTAGAAAAGAAAACCCTCCATGAGGATGAATGGTATGAAAAGGAAAATACTAAGCAAGAACCTTTTTTTTTGTAACGAGAAGAATTTTAGAAATTTGCAGCGAGAGAAACTTGGGTTTGCTCTAGAGAATAAACCACAAGTAAACAGGAAGTGGTGGCTGAGGGCTGGTTTATGGCACTCTTACTCCAAGAAAAATCTTACTCCATTAGCAGCACCATTAAATCCAGCAGTGCTACTCGTACAAAAAGCTCATTTTTGTTCCTTTAAGTTGTCACAATCTGACGCTACAGGAATAGAGTTTGTAAGACAGCCATGAAATGTTTTTCCATCGCAGCTCATCTGCACATTCATAATACATCAGAAATACCTTTTTTTTTAGCTCTGTATCTATTCTTGGCTATGAGATTTTGATATTCACACAACATCCTGCATCCCTGATGTTTTGTTCCTACCGCTCCCCAACTGTATCTGTCTGCATGTACCATTTCGTTATGTACATCTAAGCACCGACGTGGTCAAAAGGTTAATACGTTGCAGGGGAGGAGGAAAGGGTTCCCAAAAGGTTATGAGCCTCCCTAAGGACTTCACAGCAGCCATGATACCTCTATTCCTTTTAGATGGTAATATTTGGCAACACACCGGCATGCTTAAATTATTATATATGCAATTTATATTCCCCCAGTTTGCTCTCAAAGCCTCGCTGTTCTGAAGCAATCTACTGCTTGGTGACAGAAGATCCAGATCTCACTGCTCAGCCTCTGAGTGTTTGGAAATGACTTTCTTTTTTCAAAGGTGAGAAAACATTCTGATTCCTGCCCCTTACACTCTCTCCTGCGAGCTGCCCGTTTCTGACTCCCTTCCGCATTCAGTCTCTTTACCACAAAACACAAAATCCTCTTTAACAATTTTTTCCCCCCCAAACTTACCTTGCAGTATTTTGGCAGCATATTAACTTGCACTGGACCTTCTTCCCTGGAGCCTGGCATCAGAATCCAAATGAGGTCATTAATCTAAAGGAGTGGAGTGGTCTCATGCTAGCCCTGGTTCCGGAGCACTCGGTCCCGTTCCAGGGAGCTCTGCAGCCCGGGCTGAGCCAGGCTCAGGCTCCCACAGCAGGGCTGCTAATGGTCAGGAGTGCACAGCTTGAGCACTGCTGTGTCAGTAGCAGGAAGCTTTTACCGTGCCTGGGTTCCTGTCAGTGCTACTAATTCAATCACTTACATATGCAATAAATTCACATGAAAAATTAACAAACACCTAGCCGGCAGCAATGCCCTCTGTTCATTCTCTTTTTCCTAAAAAAGCAATGTAGCTTTCTCTTAAAATGATTGGATTTAATGGTTTCTTTATTTCAGCATTTTGTGAAAAAAATTCCTTTATTCCTAAATAGTTTCTCAATATTAATCCATGACATTATTTTATTTAGCTTTTGTTATTAGTATCTTCCATCAGGTTCTCTTCTAATTACATCTGTATCATCCCTTGAACTCAAAGGGACCATGCAGATGTCAGGGTGGGGTATAGCTCAGCAGCTTGCAGTGATCTATTCCACACAAGATCTATTTGATTTCATTCTATTTTCCATCTCCAAGATCCACTACCGATAATTTTTGGTACCATTAGTAGTAATAGCTCTAAAGGCAGTGCAGCCTAAAGAGGAAGAAGGAACTTGGGACTCCTTTCTCCTCCTAAAAAAGGATCCCTAGGGAATTGAGGTCCAAGTATCACATCTTTCTTTATTACCTCTTTTGAGAGATTGCTGATGCTCCCTGGAGAGCTGGTCTGGGATTCTACAAGCAGTAGCCTACAGCTCACACAGTCTAATGACAAAGAACTGTGTTCAGAGCTGAGAACAACTTAAAGCAAAAACTGTGGTCTTTAACAGCAGGTTTTGTCGAAACTGTCATTCCTAACACAGCTTGAGAAAAGAGGGTGAAGTGAATGTACACATCCCCTGCCCACGGGGCAGGCTGAGATTTATACCAGCTGTTAAAGCAGCTGGTGACCACAGTGATATTCAGGATGCCTTTGGCAGATTCCTCCTCCCATAGAAGTGCTCCAGCACCTGGGGCCATGTGTGTCAACTGCCTGGCCCCTCTCACGGCTGCTTTTTGACACTGTAATAAACTGAGAATCACACGGGCAAGGATGTGTCCCAAGTAAAATAAAGGAATTAATCTTAAATTATTTGAAGTTTTATTTGATTTTTATTTCTGGTATTTGTCAACAACTACTTGAGAAAAAGGCAGTGAAATTTGCTTTCTCTTTGACAACCATAAAACACTTTGGAAAAAAATATTCATTTTTGTGTAATGGCAGGAAAAAATACTTATTCCCCTGCTCAGTAAATGTAGTGATATGCTTTTGCATATCTTTTTCTAGCCAATATCCAGTGATCTCACCTATTTGGAAACTCATTTGCTGGTGTGAGTCTTGAAATTCTGAGTAGCAGAGTGATGCTCAGTACACTAGAGCACAGAACTGATAATGACCAAGAGCTGCAAGGCTGCAGTGATGTTATCAGGTTGTGATGGAGTGTTCAGGGACATCTGTCTCCCTGATACATTGTGGGATGCAAATCACAGATATGAGATGGGACAGGAACTCCAGAAATCAGATCCTGAGTACTTTTATCAGCCTGAATCAATCCAGAAGTAATTTTCTGACTCAGTACAGGGAAGGAGCACTGACACTAAGATGTGGCTTTGTGATCCCTTCCAAAAGAACTGTCCAAAGTGAGTTCAGCAGTTTTCCCTGACTAGGACTGCAAAACAGAAAACAGAGTTCTCTTATTTAAGACCACATACTCTAAATAATAACCAGTGCATTTGTTTCTGGAGCTCAGGAGAGAAAAGTGAGCTGGTGGTAACACAGAAAA
>NW_005054309.1:5200515-5211596 GCF_000277835.1 Geospiza fortis | reverse complement strand
CCTTCTAGTTTATATCCTCACGCACACAAAATTTGGTTATTATTGAAATACATTTAAGCTTCCTGTTACACAATGTTGACACAGCTGGTAATTTCCAGCCCTCAGTGCTCACATGAATACGAGATGGTGAAAGGCTTCAATGTCTCCAACATGAGCCACTGAGTTTAGCTGTATGGGGGAAATACATTTCCTCTGATTGTAAAGGTTTTAGATGAAGCAAAACATGAGTTCAGCAGAGTGGGAGACTTGATAAGAAAGCTGGCAGAGAGAATATTCAAACTTTAGAGCTCAGCTCTACTCAAAATAATGTTTTGGACTTGGCAAAGTGGTACAAATTTGTCACTGCCTGTGTGGGTCTCCTAGCAGGAGGTTACTCAAACTGTGAAGACAGCCAAACCTTCCACAGCTGTAACAGGAAGACTTTTGACCTCTTGATGTTGAGTATTTTGGTTTTTCTGAACCAGACTCAGGGTGTGTTTGTGCTGAAGTCACAGAGAAATTTGAGAATGCAGTTTCTGAAAGACTTCTGAAGAGGACTTCAGAGGGGCAACGGAGAGGGGACCTCATTCATTTGTATAAATATCTAAAGGGAGGGGGTCAAGAGGATGCACCAGGCTCTTCTTGATGGTGCCAAGCAAGAGAACAAGAGGCAATGAGCAGAAATAGATGCACAGGAAGTTCCACCTGAACTTGAGAAAGAAATTTCCTTGCAGTGACTGTGCATTGGAACAGATTGCCCAGAGAAGATGTGGAGTCCCCCTCACTGGAGACACCCCAGAACCATCTGCACACAATCCTGTGCCATGTGCTCTGGATGACCCTGCTGGAGCTGGGAAATAGGACCAGGTGATCCACTACAGTCCACCTGAACCATTCTGTGATTCTGTTAAGACAAGGAAGATGCTCTTCCTTCCTTGGAGCTTCAGTCTTCTGGTCTCACAGGCAGCATGTCATACCAAATCTCTCAGAAACTGACTGTGTTTCATCTTAAAAGTAATTAGTTTTTTTGCTTCCACTATTCCAGTTGGAAGGCTACTGGAAATCTTGATTGCTCTAATGATCAGAAACTTTCTTCTAATTTCCAACCTAAATTTATTCACAGCTGGTTAATATCCATTTGTTTCTGTGCCAGTTTTGTTCTTAGCTAATTTAGTTTTTTCCATATCTGGTGTTTATCTCCCCGATGCATTTACATGCTGTGATTATGGTCCTGCTGAGCTGTCATTCTGCTCAATGAAATAAGCCAAAATCTTTTGGTCTCTTCTTGCAAGATAGACTTTCCCTTCTCCTTGATCATCCTTCTTTGGAGCTGTTTCCATGCCTCTCTTCTCTACAAGATTCTCAACTGAAAATCTGCTGCTGGCATTGTCAACTGGCACTGATATTTTCCAGACTATTCTGGAAAAAACTCTTCTAAAACTAGATCTGCATCTGTCTTTTTTATGGATGTATTTTATCGACAACTTGCAGTCATTATGTGTGTGCAAGTCGTTCTTCTCAGTAATTTCTAAATGATAGTCCATGGCTTAGGGTAGGCTTTCTGTTATTGATGATAGTGTTAAATGAAATTGTCTTTTTATTGCTGAATTACAGACAGGTCCCTCTGTGTGGTGACTGGAGCTCAGCAGTACTGAATGTTTCCCAATATTGACAATGTTTTCCACACTGAGTAATCAACAAACGCAGTCACCATCTTCCTGCTTCTTGTGTGTTTGTGGATGAAACATCAGAAAAAATTACTTCCAACAGTGATCCAGAAAATCCTTCCCTGTTAAACCTTCCTAAGTCTGACAGTCCTTCCTTGAGTGCTCTATTTTTCATTTCCCCATGAGTGAGTTTCCTGCCTTCTTTACAGATTTAGTGCTATTCTTTACTTTCTCCAACTTCAATAATAATTTCTTTTGTAACACCATAACAAATGCTTACCAAAGATCATATAGATCAGGCCAGTTATACTTCTCTTGCCTAAACCCCCAGCTATGATAACAGAAAATACTGTCAGGTTAGTCTGACATTACGTTTTCCTGACAAATTCAATTTTTTTTTTTTGTCTAGGTTTGTTTAGTTCTCCTTGAAATCTGTTCCCTAAAACCTTGAAGATTACAGACAGTCATATGGCTGTTAGCTGTCTTACCATTTTTCTCACCTTATCTTAAATCTGGTATACTTTCTGTTGTTCTGTTCACATTTGTAACTAGACGATAACATATTTTCTACCAAGTCTCCAATTTAATATAACACATTTGTAATAGCTGAAGAATTCATACCCTCTTAAACATTTTGGTTTTGCACCATAAATTAGGTTATCCATAACACAGATGCCACTTTGAGTATGTTTTACTTCTCCTCCCTCTTTTTCATGAGATAACCAAAAAACTTCCAGTGATTGTTTTATTATACTTTAATATATTTCCAGTATTTAAATAAGCTTTACTTTAGGTAACTTGTACTTTTTCCTTCTTCCTATGAGGAACTATCTTCATCCTCTGTGTGCTCTCCATACTCTGTGTAAAGGCATAACCTCAACAATATAAAAATTTAAAATATTAGTTGTGAAGCTACTTAAAAATTTTTGCTCATTTTCTGGTCCAGGTTCTTAATATAACCAACTCCTTTGTTTTTCTGCCTTCCATGAACAGCATGTAATCCTTTTTTGTGAGTATTACATGGATTATTGTTCTTTCACTATTTCCATGTAGTATCTACCTGTCTTTTAATAATTATTATTTCTTTTGTTTGCACAGGTTCAGGCAATCCTATGCATCTCTTCCAGCTGTATATAACTTTTCATGTTGTGTACATTACCTGGATTGGGTAGAGTGGTAACATCAACTGTTCAGAACAAAACCAGCACCCACTTACTTCCTAGTTCCCATATTTTTGCATTGTTTTCTCTGTTGCACATCATAATTTCCCCCCCCCTTTCTTTTATTATACATTCTTTCTTGTGTTCCTTTTTCAAAGCCTTCTTAAAATTGTCCTGGTTCTTAAAAGCAGTGTTAGACAACAAATAGCAAAAGATGAAAGATGTCATCTACATCTCAAGCCTGCAACTGTTAAATTATATTCCTTGTTAAACTTCCATGAATGACAGCAGAAGTAACCTGTCACTTTGATGAGACACATGTCAAGCTGTGTATTTTATTTTATTAATAATTTCTGTCACATTTCTGTTGTTACTTCTATAACAATGGTGTCCAAGGCCATATTGAGGACTAAGGCCATTTCCTACCTAGCATAAATAATATGAATCTGTTCCTTTGTTTAAAATATTATTTTTTTTTCAGTTTTAAGATGTTCTGACAGATTATTAACCTATCAAAATGTGATTTTTATTCTCAGTTTTACATAATACTCAGAAATACTCAAAAAGCTTCTATTTATGATTATGGTCTTTGTTTATTCCTACATTAATATTAGCAAAATTGACCACAGGAAATTCTGTGAAGTTAAACTCTAATATTCAGCATTACTTATTGAGAATCATATTTCTGTATTCCAGGCTAAGGTTAAATGGGCAAGTATTTCCCCTCAATTGATTTTTAATTAACAGTGAATAAGAGTTCCTGGACCTTTCATTGATACACCTACTAGTCAGAAAATGCTGAATTTGAAAAGGCATTTTGTGACAGCTTTCCTACCCCTATGCAGGAAATGCTGTATTCACTACTTGACACTGTAGCTTTGGAACCCAACTGGTGACATTGGGAAGACAGAAATTAACATGAAAAAGACATGGAAGCAAATGAGTGCATTTTTTACAACAGTGTAATTTCAAATTAGACACACTGATATAAAGGTTAAGATACAGCTGGCTCTAATGCCGGTGAGGCAAATTTTAAAGTTTGTTTCCTCAGCTTTTGAAAACTATTAAAGCCTATAAAACCAAAGGATGATAGTAAATGCATGTCAAAATAATTCTGAAGGTCTCATTTTTAAATGTCAGTGGACAAGAGCATCTGAATTTCTTTTATGTGTCTCATAACAGCAAACAAAGTCCTAATGTAATCAAGGAAGGTAATTTGTCTAAATTCATTGCACTGCACTTTCCTTATCACATGTTTTTGTTGTTCTAAATGCATAGATGTTATTCTGTTCTAAATGCATATTTTATTAAAAAATGCTGTCCCAAAGTGTTGGTAACTTGTATTCAACACCCATATTGGGGTAAGAGGTGTAAAAAGAAAATGATACGAGATGAACATGAACACAAATGAACCAGAAGACAGCAGACTGCTCTAAGACAAGCGAACATGAAGCAGCAGAGTGCTCCGCGTTTTACAGAGAAACTCACAAACACTTTATTTAGTGTGGCTCTTTTCCCCTAGGGATTGCCAAAATAGAGAAGCATGTGAGAAAAGTGAGTTTATGTGCACAGGCCTACCCTGCAAACATTGTAGATAAAATTCAGGTGTTTTTTTTTTAAAGCCGGCTTCTTCCCTTCTCGTGGGAGTCCCTATTGCTTCCTAATCCTCACTCAGCTTGTGAAGAGGGAGCTCTGCTGGTGAGAAACGTTCCACCACCAGCTCACCTCCCTGTACTCATGTGAGTGAACCACTGCTCAGTGAGCAGAACTTGGCTGTGGAACACTTTTGTTTTGTGCCCAAGTGGTGCTGGGAGGGGACTCAGCCCCGGCTGCAGGCAGCAGCCGTGGGTGGGTGATCTGGCTGCCCTGCCCTGGGCAGCAGGAGGGAAAACACCACAAACGTGGCAGGAGGCAAAACATCTCATAAAAGCCTTCAAACTCCAGCAAGGAGGAGAAAATCAGCAAACAGGACAGTGAGAGGAGCAGCAGAGGCAAATCTGAGTGTCGTAATAGGCAATGGAGAAGTAGAGGAAGAAAATTTAATGCTTACACCTACTATGCCAACCTAAAGAAGTTTGGCACAAAATGTTTTTTTGAGAGGAACTGCAGTAATGCTGATACATGATTAATTGTGCAAACTTTGGGAAAATCCATTCAGGGACTACATGAAACTTTGGGTTGTGATTTGTATTTTTGGGCATGGGTAAACTGATGAGACATGGATTTTTTTTTTCCATTGCGTATAATGAGTTTCACTTACTTGATATTTTAGAATTTACTTTATTTATATGCAAATAAACCACTGGAAGTAAAACTAATGTACCAATGACTCAGAACTTCAAAAGCCTGAGAGCAGAGCAATGAAACATTAGACTGTTTATAATAATTCTAACCTGGCAGAAAAATTTGCTGAATTTGGTCTTTATGATCCTTAGGCATTTTATTAGAAATATTAGTTGACAATGATGAAAATCCACAGCTACAGAAAGTCACCTCCTAGTTTACATGCCATTACTCTAATTTGGTAGACAAGTGTTTCTCTCAGTTTTGCATCACCTGCTTCTGAAACAGACTATGCAAAATTAGATTCTGTGATACAAACAACTAGTACGTACTTTGTGTGCTGGGTAGATTAATTCTAAGTACTATTTCAATGCTTTTACCTTTTTCATTTTCAACATTTGCAAAAAGAGTAGCAAATTAAGCTGGATAGAGGATTTTAAATGGACCTGGTTTGTACATCAACGCCCTTATTTTTAAAGCTTGCTTAGAAACAAGATTATTATAAATTACAAAATAATCTAAAGCCAAGTTATGAGACTGCATTTTTTAAAGTCTAAATTTCTGCATTAATTATTTTTTCCATCCTTTCATGCCTGTTGTTCTATTTGAACAATTCATCCTGATACAGCTGGTGGACTTGTATTCCAACTTTTTATCCTCCTCCTTTGTATAGTAAATTGTGACAATAGTGGCAGATTAAAAAAATAAAGTACAGCATGGTTCTTGAGTAAACAGTGCCTCTTTGGTGAAAGTTATATACTGGGTTTAGACTAACATTTATATTAATATATGACAGGGACTACGCTAGGGGCTGTTGTTTTTCTAGTTTTTGAATGAATTTAATTCCAGAATAGAAGGGTGGATCCTTAGTTAGTTAGTAAAAGTTCTTCCTAATTTACATCCAGTAAAAATACAGCATGAGCCAAGAATTTCTGAGCCTTTGCAAGATTTTCTACTAGGCTCCTATAAAACTACTCAACAGCTTCAAGCAACGCTTCCTCGACCAGCATTGCAAATGCTCACAATTTTTACAGTTTCAGTCTGTGCCTTTGCCAAATGCAATTTATCATCTACTTTCTTTGAATTAACTTCATTCTATGAAAGTGAGCTCATTAGTTTTACCTTTTTTTTCAATTTCCAAGCAACTCATAATCTGCTGTTCAAAACTTGGTTGGGCTGCTACTGAAACACTGGAAAATATCAAGGCAAAATGGAAAACATACCACCATAAAGACTGCCCCACTGTTGTAAGTGCTTTTAGAAAAGAGTTGTAATAATAAAATATTATCAGTTTATCATAATGTAATTTTACCTAGGATAGGAGTTATGATTCATAGACACCACTAGAGATCAGTTAAGATTCCAGCCATGTGCCCAGATTTTTAAAATTTTGTAGCTTAAACTTATTAAGTTTATGTTGGTATTAAGAGCTGAGCAGAGATTCAACTTAGCAATGAATTGAATTTTACACTGTGCATATTCTTTGTGGGCCATTTTATTAATGTAAAAATGGACATTACTTATTTTTTTATTCACAACTGTTTAATAGCTTGGGGTTTATTTACTTTAGGTAGCAGTGTGACCAACACTGTTACAGTATTTTTAATAGGTTTCCAAGTAAACCAAAATGGGATATTGAGATCGTTCGGCTTTCCTTTCCTCAGTGACTTAGCTGTGTCTTAAATGTTGAGAAATCAGTGCAAAAATGCCTTTTCTAAAATATTTAGCAATACTTTTCATGCCCACTAAAACATGTGAAGCCCTTGAGGTTCCAACTTGCAAGAATTTTCATGTACACATATTTTTTTGTAGATCCTCTACGAGCATATAGGTGTGTGTTTGACAAATTGAAATGAAATAGGAATGATTAATATGGATCATTTCATGTAAATAGGAAATGCCAATGGCACAATGTTAACTATCACAACACAAGAATTAAGGGCACGAAGCTGATTGCCTATGCAATTAAAAGTTTAGGAGACAAACTATCTGATCTGGAACTTGGCCAAGGCATCTTGACTAACAAGGCTGCTCCTGCAAAAAAGTGCCACAGGAATTCTGATACCCTTGTGTGGTCAAGATTTCTGCTTTGTCTAAATTAAGCCATGTCAAAACATAACACTGCCATATATAAAATCCCATGCCAACATTTGGCAAAGCACTTCTTCTGTTCAAGCATTTGTGCTGGGGAAGGCTGACTAAATACAGCATCAGGGCAAACAGTTTTGAAAGCATTTATTTTGAATTTCATAGGAAGCCAAATGCTGTGCAAATCCCGTTCTGTGACTGAAATCTGCCCCCTTTTCATTTATAGTACTTTCATAGAAGTCAACAGGAAGACTGGTACCAGGTCTATAATATAC
The DNA here is from genome assembly GCF_000277835.1 of Geospiza fortis. Lineage (NCBI taxonomy): Eukaryota > Metazoa > Chordata > Aves > Passeriformes > Thraupidae > Geospiza > Geospiza fortis. The sequence goes on along the minus strand of NW_005054309.1, from coordinate 5,204,144 downwards.
TGTAAAGACTTTAAAACATTTTATAATTGGTTGTTAAAATGACAGCAATTTGAGAGCAGTGATTGGGGGTTGAACTCAGCTTATGTTCTGCTTCCATCTGGTCTGTTGAAGATGGAAAACCACACACACAGGATTGCACACATAATCCTGAGAGACAAATACTCTCTTTCACCTGTAGAGTTTAGCATTTAGACTTGGCTCTTCTGCCTTATCTGTGAATCCCAGGGTGTGCTCCTGAATCCATCAGGTTCCATCCTGTCAGAGCCTACATCTACTGAAATTAACAGGACTCCTTACATAACTGAGGTTGTGCATTTGTGGACAAACAACCCGTGCATCTCATCTGAAGTTCCCCCTCTCGTGCAGAAGCCTCACCCCTATGGCTCAGGAGGGGCAGCTGCTGCCTTAGGACCCCTGGCAGTCCCTGAGGTCACCGTGCCAGCGACCCAACCAGCAAACTCAACCAGCAAACACTGAGAAATCAAAGGCTTAATCTCATGAGGATGGTGAGACAGCTTTGAAAGAGCTCCCGTGGCACTGCACTTCTCTGCATCCTAGTGCTGCTCATGGATGTGCTGCACAAGTGATGGCAAAAGCAAATCCTACAGAAAGGCACCTGGAAATGTGAAGGCAGGACATACCTTCCTGTTAGATGTTTTAAATTGCCTTTGGAATTTTAGCTTAGGACATCTTTAGTATTCCGGTGTTACAAGGCTTCACTTAGAAACCAGTAAGGAGAAAATCTAAACCTAGGTCTTTGGAATAAACAAAGTCATTTTCTGGCTTTTGGGAAAAAAAAACCAAATCAACAAACCTAATCTGTACTTTAAACAAAAAATGAAGAAAGATACACACATTATCACCTGATGTGGTAAAGTACTTTTGGTGATGGACTTCAGCAGAGCTTAAATATAAAGTATATTTCATCTACACTTGCACAATATACTGAGCTTAGTCAGAAATTCCCCACTGAAGCTGATTACTGATTGATGCCTCTCCAAGATAAGTAAAATCCCAATCTCTGTAATTATGCTTATTACCTTGTTACAGATGTTAAGGTTCTCCCCTTTTAGAAGTATTCCAAGAATTAGCTGAGTTACAGCAGGTTATTAGTGAAACAGGGGCTCTGCAAGCATCTTTTAAAATAAGGGGACTATGGAATTAATTCTGCAGATTTTACTTTTATATCTGAGAACAGAACAGTAGGAAAAAGGGAAATGATTACTGGAATTCTAAATCAGATCCTACATTCGACCCCGATAACTTCAGAAGAGCGATTGCTCTAAGGCGTGTAGGATCAGGTGTTAGATATTGGCCCATCATTTTGCATTTGGATGTACCCAGTGCAGTTTACCCAGCTAAACCCCACTTTCTCTTCCAGAAGTGTAAGTTCTATTAAGGGCTCGGAGCTTTAAAAATCAGATCATTTTTGCTTAGGAGTCCAGAGTGCTGACCTATGTGTCTGACTTGATCCACCCAAACTGGGATGGGTTTATGGTTCACTTTATTTTAGTAATAGCAAATAGCTCTTCCTAAATCAGTAAAAGTCTTAGAAGTAGTCTTGGATAGTAAGAAAGAACCTATAATGCTTAAAATGTGCTGACATTTTTCTTTTTTTTTTTTACATGTATTTGTATGGTAACTTAGCTTATGTTCCAACATGGTTTAATCAACATTGCAGTAGATCATCTCATTGTAAAGAAATTACCTTTTTATTGTCTTTGCCTGACTCACTTAGAGGCTCTAATTAAGGATATACTAAACATGAAAATCTCTCCTAAGGCTTTAAGCTTTGTAGATGTTATCTGAAGCCCATTAATGCTTCCTGTTACGACAAAAATATATTCAAAAGTTTGGATGATGAACTGAGGTGGGCATTTGTTTGTAAAAATGATAAGTGTACTCAACAGGAATTTTTACTTCAGCAGGCCTTTTAAGAGAATTTGGTTATAATTTATTTATATTTGAGCTAGAAAAATAAAAGTATTTTGAAAGAAAAAATTAAAGAAGTACACCAGTCACAAGATATTTGCATGTTTTGACCTTACTTCCTATTGCAAGTTTGACTTCAATCTTTGAATGACTCAGAAAATTTACAGTGCTGTGAGACACCTCAAGATTCCATTAGATTCCCTTTTATAAAGTGCTGTATGTCTGTTGAAATCTTGCAAGATGTCACTCACAGCAAAGAACTTCTGCTTTCTTAAGGATGTAAACACCTATTTGGCAACGTCCCATTCAGCAGCATTATTTAGAGGATTGGTTTTGTGTTTTAACCTTATTATCAGAAATAAACGGTAACATGCATAGTCCCTCCATTGATTACATCTCCTGTTAAAACCTGTTTGCTCTCCTGTTACAAGCAGTGTTATGTCACATTATTTATCACTGCTGCGACCAGATAACACAAACATGAAAGAGTAACCGGTGTCATTCAGCTCTGGACGGCAGTGCTGGATCAGAGTCCTGCCTGAACCCCTCTGTACTGGGCACAACCCGGGCTCTGACACTCCTGCTGTCCCCATGACCACTCAGCCGGGGTTTAAATGCTGTGCAAACCCAACACAAGCGGTCAGCTCGCACCTCCTGAAGCTGCAGTTCCCCTCTGACCAGCCTCCGTGCTAACACCACACACAAGGCTAGTGCCTGATAAAAGCATTTGATTGCTCCTGGCAGTGAACACCAAGCCAGATTGGGTCAAAGCAAAGGAATGAATCTGGGAGATCAATGAAAACCTTTACTCCACTTTGATAGTTCCTCCTTCAAAACAGACTTGGCTTTCCAGGGAAGAGCCGTGTGAAGGAGAGTGGGAGTCAAGGTTAAAGGCATCAGGTCCAAGGCAGTGGAATGTGTTTATCAGGGAGGGGTGTATTCTGCCAAGGTAACAGATCAGTAGGATCATCAGACAAGATTTCTGCCTAAAATCTTGAAGTCTCTTTGCCATGTGTTTGAATTCATTCTACAAAGTCATTCAGTGGCTTAGCAAAATTAATCCTCATCCCGTGTGGGGAGGGAGGAATAGAAATCCATCACCTTTAAACACAACACACTGAGCAAATCGACAGTGTGAGTGTGTTGTGAAACCTTTGCAGATTTTGCAAAGCAAGTGCTCTGTCTTTTCCTTTATTGTTTGCCCTTCACTTGACATACAGGAAGAGATGCATCAAGAGGATGGCAGGAGACATGTGTCACTTAAAGCATGCCATAACAATGTTTGCCCTGGAATACTCCCTTGAATCTGTTTGAACAAGCAGGCATCACACACGGAAAAATACACAGAGAACTTCACCTAGTTACAAAGTTGACAGAACCCCTTTGCCATCCACCCCCGCCGAGCAGCGCCAGCCCCGGGCACGCCGCTCCCTCCGGCCCTGAGCCGGAGCGCCACGGTCACACCGCACCAGGTCACTTGTTGCACAGTGCCAGGGTGGCATCTGCCCTCCGCTCAGCCCACCGAAACTTCCCGGAGCCGCGTTCCACGGAGCCCGCCCGGAGCTGCCCGTGCGCGGCCGCTTACCTGCATGTGTCCCTGGTACATCCTGCCCGGCCGCCCGGCTGCCCTCAGGCCGGCAGTCGGCTCCGCGCTGCGCGGGGGGCACTGCTCCGGCCGCTCCACTACAAGAAAGAAA
>NW_005054309.1:5185862-5200010 GCF_000277835.1 Geospiza fortis | reverse complement strand
CCCCGCCCCCCCCGCCCTGCCAGGGCTGGCGGCTCCCGCTGCAGTCATTAAAAAGAAAAAATACAAAACAACGCGAAAAAAAAAACCCACAAAAAACCTGCTAAGCATAACAGCAAAAATCGGAGCGTCCCGGAGGCAAGACCCGGCAAAACCTGGCTGTGGCCCCGGAGCCCCGCGGGTCGCGAGTTTCGCTCCCCGTGTGGAAGCGGAGGGGGCGCGCAGGGAGCGGCTCCGGCGCGGGCGCATCCCGGGAACGGTCGCTGCCCGCGGAGCGGGAGCGGCAGCGCCGCGCTCCCGGCCGCAATTAACCGGGTTTCAGCAAAAGGACCGGGCCCTACCTTGTGCTCTGCGTATGAAGAGCGAACGTGATCTCTTGTGATTCCCAGAAAATGTCAGGAGACTCTTGTTCTGGCTTGGTAGTATCGCTTAGTAGCGTTTTTCAACGCTTGCCAAAGACGCTGTTATATAGGCAGAAATCTGGCACCGGCCCGTACGTGCAAAATTCTGACCTTGTAAACTGGCACAACAGGCCTGGCTAAATCCTGAAGGAGACACCTGCATCATCTTGGATCCAGCTTTTTTCTCTACTTCGCCACCTCAAACCTGAAACTCCCCATCTGCTAAAAGGAGCAGCTGCTTCAATTTCATCGTAAATTTCTGTCCTACCCAGTGTGTCTATATTCAGTAGCACAGAAAACCTCCAGCGCCTGGAATTTGCTAGATTGTGTAATTTCGTGGCTCTGAGCTGTCAAGTTTCACTATTAAACTACACAAAACTTTATGATGCTTTTGATAGACCAGAGCAATCCAACCTTAAGCATGCTCCTGTACTAGAGCAATGCAAAGTAGATTTCTTATTCCTGAAAGCAGCACATTTGTATCATCACAGCTCTCATTTCAGCTGACTAAAAAAGCCTTTTTGAAGTGTTCCCATTCACCTAAAAAATGGGGTTTTGCAGAACATGAGTTCGTAAAGTCTTCAGTGATGGCATAAGCAAAATCTATCCAATTATTTTTTTCACTTAGGCTTAGGAGTTTTATCTTTTAGATAAATAGCAAAAGTGACAGTTCTCTTACATCCAGTGAATATGTATCCAGCTCACTGAGATTTTCAGAGCAGCCGAGGAGTTTAGCCATGTATTGGTGACAAAAGGAAAGAAGAAATGAATAATTTTTTGTTGTCTAAATCCCTTAAGCTGCTTTGAAAACCTCAATTAAGAGCTGATGAGCTTAAAATACATCTTTGGGATTGTCCATACTTGTTAGACATATATTACTGTAAAATTTCACAAAGGGTGACTGCACTTAGATAGGTGAAAACATCAGATTTGAATTACCTGGTTTCACTTAAAATACATGATATGGAGAACAGATATTTGGCTGCTTTTGTGCTCAATTTATAAGTTTAGATCCAGGTGAAAACAACCAAGTCCTATTTAAACTTGGAGCCCTGATGTCTTTGCTGTTTGTTGAGATTTATTAGACTCTTAAGCTTTTAGTAATCTTGAAGGTGCAATTTTTCACTCTGACTACAGTAGATCCAGAGTGTCCATTCCTGTGTCAGTGTGCAGGTTTTCTATAGTAGCTGAATGTTTCTAAGGCACTTGAAAATATCTTTTTCTTACTGTTTTTTTTATTGTTATTGTTGTTTTAAGTCTGAGGCTCTTGTGTTTTTCTCAGGGGGAAAACTGGGGGAAATTTGTCAATGCCAGTGTGTAACAATATCTCCTTTCTCTAAATGCAAGTATATGCATTGTGACTTAAATTTTTTCTACAGGGTATGAAAATCACACTTGTAGCAGAAGAGCTGTTAATTTAGCAATGGTTATTCATGCTATGTTATTTGTGAGTGCAGGACAAACATTGGTAGAATTTGTAAGGATACAAATGCTTGAAATTAATAGCATAGTGTTACAGGCATTTTTCCTAATGCATCTGAAGCACAATTCGTTGCACAATTTGTTGATGCAATGGCATGTTGATGTCACATTTTGGCAGGATTTGAGTGATCCAGTAAAGCCAGATAGATCCAGCTTTTGCCTTTTTCCTTAGCAGGAGCTAAATCTCTTGGCAGTGGTCAGGGAGGAAGCTGGCAGAGCAGCAGTCAGTGCAGAGCAGAGATGGAGGGAGAGCTGTGCAGGGACAGAGGGGCTGCCAGGGGCTCCTCTTGCTTCAGGAGCTGGTCCTCAAATATGTTTCAGCCCAAGGAACACTCACAAGTGTTCTGCTTCCACAGGTGTAAACTCTGCCTCTGCTCTCGCTCTTCACAAGAAGAAGCTTCAGTGAGATTGTTTCTCTCTCCATCTAATCCTAACTTGCAATCAGTGTATGATCCTTATTGCTCAGTTACACTGCAACTTAAAAAATGCAGTGCTGGGTGCCACAGAAAGCATTAATGTGTAATTCTGTACCATGCATATAAAGGCAAGTTCTTTACAGCTTAGGAACAGGTGAGTGCCAGGATCCATAATCTTCTCTGACTCTGCTCTGTTTATGAATGTGAAAATCTGGTTTGTTGCAGGGCATAGATAATCGCTCAAGGTTCACTTGCTTAAAATGCTTTGAAAACATTTTTCTTTTGTGTTCCCTTTTGGTCTGTCTCTGTGGCTGAATTAATATTTGAACCAGTGATGTCTGTGTGCTATGATCTCTCTAAGCTTTGTTGTTTGTTATGGCAAAAATGGAAAAAAAATCATGGTAGAGAATATGAAAGTCATAATGTTTGTTAAGAAAAAGAAAAGTCACCATATGGCTCAACAGATTTTAATTAATATTAAATTGCCAGGGGAAATTTTGAGAGAAGTCAAATAAAAATCCTTTATTTTACAAATAAGTGCTCAGATTTTGTTTTTGAATACATTGCTGGGGCAGTTGGGACTATTGTGAAGGCTGAAGACAGTAATAGGAGGGCATTCTCAGAAATACAAAGTGCACAAGGTGATTTTGGAGAAGCTGGCAGCTACCTAGTTACTGTCAAGACCCTGACACTTACCTACCCCTGGGAGGTGGTAGAGATTTCATTCCTTTAGACCTTACTGATATTTCTGTCATCCTGTAAACTTAAAATACTCTTAAATCACTGGCTGTGAAACTGCACACAATCATTTCTATGGATTCCAAGTTAAGAACACTAATTCTAACATTCTTCATTGACACAGTGATGGGATTGACAGGGTCTGGGATTTCCACCCCAAGAAACCACATGGCAAGGGTAAGTCCTGATTTTTATCAGGAAAATCTTAAACATGAACAGATAAACAGGCCTGCACACTTCCTGGAGAAAAGTGAAAATAGCCTCAATGTGTTGTGTGCAAAGAAGTGTTCAATGGGAGAGTTTGAAATACAATTTGAGGAGGATGAGTGTAGACTTGGAGGGGCCACTTTGGGGAAATAGTGCCTCTGGATGCCCAGCAGGTGCTGTGCCCATCACTTAAGGATGCTTCTCAGATCCCTCTGAATCTCTGCTGTTTCTCAGGTGTGACAACAGATTGTGCTACCAGCATCCAAAAATAGCACAAGTTTGGTCATAAAGGCACAGATTTGCTGCTTTGTTCATAGATTAATGTTCTGGTGCATATATGTTGTATAAAACATCAGTCTATTAGCTCATGTAACCATGGAGATAAGTAATTTGCATACATGGAAACTCTTTGGGTTAATTTATGCCTAGTGCCTATATTTTTTTAAGAAATAGATATTTATAAACATTATTTTTAATAAATATTTTCATTAATGCTGTTTTCTGCTAACTGAGAATAATTGGCCTAATTTGTGAAAACATGGAGCTGATTAAAAATTAACTACTGAAAATAACCTAGCTTATTCTTAGACTCAAGTGAGGTTGCAAAAAACCATCAAAATTAATATATTTATATATTAATAGTGTTAAACTTTATCAATAACATACAATTAGGATTTGTGATATTGTTAGTTCTGACAGATTCTAATTACACTTTATACTCTGTTTTCTAGTGGCAGTTATAAGGTATGAAAGGTACAACCACACATTAGTGAAAGTGCTAATTATATTATGTGTATTTACACATTCCTTTCCTATGCTAATGTGTTTATATATGTTTAGGGAATACATATAAAAAAGGTTTTTGAGATCCTTTACGTGCTTTAATGAATAATAAATGTGAACAAGACACAATCCAAAATTAATTTTAAAGCTCTAAAAGTTTTGCTAATGATGCATATACAATGTTTAATTAAAAAGACTCAGTGTAGAAACCACCAGCCACAGTAACAAATGACAATTGGGGTGTAGATAGTGCGAGTGGAATACTAACAGTGTAAGTCTTCATTATGTTGGAGTCACAGCACTTCTATTCACCTGCAGCTCTGTATCTGTTAGTTAATACCAGCCTAGAACTTGTCAGCAGAATGAAGAATAATATCACATTATTACAGATTGTAACCAGCATAATTACAAGGTCCCAGTCCCGTTTCAGTGGGAGTTTCTGTTGTTGTGTTTATGTGTGGCACATGCCTTGGTGCCCCAGTTTGATGTGTAGGGTGGGTGCTGTCAGTGGCCCTGGGGAACAGCCCAGCGCTGTCATGGCCAGCTCTCCTTGTGGCAAGGCTATTGCTTCACAGAATAATTCTGGTTGGAAGGGACCTCTGGAGATTATCCAGTCCAACCCCTGCCAAAGCATGGTCAGTCGAAGTAGGTGATGCAGGAACATGTCCAGGTGGGTTTGGGATGTCTCCAACTCAGTGCCCTCCCTGTGCTGCCCATTCCAGTGCTGTGCACTCTCAAGGTGAAGTTCTTCCTCATGTGAAGGTGCAAGTTCTTGTGGTTTAGTTCATACTTAGTCTGTGCTCTCCTGCCCATTCCTGAAACAAGTGCTGTGGAGAAATTGTGACTTCCTTGGGAGAGGTGAGCTCTGAGTGTGTTTGCATTGAGCTCACCTTTCCCTCTTGTAATGGGCTCAGCAGGAGCTGGTGCTGCAGTGAGCAGACACTGAGAGAGGATACGAGCCATGGTCAGAGAATAACACATCATCCACATCAAATCATCAACCAGGAGAACAGGAAATTGCCCCCAGTGGGTCTGTCCTGCCTTTACCCTGCGTGGTTGTGTTTCTTAGCACCAGAGTTACTGTTTGTGCAGCCGCACAGCCAGCTCCTAGCACAGGAGGTTTGCTTTGTTTGCAGAGCTGGTTTGGATGTGTAGTGACACTGCTCTCCACACAGAAATGCCTCATGCAGAAAGGATCATCTGCCAGTGTAGACAAAGAAAAGAGGAGAAAGCATGGCTTTCCACTCTCACCAGGCACTTGATTGCAGATCCCAAGAAAGCTCCATGTCAATGGCCAAACAGCCATTCTTGGAAGTTTTCCTGAATTTGGACCCCAGTGTGTGTCTGCTGAAGTCAACACAAGCCTTTCACTGACTCCATTGAACAGAGTGCATGGATAGGGGCCTCATCTACAAATGCTGCAGACTTGTAACCCCACCATTCCTCATTTCTGAAGTAGGAAAAGGTTTCATGGAAGATTTAGAACCCCCAGAGATACTCTGGTGCTGCAGCTGGTGTGACTGCAGTGTAGCACAAATGTGTTGGGGTTGATTCTGCAACCCCATTGAAAGTCTCACAATGTTGGAAATCCACAACCCAACAGATAACCAGCTCAGTTCTTAACTATTCTACTATTTGAGTTTTTAATATTGACCTTATTTAAACAGGCATTGATGAAGTTTATGCCCTTTGTTCTGTTTGCTTTAGACAAAATTGATGCGCAGAAGGATATATTCCATTTTCTTTAGTGGCTGCTCTGTACACATTTTAAGAAAATTATTGCATCTTCCTGTAATTTCCTCTTTTCTAAAAGGGTAAGCAATGCCAGGTCTTTAAGCCTTGTCACACAGGTTGGGTTTTCTAGATCTCGATCATCTCTTTTGTTACTTCTCTTAGACTGGTTTACTTCAGTAATGACCCAAACTGGACAAGTATGAGAAGAAATTCTTCATGTGTGTTGTATGGCAGTATTTCTGTTTCCACATCTCCCTGGTATTGCAACACCAGGATCCTGCTGAGTGGTGTTAAGCTAGTGATCCCGCTACCTCTGGTGAATATTGCTGAATCATTTTCTTAGCCACTGTGGTTTTTGTGGCTGATAAGTCCTACCTAACTTTAGAATTTTGATGCTCTACTTAACCACTTGTATTCTGCTTCTTCAAAACCATTTCCCACCTTTATTTAGATGTTTTTAAATTTTGAGCACATCCTTGTCTTATTCTCTTAAGCTTTTTCTAGATTAATGTTCAGTGTAAATTTAACTAATATGCCTTCTATTCCTTTAGCCAAATCATTACTCAAAATACTGGATTACATGCTGGAATGCCACTCAGGAAAACCCTCTAGTTTGACAGTGAATCATCAGGAACTATTTTCTGAGTAAAGCTAAGCAATCATGTAAGTGGGATTTTTCTAGACTATGTTTTCCCCCCAGCTCTTTATGACTAGATTGTAAAGTTCTTATTAAATATACCTACTGTGTTTTGCCTGCCTGTAATACCTGGCAGTACTGTAGAGAAAAATCAGTCTGCAATGCTGATTACTCCTCCCTTATTTTAATCTAGGTATTAAAACAATTTATTTGTTACAGTATTTCTACTGTAACTAGAAATAAGCTTCCTAGCTCTTTTTGCCCTATTTTTAATGATAAGCACTGTGTTTGTACCTCTTTATAAGTTCTGTTTAATGCTTCTGAGATTGCTTCTGTTTATGCTCAGAGTATCTGAGGGCAATTTTGATCAGGTGGAGTATTCTGAAGACAACTGACTTGCCTAAATATTTTTCAAGTCTGTCTTTTCCCATCACTACTGTTAGGTCTGTTGTGCTTCCCATTCCACCTGACCATCTTAAGTAATTGAAATCTACTTTTTTTTCCAGATACCAGTAGGATTTAAGTTTCATATAGCTCACTGGAAGTTCCAAAACATCTTTTAGAAGCTGCATAAGTATGTAGGCATTTATCTACTCCAGGCTCCTGGTGTCTGTGCTGGATGGGTGACATATCCAGCCTGGCTGTGGTTTACATCTAACTTTGGTATACCTGCACTGCATTGCCATTACATAAATGAGTGCAATTTAAACACATAAATTTACTCTAAATTAAGAAAAATTGCTTAGGCAGAAAACTTGCTTATAGAGTTCATGAAAGTCTGGCTTAAATGGCTGAGTAGTGCTAAAAATGTTTCTGCTGTACTAGTACCTAAAACATGCTGGCCCTGAAATGAAAGGAAGACTTGAAAGAATTTTCTTCTGATCATTTTTTTCTTGAGTACAAAAACTCTCTTCAGATCTCAAAGTGAAGATTTGGCTCTAATTAGATTTTATCCACTAGTGATTGCTGGTGATATAGATGTGACATAGTCCTCTCTTACTACATTAAACTGCTTTTCTGTTTGTTGTACTTCACAAACCTTCAGAAATTACTGGAATCATCAGAGCATCCATTTAGAGCCACTCCACATGGTTACTGACATGAGGAACTTCTGGCAGCAAGAGGTTTAATGTTGCCATATAAATCCATGGTAGGCAGCACAAAAAAGATATGAGAGTACTTTGTTCCTCAGAGCCTGTTCAATATAAAAGAAGGAAATATTTTTATTGGAGTAGGAATATTCTTACTCACTGGAGAGGTACTGCAACACAGAGGAGTTAGAAAACCCAAACATCTGGGTCTTAAGAACAGTCTTTAAACTACAGATCTCAAGGCATTTTGGGTGTAAGTGCATATCAGCATTTTATGCAGGCAGAGAAAGAGATTGGGAAATTCCATCACTGACTAAGGAGGTTGTTAAACAGCTCAGAAAGTTGAAACATTTTATGATGAGCAGTTCCAAAAACATTCATCAGGGAGTATTCAAGGAACTGCTTAAGGATGTCTCTGGACTGTTAATGTTGGTTTTTATTAATTGATACAGCACTGGGAAGGCAAATACTGTGCCAGAATTTTAAATGGGATGGCTTCATAATTACAGGCCTTTCAGCCTGGTGCCAATCTCTGGCAAAATAATGGAAGACTGATATGGGATATTATTAGCAAAATAATCAGGAATAATGTAATATATGGCAGTTCTTATTGGTTTATGGAAAATATATCTTGTTGGACGAACTCAGTAACTTTCTTCTGATATATGAGGTTTAGTTGATGAATGTTCTGGTGCTGATGTAATGGACTTTCTTGGGGCATTTGTCATGGTACCACACAACCTTTGATTAAGGAATGAGAATAACGCAAATTAAACTGGGCAACATATTACAAACACCTAAAACTGCTTATCTGGTAGTCTTAATATGCAAAATGGGAATTAATATCTAATAGGCTCCCTTAGGGATTGTTGGGTCATGCTCTGTTTCCCATTTCTTTTAAAGACTGGGAAATCATTTTAAAAATAATTAATGGTAAATTTATGTAGATAGAATAAATTTTGGGCCTTTGGAAATAAATTTAGTGTATGAAGAGATTAATAAATCATATACACTTCAGTTAAGCTGAAGGTATACCCCTGTCCTTTGAAGGGCAAGGAACTGGACTTTGATGATCTTTATGGATCCCTTCCAACTCAGGCCATTATATGGATCTGTGATTCTAAATTATTATTGCAGGATGAATGACTGACCTGTGAAATAATAACAGAAAGGTATGTAGGGGATCATGATAGATAATTGGGGGCATATAGGGTTTTACTGTCCCACCAAGGGCCTAGAAGTGACCCAAAGAGAACCTTCCAGCAGTGATGATGGAGCATCCCGTGTCAGTAGTGATGTGATAACTTTCCTAGCAGCTGAGTCCATGTGAAGATACAGATTCACGTGTCAGACAGGAATAAAGAGTTGGTGAAGGCTTAGAGAATGATTCTTTGAACCTATTTAGTTTAAGCAGAGGTAATTTGTCCCAGCCTGTGTCTATATAAAGCACAGAATATGAGGCTGAGAACCTTCAATATAGCAGTTATAAGGAAATAAAATGGTGTAAAGTTGGAAGTTAGGCAAAGTTAGACTCTAGGTGCAAATTTCTGTAATAATGGTAACAAACCATTCAAATTATTTGTAAAGGATCATTGTGGGTCCTCTGCCTGGAGTTTTTAAAATCAAGATTCCTTGGGTTTTTTTTTTCTGGAAAATATATTCTAGTTCAAGTAGGAATTGATTTAGATGAACCTGTAGTTGTGTTGTGGGAACACTGTGTCATGTTATTTTGTGTTACTGATCATTGTTAGAACTGGTTTTAGAATTTCTAAACTGATTTACTTGAGCCTACCCAGTGGGACACTGACAGGACAGTACCAGCTCCTACTGATTGCCAGCCTGGGGTGTTATCCTCTATACCACACCACTTCCTACTAATTAAGAGAAAGGCTGGAATTTCCTCAATATATGGTTTTTACACATGCAGGTACGTGTGAGAGTCCTGCTTCCATGCTCAGTGGGGGAGGTGAGAGGGAGCTCTTTCCCCACCTGTGCACCTTGCCCAGGAGCAGCTCTCAAGCTGCACTTTGTGCTGGGTGAGTGCAGCAGTGTGGAAACCCCAGCCAGGGCCAAGCTGAACCTCAGCCTGTGGCCTCTAGACAGCTGATGTCACTCTGGGAAGGCTCTTCTTAGAAGTCAGGGCTGATCTGCCACATACACCCTATAGCAGATGAAGAATGTGCTTTCCTCAGTTCCCTTGGAGCCATCAGTGCTTTTTTCATTACAATTTTTGGCTTTCCTCTGCTGCACTGGCTCCCAAGTCATTACTTTCCTCTGCTGAGCAGGAAGTTTGTGTTTCAGATGCTCCTTTTTCATAATGCATGTTCAATTTCAACCCGTAACAATAATTTTTATTAATGATGGATCTTTCTCCCCCCCGCCCCCCTATTTAAACTGAAATACCTGTGTTGGTTAAATAGTTCCTATCATGCAGATCAGGAATTGTTTGCTGACAGACAGAAAAGGTGTATTGCCAAAAAAAAGGAGGATATAAGGAAATACATCTTCTGAAACCTGTTTTTGTGGGATCCTGAACGTGTGTCTGTCCCACCAGCTCAAAAGGTCAAATCCTTGTGCCCTTGCTCAGGTGCTTGAATATGAGAGGTGCTCTGAAATATTTCAGTCCAGCTGGGCCAGTTCCAGAGTGATTCAGTGTCACCCCTGAAGTCATTTGGTATTCTTTATGTTTGATGTGGTGTCATGTGGAGAGGCAGCACAAGGATCTCTGTATTTTACAGCATTTCACAGCAAGAGAGGCAGCCATGCAGAGAAGTGTGTACATCAGCTCGTTGAGAGGAGAACAGATCCTCATTTGATTCCAGCACAAGCTGGTGGAGGGAGCTGGGGGACACCTGCCAAGGGAAAAGCTGCTGGGTCACCAGTTATGGTAATACACCAGCTTCAGTTCATCTTTTCTTCTGCTGTTACAAAAATGGCAAGACAGGATTAATAGCAAGGAAGTAACTTTTAAATAGCAGGAGTTTGTAAATGTCAGACTCAGCGTGTCAGACTGGTCTGCCACAAACAAATCCTGCTGCTTTTTTCTTTTTGGGTTTTTTGTCATTCATAAATAACTTCTATTTCAGGCTCATTATTTAATGGTTCTAGGCATATTCATAACAGATATTCATTTTGACTACAGAGAGGGAAAAAAAGGCATCATTTTTTCAGTTGCTAACAAAATATTAGCATATTGGGATGCATAGATGGTAGCAGACAAAATTTGACTGGGTTCTTTGACAAAGAGGAAATAAAAAGCTCAATCTGGATTTTAAAGTTCTTTAAAGAATGTGCATCAGCAGCAATCAGGTCTAACAGGCTGAGATAGGGTGAGAATAATAATTTGCATCTTATGTTTATGTGAGAAATATCTCTGTAAAACAAGTGATTAAAGTGCATCACTGGGCTCTGAAGTCTGTCTTTTGAAAAACTGATTCTTTGTAAGCTGCCTTCTAGTTTTTCAGTGCCAGGGAATCTGGTTTCATTTTAGGAATTCTTTCATATCTATATGATGATATAAGATTCCAGTGCAGAGGAAATATTTTTACTTTGGCTTTGGGCCAGCTTGACTACCTGTCCTGATTGTGAAGAACAGAATAAAAACCCCACTGGAATAAGAAGAGGTTATTTTCAAAGCAAATGTGACTGATGCAATAACACAAGACTCAGAGAAAAGACATGAGATTTGCACTTACAGATCTCTTGGTGCTTTTATAAATCTAATCCCAAAAAATAAGACATTCTCATTACAACCAGCTATGTCAGAGAGATTCTGCACAGCTGTGCAACTGAGCAAAGCTTTACAGGACAGTTGTTACAAATTTTACTTATCCACTCTTTGTTTACTTTTAAAGTGAACATTTTATTCTCACTAATGATGAATTTGCATGATTTTCTAAAAGAAACACCTCCTCACTTTGTCAGGGATGTTACCTGGTCATGTAAACTGAGGGCTTAGACCAGGAATTTATCTAAACTTTCCTAGCACTGCTTCTCTTTAAACTTGTCACTAGCACAGCCTCCCTACTTCTGCTTTCTCAGTTGCAATCATGTCATTAGTTGCACATGTCCCAGGGCCAGCAGAGAGTTATAAACTCTGATAAAAAGCTGTTACTGACAGCTCATCTTAATGGGGGATTTCAGATTCAGAAAGTAGCATGAGCAGATGTGATTAGGAAAAAACAAAAAAACCAATGACTAACAGACACAAAGCCACAGAGCTATAACTATAAATACAAACAAATCATTGTGCTGTGCTCGTTTTCACCATGACAGACAACCTTTCACTACAACAATACATACACAGCAATAAAAGCTGGAAAATCCTGGAGCAGATCCTCAGCAGGGATAAATTCTCCCAGCTCCATGACAACAGCATTGTGATAATTTATACCTGACAAAGGCTTGCTCTTTACAGAACAACTCCACCTCTTTTGGAGTGGAATTCATCTTTTTGCAGGAGGTATTTACCTTCCCTGGTGTGGGCTTAGCAAGTAAATCCTGCATGAGGGGTTGGAAGGCAAATGGATCTTGTGCTGCTTTGCTGCATCAGAGTATTTCACCTGCTGTGTTGTTGCATTGTTCAGATGAACAATTTGGCCTCCAAAGAATTCCTAATAGGAAAGGCTTTGCTAACTAATGTCAGAGTCAGCTGGTGTCCCTTGAGATGCTATAATTAAGATACAGCAGATGTTGAAACTTTTCTTCGGGAGGTACTAGTGATTAAGATATCATGTGTAGTAGACATATGCATTTGCTTAGATACAAGGGAGAAAATAGGGATTGAGTGAGATCCCTGTTTCATGAGGCAGGGAGGAAGATGCAGTGTGTGCTGGGAGATTTGTTTAGACCAGCTCATGGCAAAAGAATTAACTTGAGAAGCGTCTGGCTGATGAGGAGCAAAAACGCTGCTGACGTGGGGAAGCTGGAGGGCATGTAGAGAATTTGTACTTTGGCAAAAGAACTACTTGGTAGGTCCAAGGAGGAGGCAACAGCCTAATTCAATTAATGCATCACCCTTTACTCACTTTATTTGGATTACTGCATATCATCCTGCTTTGCTCTGTAACCAAATGAATAGATGGAGGCACTTTGGAGAAAAATCTGGGTCTTGTCTTTCTCTGCTTTAGAAGCTCTCAAATCTCACATCCTTCTCTGAAGTATGGAGGAATTTCATCTGAATTTTTCCTTTATTTTATGTATTACTGCATGTCTGCTGTTTGCTTTTGCTAAAGATACCTTGCCCAGTGTGTATCTACTCCTTGTGACAGGGTGTTTCTTACTGATGCGCTCAAAATCCTTCCAGAAGCTGATTCTGGAATACTGATGCTCCAGTCTCAGTGCCTCTTCATAAATCAGATCAAGGAAATTGCTGCTTAAGCACTGTTTATGCAAACTTTGGTTCAGAAACTGAGTGGTGTTTCCATTTAGGATTCAGAAAATGCACTTCAGCTGTATAATATTGAAGTCTTTTCTCCAATAATGGATAAAGAGACTTTAATGTGTTCAATTAAAGCTTCACAATTCTTCCAGTGGTAACAGATTGTGCTATCACCCTACAAGAACTGTGAAGTGAGTTAATAGTGATCAAAATATCTACTGTGCCTGCATCTCAATTCCCTTACATTACTGGCATGTTGGCTCTGCTGTCTTGCTTAAATTCCAGGTAAAAAAAATTACATTCTGCCCACCTTAATTGCAGCTCCTTCCAAAGCACTCAGCATTTCTTCAGCTCCCCTACTTATCCTTTATTTTTGCTCCAACCTGTTGAGCAGTTACTGGAGCTGTCAGGCTATGGAGATCTGGTCATGATTCCTCCATACAATCTGCAAGTTCATTTTCACGGCACTTTCTTGGGAGAAAAGGCAACACATGAGTTATTTCTTTCCAATACAGCTGTACAATTTCAAATAAAAATATGAAGAACTAAGGCCAGATAAGTGAATGTTTCTGGGAGCTGTGTTGACACTGTGCATTTGGTATGCTTTTATATGTGTGTCATTTGCAGAAGAGAAATTAAAATATTTTCAGAGCTAAAAACATTTACAAAAATAACATGACAAAAACACCTGTAATCTCTTTAAAGTGTGAACTGCAGTTCAACCAAGGTGACACTCTTCTATTCTAACTAAAAAAGCAAAAATGCTTTCAATTGTTGTAACATTTTTCTCTTAAGCACTGCAAAACCTTTTAGAAGTTTTAGAAGTTATGGATTATCATTACCTTCATTTGAGAGAGGAATTTACTGAATCTCAGAGGAAAGTTAAAAGAATTGGAAACTTTGAAGTACTGACAACTTCAGTTTTGAAATAATCTTTTTCCTGAAATGTAAAATCATTTGTCGTTGAAGCAAAACTGTTCCCAAAATATGTCTTTGTATTTCTGAAAGGGAGTCAGAAGAGTGTTTATATAAGCCTAAAAATTCCTAAATATCTTAGGTATGACTGAAGCCATTTCTTTGGACTGGGAAGTGATCACTTAATCACTTTCTGCAATCCACAGTTGCAACCAATTCTAACTTGGCTGTACTGTAAAAACTGACTTGTTAATAAAAATAAAAGATGATTGACTGCTTCCTTTAAAAACATGAGTAGAGATAAGTTGAATTGGTATTGTTACCTCTTGAGACCTTTTTTCCTTTGGTTTTCGGCTATTTTTAAAAC
>NW_005054309.1:5174116-5185852 GCF_000277835.1 Geospiza fortis | reverse complement strand
TAGGGAAATGTTTCTGGTTTTGTTTGCCCAAAAATGCAAAGCCTAATGACTGACAGAAGAAATACATCTTACCTCAAACCAAAGGAACCTCTTGGTTCAGTCAGGAACTTAACAGAGGAGTAAAAATGTTGGATTTTAGCTTCAACATCATGTAAACTGCATTTATTACTCCATCAGCTTTGAATTTTTAAATCTTAGTCACAAAGGGAAGGATACAGTTGGGGAGATGAGACTGTATTTCCAGAACAGACTTTTCCTCATCTTTGCTCTGTGGCCGTGGACTTCCTCTGTAGCCATAACTCTGTCACAAAGTGAGTTTCTTCTCATAGGTGACCTCTTTGTTCTCTTCTTGTCCATATTTTAGCTTTATTCACTCTATTGACATGGTACAAAAATTCACATCTTCAAGTGGTTCTTCTATATGGTGCCACAATGTCCTCCTGGGGTCACCAAGCAAAGCTGACACTGAGATACATATGGTCTTTGTTGGAGAAAAATAGGGAAAATAAAATACAATGATGTGGCTATTTAAGTGAGTGATGAGGTTCATGTAGTGCCCTGCATCTCTGAACAAATGATATGAAGATATCTTGAGACTTATAACCAGATGTTTCAGAAAAAAACAATTCTTTCTCTAGAAAGAAGAGCACAATTACATCATATCTGAGAATAAATGTGTGAGGTTGGGAAATTTCCTTTCCCTCTTACGAGTACCACTTGCCTGTTTTATAAACTTGAAACTCCCTTTCTCAGAGGGCCTTGATGTGCCTTTAAATTTAACTCCTATTTTAGACCTCAGGAAAAGTTGGCACACCTGAAAACCCCTCTAGTTTTGGCAGCTACTCTCCTTGGTCTGAGAGAAAGAGCCATCTCAGTTTTTAATCATGGCTTTAACAGCATTTACCATGGTTTGTCTGTTTTAAGTTTGAGAAATTCAAGTATGTAGGTTTTCCACGTCTCAGAAGTTACAAAATTGGAGCTCATTGAAAACCTGAAGTGGTTAAACAAAGAGCAAGACAGTTTAGAAAGCTGGTAAAGGGTTTAACTGCTGTTATCACAGGATGAACTGTTCATGAACAAATGTAAAAAGAAGGGTAAAAATCAATTCTGCATGTTCATGCAATTCTTCATCGTGTTCATTGGCATATCAGGAATGTTAATGAGATGTCTCTGGCACTCAGACATGGATGGAATGAACAAGTTTAAAGAGCTATAAGTTATATTTATAGACCTATCATTCACATAAGCCAGATACCCAGTGTGTGCTGGTGAGTTACACTTAAAAGAACAAAGAAATTTGATGTGATGCTCTGCAATGCAGCTTGGGGTCGTGGTCACTTTTCAAGCCCTTTAAATTCAGATTTCAGTGAACAACTGTGAGGACAAACCAGCACCCAAACACACATTAGAGAGGGGTACCAAAATGTGATGGGAACATCAGCTCTGCAGTGCTGAAAGAATGGAAATCATGGAAAGGAAATAGATTGGGGCTTTATGGTAACAAATAAGGCCTGAGTTGGGCTGGGCTTGTTGGCCAGCAGTGGGCTGGGATGGGCTGTTGGCTTTCCTGCTGGTTGTTCTGTGATGCAATATTCAAGAACATTTCAAAGCAGAAGAATCCACATCCTTTTGATCATAAATCCTGAGCTTTTCTGAGCAGAGACCTGGAACATTTGCTGTTTTGTGAAGAATGAGGAACACATGGTTCTTTGTAAATAATAAATGATAAAAATAAAGCATGAGTAACCATGCTGTAAAAAGAGAGCAGCAAATGCATTGAGAAATATCAACTGCAGGACCAGGATTACCTAATGAGCGATAATTTATTATTTGTCATTTAACTTTAGAGTTTTAACTCCTAAACTTAACTACTTAATTACTTAATGAAGGGCTTCTACAAAATAGATTTTTTAAACAATTAAAGTATGGAACTTCAGGTAGGATTTGTCAAAAACTAGAAACAATTAGAAAGAGGATAATGAGAAAAATACAAAATGCTATAAAACACAGTTTGAACAAAAGAACAAAGTTTGAGTTCTGTCTACTTACAGCTTATCAGCAAAAAAAAAGAATTTTGTGGGATTTGGAATGCTCAGATAATCTTTTGAGTAATACTGAATATCTCTGTCATAGGACATGTATTTAATAACAGTTTTTCCACAGAGTAAAATGATGTTTTGAGCTGTTGCTAGGGCTCGCCAGGGGTGGCATAGGGATGAGAAAAGAATAAGTTTTGTCAATATGTATTTTATAAATATTATTTTTCTTTCTTTTTTTTGATTTTTTAAATTAAGAAATTAACTTTATAAAGTATTTTCTGGCACATCAGGCTTATGTGACAGCAGAATCATGAGAAATTTGTACATGTTAAGGATGTGTTCCAGTCAAAGTCATATAATTCAGGAATCATAATGTTCAAAATTTTATCTCTAAAATAAAACTATTTTTGTGTTTGAGGATTTTAATTTTTTTGATTCTTCAAAAAGAGCGGAGTTCTCTGTAGAACTGGCATCTTTTATGGCAGCTTCAAAATGAAATGCAGAGACTCCTGTCCTGTAAATATTTTATATAACCTTGGGACAGAACTGATCCTGCCCAAGAATACCAAATACACCACTTACTTCTTTCAGTAGTCACATTAACCATTTTTTCCTTCCCATGATGGTATGAAATCTATATTTTCAGGATCATATTATAATAATGTCATGATAAAAAAATTATTGATTTCTTAGAAAAATCTCTTTAATAAATCCAGCTTGCTTTTCAGGCTCTGAGTGATCCCAGGAGGCTCAGGGCTGCAGAGACACTGCTGTGATAGACTTTCAGGTGTCACTTCAATGTCTCCACTGTTTATTTCCCTGTATTTTAGAAAAATAGCACAGGAACTCAACAGAATGAATATGGCTTCCTGCTCTATCAGTAACACCTAATCAATCTTACCTCAAGTGAGCTCCACATGCATCCTTTTATTGTTGTTTTCTTCACCAGAAAGAAAATTTAGTTTTTATTATTCTGGTACATCCTATTGGTCCTTTATATATTTATTTTCAAATTCTGGTGACACATGAGTCACATGTGTAGCAAGGTGTCATCCCTGACTGTAAATCTATCTATCTATCTATCTATCTATCTATCTATCTATCTATCTATCTATCCATGAAAAGAGGAGAGAATGGGTAAAGAAGAGAGTGATTTGCATTGGGAATAATTCTTTTCTTGTGACAAACTTCAGCACATTATTTACAGGCAAATCTGTCCCATTAAATCTCGACAGAGGGATGTGTCAGCAGAATTTCCTGTAATTGATACCCACAAAGTGATCCATACTTCATAACACCTGATTATTTTGAAGGCAGGGAACAGTGCAGTGATGCTCTTTTCCCTGTAGAAGTTCCCTGTGCAAGTTTTGGAGCAGCATCTTTAAGAATATTGCCAGCAAATTCACTATATTTGTGTGCCCCTACAAGTCCATACTAATGGGAGAGAGCTGCTTTGTTCCATGGAAAGTGCTTCCAGATAATGGCTTTACTCACAGTGACAGGCACTTGTGATGATCCAGAAATAATTCTCAGGACTGTAATTTTTCTTTTTATTTTTTTTCTTTTTTTTTTTTTGCAACAATTAGCTGGAGTCTGCAGAATTCCTCACTGAGGGTTGGAACCAGAAAAAGCACAGTTGACTAATGGAGCAGTGTGTAAGTGATATAGAGGTCACCTACCCATGGAGAACTAGAAAATGGTGCTCCACATTCTTTTAACAGAACAGCATTTTAGAGAGGAGTCAAGTATTTTTCCACCAGACTATATTTAATATTCCAGAGCATGACTTTTTCTTCTGAGTTTGAAATGTCTGACTCTGGGAGGTATTTAGGTATTTCAGTGTCTCCCACCTGAAACTGGGAAGATAGAGAATGTGCAAACCCCTTGGCAGCTGCTGCCCCCTGACAGGAGGGTGCTTGGCTTGGGTGTGTGATGGTCAGTGGTAGAGATGAGCAGTGTCAGACAGTGAAACGGGCCTGCAAAGTGATGGGGTTGATTTTCAGTCCAGTCCTTGCCCACAGCTGGTTTTTCTATTTTATTTTAACCATTTTATTTTTTATTTTAACCATTTATTTTACCCACGGACCCAGGGTATGGCTCTTCTCACTGTTGGTATAACTGGCAGGAGAGACCCTAAAATCTTAAACAGAAGGTTGCCTTGGACTGTAGGAAAGTTTCAAGGGTCTGTCTGGATGTGCTGGTGGGTTTTAGAAAGCTTAATAAGCAAGAATCACTATAACAGCTATTTCAGTCATAGACAGGCTTGCTCTTTGCACCTTACAGCCCCAGAGCTGTACCCAAAATAGCTATTTGCATGTTCCAGGCAGGAAACACATTTCAGTTTTGTGATGAGGTGAAAGGCTGTGTTTTTTGTCTGTTTCTCTGATTTTCTGCTGCAGAGGGATGATGGCTCTGGCAATGTCCCTCCCAGTCCTCAGCTTGGTGATAATTGGTGATAATTCCCATGCTAAGGAAATGAGTAATAAAAAACAGGCTGAAAAAGATAAATGAAATAAAAATTTTATCTTTGGGGCAGTTCTAGCCAAAAGACCTAAAAATTAAATATTTGGGAGCTTATTAGGGAGCTAACTTGTATTACTCTCTTTCTTACAGTGCAGGGACACAGAAATCAGATATGAACTAGATGTTAAATTAATGAAGGTTAAAGCCAACAGTTTTAGCTGATCTAATTTTCCATTGCATAATACAGAGAAATCTCTCTTTTGGGGGTTTTGTTTTGAAGGTGAGCAAGGGAAGTGGAGTGAGATGTGTCCCTGAGGTTTCTGAAATGTCAAACCTTGAAGGCTTCATATACATCCCTCTAAGATGTACAGTGGTACAGAGGCTCTTCCTGATAGCAAATACCAGAAGATGTGAATGAAAAGTACAAAGTTTTGTTCAGTAACTAAAAGAATTGTTCAAACCAAAACAAAGACTAAAATTGCAGAGGAGTGAATGTAATTAATGGGAAGATCCTGCTCTGTGATCTGACAAGCACAAAACCAAATCTAAGTGCTAGACCTGTTGTTTCACAAAAATACAACGATGAGAGATGAAGGACTTCAACCATGGAAGACAGGAAATAGAATTAGAGATGAACCAGAGTGAAAAACTGGAATGAAACACAATAGAACACAAATGAGAAGTGAAAATAAGCAAACATAGTCAATAGTATAATGGTTCTGAACTAAACAAAATCTGGCAGAAGAGTCTGAAAATTGCAGTAGGTTTCATAGTCCTTTTCTCTGTGAAAGATGTGACTAATACAGTAACAAAGATGTTACTTGAAATGATTAAGATTGTGAGGCCAAGTCTGTTTTCTAATCTGCCTCAGTGTTTACTTGTTTCTGCAGAAGCAGAAATTCCAAGCAGTACAAATCCTGTGCCACGAGCAGGAGACTCAGGCAAGGGCAAGTGCTGTTGTTGTCATTGTTAACCCAGCACTGTGGCTCTGAAAATGCTGTGCTGAGATGCTTTAGCAAGGGGGCCAAGGAACATTTCTGCAGCTAATTATGGAGTAACTCAAGGCAAGCCCTCTCCTAATCAGCTCTGTTAGAGGCAGACTAAGGCCCTGCATTATATGGTGTTATAGAATTATCTTTCCAAGCCAAGAGGCATGAGAAATCAGACAACCTGGTTAACACATGCTAGAAAACCTCATTTAATAATTCCTGTATGCTGCCTACAAAATGTAAGTATAAACATACATGAATAAAGCCTGAAAGTAGTTCTTTGAAAATAACAGGAGGAGGAAGAAGCCAACTGCAATCCTTGACTCACAGGATTGCTGTAAGCCATCCATGGAATAAAATAAAGAACCATTTGAGATGTATGTCAGGCAAGAAATCTCCAGTAGAACTGTGACAGAAATGTCATTTTATAAGGCATTAGAGAGATTTGATTTGGAAAATCGAGAACAATTCTTATCACTCAGGTTAAAAAAAAATGACTTGCAGGCGATATAGACATCTTTGTCTTCAAAAGGAGGGCAAAAGGAATTGAGCTGCCAAAATGAAGATGAAGTGTTGCCATGGTTATAACTGGAGCTGCTCTGGACTGCTCTTCATCTTGGGGTTGGAGCATTAAAGCACCATGAAAGACCTGTCCTCTACTAAACTCAGCAGCATGGCCAGCCAGGCCAGAAAACACCATATACAGAGATGTGAGCTACATACAAATACACTTTGCTGGTTTTTTTTGGGTTATAGTGGATATCTAGATCACTGGCTGTAATTACTGTTCCCTTCTAAATCTCTGATTTACCTTCAACAACTTATTTGATGTAATCAGTCCTTAAATAAATGCAATTTGCTTCATTATTTTTTCATGCAACTGAATATGCACTAAATAGGTTCACACACAGACCAGAATATGCAGTAGCTCTTCACTAGGAGACTTGGCATTGGCAAGACTTTAAAACTGTTCAATACTCAGTAGCTCCTTTTTGTAACAAAAATAACATGGTATGAGGTTTGAAGACTTCTAAAAAGCTTATGTTTTTCTGAACACAGACTTGTTGGTGTTAAAAAAAAAATTGAAAAGCTGCTGCAAGTCTCTTAAACTTTCCAGTTCTTAGTTTCCTTGTCACTTAAATGGAGTTCCAATTTATGATGAATTTTCTGGCTCCAGTGGGTCTTCACTTTTACTCAGAATTAAACAGGTTCTGAACAAGACCCAATGATTAATGTTTCAAGAAAAGAAATAATTGCCAAGTACTATTAATTTAATTTCTCTACAGTATTTATAGATGTGTTTCATAATTCTGAATCAGAATCTCTTTTCATATAGAAAAGCTTTGCAGGAGACAGAGGTAATGACAGACTTCACACACATACCTTCTTAATGTATGCAAATTATTGTGTTTTTAGAAATTACACACAGCCACTGCAATCTTACAAACCCCTGCAAATTAAAATGAAAGAAAATTACTTTAAACACCCTTGTTCATTGAGCATTTATCTTTTTACTAGACAAGAATACAAAGTAAAAAGAAACTCAGAAAAGCCAGAGGCATGAGCAGAACTTCTTATCACAACAAATGCTCCAACTACTTACGAGATGCTCGTTCTGAAAATCAACCAAGAGTGACAATATCTTTTAAGAAGATCGCAACACTTGATATTAAGTTTTCTTATCTTCCTAAGGACCAAATCCTGGCTCTTGGTAAAATCACAGAGAGTTCTTCTGATGCCTCTAATGAGAGCAGGACCAAACCTCTAGAGCCCAATTTGGGAGCGCATTATCTTTCCTGAGCGCCACTGTGAACAAGTTCAAATCAGTTGCATCACACTATGGAATAAAAATCCGTGCTTGCTTTTGTCTCTTTGTGTCTGTGCGTGCATGTATGAAGGAACGTTCAGTTCTGCAAAATATAATATATTTTCAGTGCAAAAATATGGCATTTTTCACAGTGAGGGGAACTGGCTCAGCAGCCAGTTAAACTCTCAGTTGACATCTGGTAACTTTTTGTCAGTTTTAGCAGAAAAAAGTGCCACAGTTTATTATTTATTTTGCACAAAATTATAATTTGTAGAAGCTTTGCCTTTGGTGTGGTATATCTGCTTTTATGGGAGGAGAATGTGTGTCTGGATTCTGTTCTTGTGAATTCTCTGTTTATGCATGGATAATATAATCTGAAATGCTACCAAATTAAAAGAATTAACTTTTATAGAGTTGTATATATATGGGACAATAAACTACTTCCTTTATTTTCAGAAGTCTCTTTGAAAACTTTCAGAATTAATTGGAAAACAACTTTTCCAGTGAAGACTGCATTGCTTGAAGCCATGTAGGAATCACAGAGGTACTTCTTGGTGTGAACTACTGTAGAGTGAAAACTCTATTTCATGTGCCTGATGTTATATAACCAAGATCTATTTTAGAAAGGCTGAAATCTTTTAATATGCAGTACAACATATGAGAAATACCGAATGATTAAAGAGGGATCACTATTTTGTAAACAAGTTGTGAGTATCATTACAGCCTTTGCAGAAATTAAAAGGTTATATTGCTCTACAGAGTTTTAGGGAAGATGTTACATAACTGCTCAGTGCTTTCACTCTGTTTGTCAGCCTGTGTATCTCTCTGGGTGCGTCTGCACAGAACTGATTGGAATATGAAAGGATTTTGTATGCTTTCACTCTTTTATAGCTGTAACAGGGTCTCTGTGGATGGGTGCACGGTGCAGTTCAGGGGTCTGGTAAAAGACTGCTCCTGGCTTAAGGGCCATGAAATGGGCATAGATGTATGCAATTGGTTGGTTTGCATGCATAAAAAATGCAAGTCAGAAAGTGCTCTGGTTTATGCATCATTCTTGCTCCTCAGAGAGGCTTTTTATCATTTGTAATTTCCTCCTGAGGAGTGCCCCACATGCATTTCTTAACCACACACCCTGAAGCAAAGAGAGGTGCCCAAGAAAGGATGGAAATCTTGAGAAATGCTGAACAGCTCCAAGCTTTCCAGGAACTCTTTTTCTACATGGGGAAATCCTGCAGAATTTTAGGATAGTTTTCTTCCACCAGAGCAAGACCCATGCCCTACTGTGCATTTCTGAAGCTGAATTTCAGGATATCTGGGTGGGTCCTGAACTGCTGCAGACAGTAGATGTGTGTCACTAAAGGCAGGCTGGTGACAACCTGGCTAGTGACCCAGTGTATACAATAACTGTTTGCCATGTACAATATGCCTGTTTCTGGAGCTCAGTAGCCAGTGGAATCCCAAGATCAGAAACTGTCATTTTGAAAGAGCACAGAGTAATTGAAATCTACCTGAGGCTGGTTCACCTGAGGACTGTGTGCTTGCACTCCTTCAGCAGCTGAATTCCCAGTGCACCAGGCTGAAATGCCACATTAGTGCTCATGTCAGTGGGAATTATGTGTACAGCAAGGAGAAGTCAGTGTTACAAACGTGGCTTTTCAATGTGGGCTTCTGGTTTTTGGCATTTTTAAACCTGATGTCGTATCCGTGGACAAAGTTAAAATTTGTTCTGCTTGAGTTTCAAAAGCAAGGCAGTAATACATGGAAGCAGAGGCATCATAGGAAGGGCCAGAAAATTGCAGTTCCATCCTGGCTCTGTCACTGATTTGCTGCTGTGTGACTCCATAGAAGACATCCAGCATCAGACCCAAGTGAGTGCATTCATCTGAACCAGTGATCCTGACTCCCTGTACAGACTGAGCCAGTGCAGGCTCTGGGTTTGGGGCAGAATTCATTTCTCCCTAAAGCAGACATCTGAGCCCCACTGATTCCACGCAGAAATAAAAGGATGCTTTATCTAAAGATGTTTCAAGCTATGTAAGAGAATCATATCTCAGCTCATATGAAGTATATGATGTATGGTCAGAGAAGATCTGCTTGGTTAAATCAAATGATTTTTCAAAAGGAAAAAGAACACCATATTCTTGATTTTCCAGTGCTTGGCTGGCACTGTAGTGTATTTCTGTAATAAAAATTACTAACATTGCAGAAATAGTGATTTTTTTTTTTTATTCAGAGGCAATCACTGGGCACTTACATTCTTTATCATCAAGGGCACTAAGTAGTCAATTTTATTAATGTACAATAGATGTAACCAAATTGGAATAGTTATATTTTGCACTCATTTTATCCAGCTAAATAAGATTTATGAGAAGAGAGAATCATGTATCAGATGTTTACATTATTGAATATGGACGGATTATGAAAACAATTTCCAATCTGATTTACAAATGAGTGCAATACAATGAGTAATATTTTATGAGTGTCTGTGGTTTCAGAATACAATTCTCAAATTCCTGGCATCCCCAGTTGTTCTGGGGAAAATTGCCTAAAAATATAGGAGCTATAAGTCAAGGCTCAGGTCTTCCAGAAATTCATCTGCTTACATGTCTTGTATTGGTGAAATCCACTGTGGCACAGCTTGTCCCATCACTTTTGGGTAATGAAAATAAGAAGTTTCCACAACCTCATAATTTCCCAAATTTATAGGGACTTTACCGGTTGTGTGGCATATGAATATTCAGGGCTTTTCCCCAGTGTGTCAGAATATGCTATGAATAATTTACAGCTGTGGGCTGAAGCCTTGTCCTTTCAGCTTTGGAAATGTATGCATCAACACAGACATCTCCATTTCCTGCTACTGAAACTGTATCCTAAATATTTGTTCTAAATTGCCAGCCTTGCTGAGGAGGCCCAGGACACCAACATATATATGCATTTGGTGATGTTGTAATTGTGGCTGTCAAAAGGAAATTTAATGCCTCATGTAAATGGTTATCTGCAAATCCAGGATCTTTCCTATGCTTGGTCTCTTCAGCAAAGATGTTATTTATGCAACACACAGGAACTGGGCTCTAAAGCACATTAAGCAACATGGCAAACATTGTTTTTTCTAGATGAAGTTTCTACATTCGATGCTCTCGTGTCAGACATGAACTGGAGTGTTTTATTACATTCTTTTCTTTAGTTCTAGAAGTATATTTCTGTTTCATTCATAGAAATTCCTGTCTCAAGACAGTATTTAAGTGGGAGGTATTTGTATGTGTGGAAATAGATTGGTGCCATGCTTTACAACTGAGCTTTAATTGCAGTAGGTAACTGTGACAGTCAGATTCTACTAAGGTCCTACTGAGAATTGTCCTGGCCTTTCCTGTTGCTCCTAGAGAATTATGTAGAAACTGCATCTAGAAAACAGCAATCAGCCCAAGAGGAGCAGCTCCAGCTGCCACTACTGTGCAAGGCAAGGCTTCAGCCTGAGCAAGTTCTCTTCCTTCCCTGTCTTCTCCTCGCCCACTGAGCAGCTTGTTCCTCTGGAGAAACTTCTCCTGGCTGCCCTGCTCCAGAGGGGAGAGTCCAGCAACATCCACAGAAACCTTCCCTGAGGATGCTCCTGCTCTCTCCAGTGTGGGTGATGCCCAGGGGAGCAGCCTGCCAGGACTCCTGTATCCTCACTGTGTGTCCTCCTCTTCCTGTCCCCCGACCTGGGATTGAATTCAGTCCCTGGGTCAAGTGCTGGCAAGCTGGATTTCCCCACCTGAAATCCAGGTGGGTTGGCCATGGCTCCCCTGCCTCCTCCTGCTGTGCACTGGCCCAGGCAGAGTCAGTGCCTGTGTCAGCCCCTGTCTGTGCACCCCAGCAGTCCCAACAGAAAAAATTCCAGTTATAATTTTAATCAACTTGTGGGTTCTGAGCCTTCAGGTCAGACTGTATTCACACTCTCAGTAACTTGAATAATACCATAAAGGCTTAATCATCATTCAACCTATTTAATTTTAAATGAAAATAGATTGTCTTTAAATCACCTGAAATCAGCATTTGTGTCTTCAAATAAGCAAATATTTACTAGTCTGTTGAGAAGATTCTGTTTTTTTCTAATACCAGAATAAAACTGTGATCCCAGCAATGCCTGTCAGGTTTCTGCATGAATTGAAAATAAACCACTGTCCTGTTAAATACAGTATTGCAACTGGAAATGCAGGTGAGACAACCAGAAAAGAAAATAGTTCACAGATGCTCAGGTAATTTATGCACACTGTAAATTATTGTAACAATGCTTATGTTACATTTAGATAAGGAAGAAAACTCCATGCAGCGGCGGCAGCAGGAGCGGGAACGCGACCACGGGCGGCAGCGGGGCGGCCTCGCCAGCGGGAGATGATGCCGGGGCGGCGGGAGGCAGGAGGAGCGCCGTGGAGGCGGCGGGAGCTGCGGTGGCTGCCGG
>NW_005054309.1:5151635-5173710 GCF_000277835.1 Geospiza fortis | reverse complement strand
GATGGCGGCAGCGGTGGGAGGGGCCGGGGGCGTGGCTGCGGCCGGGGCGACGGGTGTTGGATCCGCGAGGGCAGGGAGCGGGGGGCAGGGGTGAGCAGGGCTGCCGGTACCGGAGCGCTGGGGTCTGACGGGCAGGTGGGGGTCGTGTCCCATTGCAGACTCGCGGCAGCAATGGGCGGACTCGCAGCATGAGCACAGCTCGGCGCTTCACGGCACCTTTCACGACAGTCGCACATTACGGCACCTTTCACGACACTTTTACGACAGTCGCGATTCACGGCAGCGGCGCTTTACGACACCCTTTACGACACTTTTACGACAGTCGTGCTTTACGACACATTTTATGACACTTTTACGACAATCGCGATTTACAGCACCTTCTACAACAGTCGCGCTTTACGACACCTTTTACGACACTTTTACGACAGTCGCGGCTTACGGCAGTCGCGCTTTACGGCAGTTGCGCATTACGGCACCTTTTACGACACTTTTTACAACAATCGCGATTTACGGTGGTCGCACTTTACGGCGCCTTTTACGGCACTTTTACGACAGTCGCGCTTTACGACACATTTTACTACACTTTTACGACAATCGCGATTTACGACACCTTTTTACGACAGTCGCACTTTACTGCACCTTTTACGACACTTTTACGACAGTCGCGCTTTACGACACCTTTAACAACAGCCGCGGTTTACGGCAGTTGCGCTTTACGGCACCTTTTACGACACTCTTACGACAGTCGCGCTTTACGACGCCTTTTACGACAGTCGCGCTTTACGGCAGTCGCGCTTTCCGGCACCTTTTACGACACTTTTACGACAGTCGCGCAAACCTTGTACATGTAGCTGATGAAAAGCTGAAGAAAGGAATCAAATTTGAAGAATTATTTGGTTAGTTTGTATCACCTTTGATAGATTATTTTCCTATAGAGTTTAAAATTAAGGGGGAAATCCTATATCTGAGCTGTGAAATTTTATTTTCCTTCATCATCTGACATTTTTTGTTATAATTAGTGAGAGACTAATTAGTGAGAGGCAACCAAACCCCGGATTTTTAATTTTAATTTGTAGTCCAATCATACCTTCCCTTCTATCTCTAACTATTTTCTCCCTCTCTTATGTTGTTGTTTTGAGGATTTGGTTTTTGGTTTTTTTTCCTTGTCTCTGGTATGATTTTCTTCTCTTCTTGTTTGTTTATTCAAATCCCTGCTTGAGGCAGGGAGTTGTGTTTAGCAGCACTGAGGGCTAACCCAGCCTCCTCACACCCTGACTGTTCCAGTCTCAGATGTTTTGCAGGACGGACTGAAATTACAACATTACAGAGGAGGGGATCATTTTGATCAGCTGCTTTTCCTCTCCCAGAGGTTCCCCTGATTTTTATTCTTTGAGACATGCAAGCATCCCATCCTGTGGATTCTTTCCACACCCCTGTTGACATGGGGGATGCTGTCCTTCAACAAACCCATCTGTTCAGTCTGAGGAGACAACACGTGACCAGGCACCCCTTTGTTTCCACGTCTTTGGGTTTCTCTGTGCTGTGATTTACTGTTACTTGTGCAAAAGCTCTGATCACTGGATTAGTTCATGGAGAAATGTGCAGAGAGCTTGTGCTCTGAGATTTTGCAAATATCAGAGAACCATGGAATGGCTTGAGCTGGAAGGGACCCATAAGGACCAATTTATCACAAGGATATATTGTGGATGGTTTATTGCCTGTGTGTGCTTTCTTAACAATGCATTTAATGGCATGACTTTGAAATGTGTTGTACATTCTTGATGGGAAATTGAACATTGTGAATATAAATCTCTAGATGGATTTAAAACAATAGACATATTTCTTTATTTATTGGAATTCTACCCAGGCAATTAATCTTTAAAAAGAATTTGGAGTTATTTTTAACATGAACTTTGGGAGCCTGGCTCAGCTCTCACAAGCATCTCATTTGGAGAACCTCACTGGGGCTGGGCTCTGCTGCTCACTGGCCCAGCAGGGAGGTCAGGTGGGCACTCATCATCTCTCACTGCACCTGGACACAGACTTTGCAAGGCAGGACACAAAAAATCTGACTGAGCTTGAACCTGCTGTACATAGGAGCCCCAGCACCCCCTTCACTGTCGGTTTTTTTTCTCTAATCTAAATCATGCTGGAGCTTGATTTGCATGCTGATGACTAACACAGCTGAAAAGTTCATTAACTCATAAGAACAGAAAATCACACCAGATTGTTTAACTCAATTAATCAGAAGTAGCTCTCACAACAGATTGAAAAGTATTAGAACAGAAAAGGGTGTCCTCCCTGCATGTATCTCTCCTGCAGTGCAGCATGCAGATGGTCATCTTTAAATCTCAGTTCTTCAGCTCTCAGAGAGTCCAAAATGAAGACCCAGGCTTTGCAGTCTGTGTGATCAGGGCATGGCAGCCGCCAAGGTTACAGCAGCTCTTCCCAAGCCCTGAAAGAGGGAGCTAAGAATTGAGTGAGAACCATCCTCAGTGCTCTGCTCTGGAAATCACAGCATTTGAAGAACAGTTGTTTTACGCAATAATTAAGGTTTTCTTCATTTCTGAAAGAATGGATTTCACGCAGCTGAATTCTTGTGGATTTCTATTGTTCTCTTCCTTTCTTCTCTCTCAGCTCTCTGCAAAATCAGGTCCGAAGAGGGAAAGCAGACCTCTGCATGGCATAGCTGGGTATTTTCCTTTTCTTTCAGATTTCACTAAAAGGCCATCAGTCTTTACAAAAATTCCCTCTTTCTTTAGTCATGGGTAGCTATCAAAGACCTTCCTTCAGTAACTGTGGCCACCAAACCCTGGTGGATTTTTTTCACATCCCAGTATAAGGAAGACAAGTGCTAAAAGTTCTCAGCAGACAGGTGAAGGCACTCTCTAGGCACTGAAAACTCTTCTGTGCCTAGGTCAGGTGCTCTGAGGATATTTCACAAAAGACAGGGGGATACAGAGCAGGGAAAAACCTTGTTCTGTTCAGCTGTGATGCTTCACACAGACTGGCAAGATCCTGTTTCTCCTCTTCCCTGGCATTTGTGGCAGCAGCCCTGAATGATAGTTCCCACAGTTTGATGCAGAAACATTTTGCTGGGGAGATAGGTGCTGTAATCTGTTTAAATTTAGTATTATGGCTAAATGCCCTTGGCTGCTCCTCTGGCAGCCATTGAGACTTAGCTGATTGATTTCTCAACTGGTGAGCAGGAGTCTGCAGAGAAGACATTGATTTCTCTAAAGCTGGTCATATTATGTCCTAGGATAATAAGCAGCTTAATTCAGGCTTTCAGGGGTATTTATGAAAGAAGCTGGGTCTGTGTCACCCCAACCCCCTGCTATGACTTGTCCTGTACAGAGGGCAAATTTCTCACCTCCATTTATCTCCTCGGTGTTTTGACATATCTTGGAAAAGCAGGCATTGTTATCTGGATTCTGGGAGAATTTTTATTCTTAGTTTAGATTTCTGTGCAGCCTTTTTCCCTTCTGCCTTCCCCTCCCCTCCTCCTTCCCTCTGTGCTGTTGGTGTGCCTGGATGAACGTGTAAATGAGAGGGCACGACAGGGATGGCTGATAATGAGGTAATTTCTGTCTTCCCCCTCCCCTCCCTTTTATCCTCTCTAGTCCAAATATTTCCTAAAAAAGCATCGACACGTGGCAATGTGCATTTATTCTTTCATCCTGCCTGTTCAGTGAAGCCTTTGGGGTGTGTTTAATTTTCTTGTTTTGATGCACAGATTTTCTTGTGTTCTGCATGTTACTGCTCCAGAAGGCAGCTCCAGAGCAAGTCATGGTTTCTCTGAGCAGAGGGGAGCAGGGTCCGTCAGTGCCCTGACACTGATACACTTTGCTTTTAAGGGCAGACCTCATGGGTCCTTGTGTGTATTAAAGTAATTCTCCTTTAGTATCAATTCAGACTCAGCTTCTTTTTGATAATATGTGTCTGGGATCAGTGATCAGAGTGGGGAAGAAATGGAAAAATGATGGAATGAAGGTGCCTTTCCTTTGAATTTTTCACAGTAGACTGCTTTCAAAAGAAAGCAAATACAAGGGAAATACAGCTGCAGATGATGACAGAGGAAATCAGATTTGCTTAAACACAGCTGGAAACAATGCTGGAGATGAAGACAGTGCTTTGAACTAATTTTTATGGTCAGTAGCTGCATAAGAACTTTCCAAATAAATTTGATTTTCTCTCAGGCTGAAATGCTTTGTGCAGTAACTTTTGGGAACATTTCCAATATATTTGGAGACTGAAGCAACTGTTAATAATACTGTTGCCTTCTGCCTCTTATTTTATCCAAAAAAAGAAATCCAAAACAAGACAAAAAACCCCATGTTGTTCTCATAGTAATCTGATAAAGTAAAGAGTATCCACTTTTCCTCAGACTTTCTTTTCTAACCAGTCATATCAAATGCCTCTCTTTGGATTGATTTTTTTTTTCTTCATGGCTCTTCATAGGCCTGATTTTATGATACCTATAAATAAGTAACTCAAGCCTACTCCCTTTACAGTGCAAGGGAGAGAAACCCATAGTTTTACATGGGCTGAAATTTTCTTTTTGTCAACCAAAATATTTTTTTCCTACTGTGCCATGGTTTTGTATTGATGAAAGAAGATTTCAAATTTTGATAGCTTTTTATTTAAATTGCAACTTCTGGCTGTCAAGAATTTCGGGGAACTTTGTGGGTGACTAGAAAATATGGCAAAAGCAAAAGTAGAGTTATATTTTAATTTAAGTCTCAAAATTTTTGATCCCAAATAGGTTTATCTGCTAGGAGCACAAGCAGTCCTCAGCATAAACCTGGGTTGGAAGTATCTCATTCCCCACTGTGCTGTGTTTATGTAAGGACTCCCAGTTACTGATTTTTTAGGTTGTTTTGGTTTCATTTTAGGGAATGGATCAGGAGGGGATGTTGCCCAAATGAATGGAGAAGGATCAGTGTGGCTGTGGTCATTTCTGTACCACACACTAAGGAGATTATTCCTCACTGGCTGATCCTAATGAGGAAGAGTAAAATGCTATTAAGGCTTTGAGTAAATCTCCTTGCAGAATAAACCTCTGATGTGCCATTTGGATGGCAGAAGCAGGGATGTCGTTTGATGAACTGGGAATGGGTTGGAATCCAGAGATTCCTGATTTCTAGTGCCACCTGTGACACCAAGAAGAAACATAATCTTGCTCAGGTGATAATCTTGGTTTCCTTCATCCCAATCTCCCAGTTTGCAAGTGATGAAGTTTCCTCATTTCCCCTGGTGGAGCCCTTGTGCAGAGGGAAATAAGTTGAGTGAAGAGGAGGAACGAAGCCCTGTTGCTTATTCTGCAATGTATTACAGATGATACCAGACTGCAGTGTGTTATCTGAAAGGCTTTTATTCCTTCCTACCTCAGGGACAATTGAGCTTTTACACATGCATAGCTGATCTTGACAGCATGTCTCTTTATCTATTAAGTATCATTTACACTGCAGGCTGGCTGAGAACTGTATTCAGGGGAGTGCAATTTCATTGCCAGAGCATTGATCAAAAGGATTTTCTTTTAATGCTAACAGACAAGGCACAGGCAACATATGAATGTAAAATGGAGTTCTAGAACACTGAAGGACTTATTTTCTATTAGAAGATAAATTTGTTTCATTAATGAAGTGGTGAAAGATGTTTGAATTCTACTTTTTACAACTTCCATGGCGGCAGTGCAGTAACCAGACACCTCTGTGTGTATGGAACCTGCCCATGTCAGTGAATCATTAAAAAATCATCAGCATTTGACACTGAATTCTTTAACTGCAGTGACAAGTCATTAAACCCCAGTCCTGAAAATTATTGCTTGACTTTTTTTTCCTCCTAAAGATGTATGATGAGCTATAGAGGGAAAAGGTGCTTTTTTTGGTCCTGGTACCAGAGTTGGCTGTAGGGTGAGCTGGGCTTGGCTCCTGTTTCTGCCACAAACTATGGCAGAATTTAGATCAAAATATCTAAACATCCTCGGTTCTTTCATTTTCTATTAAATGAGAAGAGTTGCATGGCTTTGTCCCCCTCTTCTGCTTTTGGGGGGAGTGACTGTCATGTGTTTGCTCAGTGTCAGTGACAAAGGGGTCCCAGGTTTGGGGAGTGCACAAAGGCACCACAAGGAAAAAAAAGAAGCAACAGTAACTAAATGCAAATTTTTATTATTTGCAACATGAATTTTCATAAAAATAAGAAAATATTATTTTGTCTGAGACAGTTCTTTGTAATCAGATGTAATTACCTGCAAGGACTAACTAACTCCTGTGCTTTCTTGAACAATAAAATCTGAACTGCTTTTTCTGCTCCTCAGAGTGAAAACATATCAGTGCTTTATTATCCATTATTAAGGAGAATATACCTTAGAGTACAGACTGTGGTCTGTGTTGCTGCTTTTAGTCATGAGATTGTTAATTAGTTGTACTCATTTGTTTTTACAAAAATATTGTTTTATGTTACAGCTAAACTTCCTTTCTGACTTAGTATAATAATAGTAGGAAATATTGCCAGCTTGTGCTGTTCATTAGGAAAAAAAGAACCTTCTACTCAGTGTAGTCCTGGGTGATACTTTCACAAGACTGTCATTTCCATGTGAAAATTACGTTAAAATGTAAGATTTAAATGTGCTTGCAGAGATATTCACTCCAGTGCTTCAGTTCAGAGCTGCCTCCCATCACAGGGTGTGGGCACACCTCTGGAAATCCAGCACAGAATCCTTCCATGTCATTTAACAAAGTGGTGTTCTTGCTACTCAGAGGTGTAAGCTATGGTCTCCAAAAGTTTCAATCATTTTTTGGGGGGTGGGTTTTGATAGGCAGACTTCTTTTCTGCCACTTCTGTGTAAGAACAGGATTCTGTAGTCCCCTCTGAAATTAATTCCTCAGCTGAGATTGCTGGGTGGTGTCGGTGGGTAAGACAGGGACATCAGGACTGAGAACTGTATGGAAGACACCAGCTCACATCAAATACTTGGATGGCTTTGAAATTTGGCAACTTTGTCAAGTCATGGCAGAGGTGATCTTGCACTCTGCGCCATGTCACAATACTTAATTCCTGACATACTTAGGCTCAGTTAAAAGAATTCTCTGAGTCTCTGTCTTTGTTCATTTTTTTGATGCTGATCCTCTGTCTTGCCACTGATGATAAATCAATATTTTGCATACTTAGTTATTATTTCAATTAATGTAATTTGTAAGTCAGTGCCAACTTTTTCTGTTTTCCAGACATTGTCCAAATAGCTGAGGGATGTTCCCTTCACAGATACCTTCCTGGAATTCAGGAAAGAGAAATTAGCTTTTCTATCTGAACTCTGAGTGGTAAGAAGCTTCACTTCTTTTGATGTTTTTGTTATGCAGGGAAATCAAGTCCTGGAATCAGAACAATTCATTTATCCCACAAAATTAGATTGGTTTCGGCACAAGCCAGTGAAGAACATCTGTGGCTACACACAGTGTGCTATTATTGTATCAACCAAATGAGAGAGCACTACATGGTATTTATTTTGAGAGATGCCTCTAGTGCAGCTGTAATAAAGAAAAAGTGTGATAGTTTTGAGTACATGATGTACTTAACTCTTTTGCTGTAGCAACTGGAAAGCCCAAACAAAAGAAATTATTCTGTGAAGGTTAGAGAGCTTCTTGTATTTGTGTTACCTCTGCACGTCTGAGCATTTCTTCCTTTGGAATGTTGAAATCTATTTTAAAAATAAAATTGTTGGATTTGTAGCTGGTTCAAGTCCTCCACAAAGGCCCAGTAGTAGAACTGTTTTATATCACTTCCTTCTGAAATACAGATGATCTTGAGGTGCAAGAAATCTCCTCCCTCTCTCTCTTTTGTCTGGTAAGAAACAAAAGAGGGGAGAGGCTCATGGGCTGATGGTGATTATTTAATCCTTTGCAGCAGTCTGTCAGTGTTGGGACTTGCAGAGAGTAATTTCTGAAGGGTATCATCAGAGAATGCTGTTCAATATTTCATGGTCAGGGAAACAATCTGAAACCCTGGAGACTGAGGCACTTGCACTGTTTAAAGTCCTTGGGCTTCTGTGACTGCTTTCAGAGGCAATTTAGGGACAGCCTATTATTGTATTAAAGGAATACACATAGGCTTCAGGATTTTTGGGACCCAATAGCCAGTTAAAAGAAACATGGAATGAACAGAAGAAGAAAATGTGAAAAGTCCTTTATTCATCAATGTTGGCTGTGTGGCTGTCTCACATAACTTTGTGGGATAACCAGGAATACTTAAGTGAAGGTGAAAAATAGCTGGTGTCATTAAAAATTACTGGAGGCAAATGGGAAGGTAGGAGTATAGAGAAATGATTTTAATTATGCTCACATTAAAGTATTGAAAAATTAAATGGACTGGGTTGAACTTTGGTGACAGTTTCTGGCAAAAGTACTGAAGCAAGTTTATAAAAATAGAGGTCAAGGAGTTCTGGTTACATCTTATGCAAGAGTGAATAGAAAAGATGAACCTGTGACCTACTAAACCAAGTGCATTAAGTACTATATATCTATATCTGGTAGCTTCATCAGTGCCTTGGAAAAGATAAATGGCATTTTTGGAAATTCACTTTTAAGTGCACCTGGAATTGAAACTGAGCAGTGAAGTACAGAACAAGCAGGAATAATAATGTTTCTAACTATGCTACTGAAAGTTGACTGTGATTTTTGGGAGCTAGACCATAAAATGACTGAAAACAGGTTCCACATTCTTTCAGCTTCAGACATCAGTAGCTACTGAGCCCTCCCTGGGCAAAGAATGTTGTCAGGAATCTGTGATTAAAATCAATTACTGCCTAGGCAGCTTACCATCTGGAGGAGGGAAATCTTTCATTCTCTTAACTTGTGCATCTCATATTTGATTTATGAAAAACTCAGGCAATCCACTGTGCTCAGTAACTCAGCCGCTTCTGTCCTGCTCTGTGTTCAAAGTTATTTCCAAAGATACATAGTCAAAGCTTTTTTCCCCATATTTTTCTGAAGTATCATTAAATTGTCTTTACTTTGGTAGCCAGTTCTTTCTGCATCTTAAAAAAAAAAGATTTTTGATGAAGAATAAACAAGTTTGCTTTGATAATTTTGCAGAATCTGTGATTTAAAATGCCTGCTGCATTATATTTTCTCTAGATAGATCAGTTAAGTCTTTCATGTTTAGAAGGTTCCATTCAGGTGGAAGTGGGAAGGACATCCAGAATGTGCAAACTAAAATTGTATCACACATTTATGTCACCCTGATGAATTGCTTTGAAATAGTCCCCAATATGATTTCCACAAAATGTATTTCCAGAACTTTTTTTATTTTAAATGTCAATATCTTCTCCAGTCTGGGAAGATAACTGAATCTTACCTGTTATTTATGGTCAATTTTCTCTTCTTGACTTCTTTCTGAATTTAATTCAGACAAGCTAAATTACTTTTTGGAATTTCAGGTGTTCATAACTGTTGTTGACCATGATGCTTGTTAATTGCATAATAAGTTACACAGATTTTCTGAAATTGGAGAGCAGCTATTCCTGGCATCTGAGTAGGTAGGTTGACAAATACCTATCCATTTAAAGAAATTCTGCATTTAAGTAGTGATCCTAAATCCAATTCTCTAACAGGCTTTTCTGAACTTCCTAGTGAATGATTAGAAGATGATAGTTGGTCTTCTCAGTTGTGTCTGCTAGTGATGTGTAAATTATCCTATGTGGCATAGATTGATCTTTAGTTGACATAGAACTATGAGCTGAATATCCACCCCTTTGTTTTCAGCATTTAAAGCTGAAACTCTCTGCATACTTTGTAGTTCCTACCACTTTCATGTCTATCAGGGCTGAAACCTTGGCATCAGTGCCAATAAACCTCTCTCCCAGAAGGATGAAAGTGAAGTAGTTCACCTGTACTCTCACAGCTATGTAAAGGCAGTATCTGAACTGTCTGTGGGATGAAATCCTCAGGGATTTGTTTTTCTCCTTCTTAAAAGCACCTGGGATCTTGTGGCAGAACAGAAAACAATAAATTTAGTGCTTGAATTTAGTTTGGCTCCGAGTCCCTCTGTGCTGATGTTTGAATCCCTGTGCTAGTGAAGATGAAGATGGATTGTCACCCATTTCCCAGGCAGCATTCTGGAGCTTGGAGCTCAGAGACAGGAATTTTGTTCATTGAGGTGGCTGAGAACAAGCAGAGCAGTGAGCAGAGCAGGAGGGAATGGCTGAAATGAGCAGGGAAGGGGCTCTGTGGTGTGAGTGGTGTGACTCAGCCACGAGTCCTCATCCTTCCCTTCCCTGGAAGGGCTGAGGAGCAGCAGGGAGCCCCATTCCTTG
The DNA here is from genome assembly GCF_000277835.1 of Geospiza fortis. Taxonomy (NCBI): domain Eukaryota; kingdom Metazoa; phylum Chordata; class Aves; order Passeriformes; family Thraupidae; genus Geospiza; species Geospiza fortis. The sequence goes on along the minus strand of NW_005054309.1, from coordinate 5,163,398 downwards.
GCTGTGGGGGGGCTACTTCAGCCTCAGAAATGTGTAAATACCAGGTTGCTGCTCCCCTGCAAGAGCCAGGCAAGCAAGCATCTGAAAAACACTGAGTTATTTTTTCTGATGCTGTTTTCCATCCTCCTTTGTAGATTCATTTCCCCATATTTCTGTATTTGCTTGTCTGAGCCACAGCAAAAAGAAAAGGAGAGCAAGCTGTCAGGGCAACAGCAAAAACTGCTCTCCACTAACAGTAGGGAATGACTGAGAAAGGTAATGAGAACATATTTTGAGTCTTTATTTTCTTAAACCATATTGCATTAACCTGTTCATTCATTTTTGTTTATCTCTTCATAAAAGGGCTGATGTGTTAATCAGAGTGACTTTATGGACAGTACTTTCAGTTTAGAGTTTGCTGTGTTGAAAGTGCAGAGATTGCCTTGCAGCAATTGTTTGTGAATAATATTTCCAGTTTTTGTTACCAGACCAAACAAGCTTTGATGTGCTAATGGTGTGAGATGAACGAGTCTGAGTTATGAGCACCTCTCAAGGAAAAAGCAGATCCTGATAGCGCCATAATAAAGATACTTTCTTTCCCTGTCAAAATGAATTCCCTCTAGTTTTATAATTTTATTGTACCCTTCTTACCAGCTGAAAGAATATCAGTGTTCGGTCAAATTCAGCTTTAGCAAGGCCATCACTTCCAAACCTGTTATATCATATATTAATAAATAAGAGATGTGTGGATTGAATGAACAAGCTATTTGTTAACCTCAGGAAATTTTTCAATTAAAACATTTCATCTTCAGGATGCACAAACAGCTATCTTTCTAAAGATATAAGCATGAGAAACATGGGTTTAATATTTTAAAATTCCAATATTTTTTTCTTGAGCGGTTACATGTCCTTTGTGGTTACAAAGGATCTTTATAAAAGAAATGGAGCTTTCTTTCTCTCAGCAAAAGATATTTTCATTGTAAAAGACAGTAGTGAAATAAAAGGAAAGAAAAAGAAAACAAGATGAGTGTGTGGCACTGTTTTAGTCAATACATCAGCTATTTGTGGCTGGTAATCAGATATATTTGCTTTATTTATCCAATGACGCATTCTCACTGTGTGTGTGTGTATGATGGCAATGATGCTGCAGCTGCAGGTGAATGAGTTGGGCTCTAGTCCAAATCTGTAGAGTGGAGCATGAAAAAATCCACCTGGATTATTAATACTTCATTTGAGCTTGCAGTGTAGGGGTTTAGATTTCAGCTTGCATGTTAATAGTAAACTCATTTAGCCTCAGAGATACCATAAATATGCCACACTTTGAGGGTGGCAGTTGAAAGACCTTTGCTCAGCATAAATTTGACATGAATTTGAGGCTGTAAAGCTGAACACTGCAGTTTGGTGTGGCACATTCCAGGCCACACAAAGGTGTCCAAGCCATCAAGACCAATTTTATCTGCTAAAGCAGCTGTGCAGCCACCAGGCTTGTTCTGGCTTGCACCATCCAGCACAGGAGTTCCTGTCACAGACCTTCCATCTGGGGGCTGGCTTTGTGCAACTTTCCTTGCAGCATCTTTCGCAAATGGGCAGGATTCTCACATAGTTTGGCATTTTCATCAGAGTAACAGGGATAACAAGCCTCTGTTAGATTCATGAAACATTAAATCTCCCAGCAGGGCTGCCCAGAGAAGCTGTGGATGCCCCATACATTTCTATAGTTCTGAAATTACTCTTTCTGTCACTTTTTGTGCCTTTTGAGCTGCATCAGCTCCAGCTATTGCAATGTGCAGGATTCCCTAGCAAGGTGAAGTGTCAGTTTAGAGACAGACTGTTGGCTTGGTAACTTAATTTTAAAAGATAGATTTTTTTTTTTAAGCTTTCCTTACAAAAGAAAATGGGGATGTTAAATTATTTTTTCTACTTTTCTGGGAGCTTGAGGCTACAGTGGGTGACTGCTGTGTTTAAACTGCCCTAGTCAGCAAAGTCACAGGTTCCTCCAATTGAAATTTGGTCAATTATCAGTTTCCCCAAGCAAGAAATACTCTGTACCCAGCAAATCTGTCTGACTTGATTAGGAAAGCTGGAGTGAAGGCATTCGGCCTCTCTTTACCTGGGGCTAGGTGCTTCTAAAAATTCTGCTTAAAACATCTTTCACCTCAACTTGCCTATTTTGCCTGTTCCAATCAAAACCTGCCACCCTTTCCCTTCTGCCTCCTCACAGGAGGTGCACATGGAGTATGTACTGAGTATGTCAACATTTTTTTCAAACATTCTCTCCTGAAGGCTTTTCATGCCTCTCTGTTTGTTGGGTAAGTTTTGAAATGTTTTGTTCATTATTATGTATAGAATTTAGGGCCTCAATACCGCAAGTGATTCTGTGCAGAAGTAAACCAATGCCCATTTGCAACCCCAGTAATTCTAAAGGATGGGATGGGATGGGATGGGATGCCAGGGGAAGGCTGGGTGAAAGGGTTTTGAGTTAGTCACAGCCTTGAGATCATATAAAAAAATATACAGGCTCCAAATTACCCAAATGTTATGTTAGAAGATCATAAACCAGACATTAATTCTGTAAACAGAGAGAGATTAAATATCCTGGGTGAGACAGATTTGATAATGAGCTTGGGAATGAATCAGACTCCCTGACCCCTGTCCTTGCAGCCTCACTCTGAAGGTTAAAACCTGTCAGCAGCAGCAGCCAAAATCTGTGTTGGACCATCTTTGAGCACTCCAGAGCACCTCCCACCTCCTGCCCACCCTTCAGGGCTGCACAGATCCTTCCTCAGCTGGTTCTGGGCTCTCTGCGATTTAGTCAGGAGGGTGGATCATATTTTCATATCTGGGTGCTGATTCTGGAGATTTTCCTGGACACATTGACTTATCTTTTGTTCATGGAGGATGCTGAAAAACATTAAGAATCACAAAGATGACAAACATCTCTGTTTTTTCAGTTAATTGTAAATCTGCTGAGAATTTATCAATTTTAGTTTAGAAATTTGTTCTAGGTGTAGCCTAACATGCTGCAGGGCAGATCTCCTTTGAATTAGTTAAAATTCTTTGCTAAAGGCAGGAAAGTGCTGCATGGTTGTGTTAAGTAGATGCCACTTGGATAATATTTTTTCCCGATGTTTGTCTTAAATTTATTGGGTGAATCTGCACCATTAGAGTGTCAAACCCCTTCATTTTGACAGTTAAAGCACTTTTGCTGCCTTAATGAATAGCTGGTAATACTTTAGTCATCAGACAACTCCAAGAAAACTGATGCTGAGTTTCCACATATGCAAATAACATAAATTGACTCTTGGGTTTTTTTAAGACAAATGAAAAGCAAACAGTTGAAACAAAATTAAACTGCCATTCAGCCTGCATGCTCACAGCAACTTCTAGTGGTTGCAGTTAATGTGAATGTACATTTTTTTGGTTCAATCATTATTTTTAACAGTGAAGCCTATCTAATCATTAGCTGGATCATGAAGTCAATTCCTTTCATGTATTTAGTAGCTCATCTTGCCTAAATTGTTTCAGTTCCTCAGAGATAGTTTTTGAATATGCATGACATATTTCAGCATAATAACTAGGAAGTCATTTTATGTTGCATCTCATTAGCAAAATAAGTATCAAAACAGGTTTCCCTGCCCTTAGAGGAAGCTCTTCAATTAGCTCCAGAGAACAATTCACCTTCAGCTCCCTCACACTTTAATACCTATTCCAGAATATTTGACTTTAAATACTGGACTAGACTCACTTTAATTTCATTGCATATAACTTTTCCTCTTCAAGGATCATAGAAGGCCAGACCAATTTGGGACTCAGTTGGGTATAAACCAAAGTCTGGATCAAATAATTTGTTCTGTGCTTTAGCCCAATGTTTTTGGGATGGACTCCTCATCTCCCGCTTTCAGTACCATGGAGTGAGGCTTCTGAGAGCATCTGGCTGCTCAGGTTTCCCCTTCCCACAAATTCAGGATGTAGAGATATAATTTGTGTAGTGGAGAGCCCTCAGTTCAGTGCTGCTCCTCCAATGTTGTAAGAGAGAGTGCAGAACTGGCTCCACAGTTGTTTTATGTACCACATCAATAGATAGCCTATAAAATAAATTGTATTTATGTGGCTCCAAAATAAGAGTCATGTTTTAAACAAGTAAATCCTTGCACCCCAACTGGGATAACATCATTCTCTGCTGCAGCGGAACACAGAAATCTCTGAAATGTGGTTTGTGGTGCCACACAACGATTTAGGACAGGAAACAACTCAACTCTGTATTCACAATTAGAAGGAAAGGCTCTGGAGGTAATTTGTGGGCCTGTAATCAAGACACAGTAACTTTGTCTTTTGAGATCTTAGGACTACAGTCCCGTGAGTAAATGACCATTAAAACTGTTGGCTTCTTTTTGTTCCATTGGGGTTTTTTGGTGTTTTCCCAGATGGCTGTATTTTCACGTGGATAGAAATTCTCAGTGGAATCCCTGGGCCCAGGGGATGTGTCCCAGGAAAAATGAAAGAGAAGCTTGAATATCTGTCTGCTAGAGCCCAGCTCGTCCCCCTCCCTGGTGAGGTGGTGTCAGCCTGTGCTTTGTTTTCTGCCAGATTTTGTTTTGGAAGCCAGTGCCTGATGATAGGTTACCTCATGATGGGAACTGGATTGCAGACTTTGCCAGCTCTTTACCCAAACATCTAAAATCTTTCAAAACATTTTTTTTCCAGCAGACCACTTTAATCCAATTAATTATACTACCATGTACTGTGTCCCAATTCAGTCTGGTGCTTAGAGCTGCCCATAACTGAATATTCATGAATTCCAGGCAAACTTTGTGTTTTGCTGTGCTCTTGCTGTACCTGGCAAATAGATGTACTGCACAAATACAGCACACTCAACCCCCCCAATGCATTAACCTTGGCAGCTTTAACTTTTTAAAGGCATTTACTTAACTTTTTTTCAGTTGATAAGGATAAAACAATGTTGGTGGTGTTACCTGATTCCAGATCTCTCTAATTACACTATTGCCAGCATATCCTCTGCTGCTGGAGAGAGGTTTTGTACTGGGAAAGATTATTTTATTTTTCTGAATTAAAATAAGCTGCCCAGTATGCCCAAATACACAGCAGTAAAACAGTTGCTTTGGTAAAGAGATTTTGGTACTTAAAATTAGAGGGTTTTTATTTTATTTTACTGTAGGTGACTCTCCAGTGAGTTATTAGTCACAAAAATGTCAATATTACAGCTAAAAGGTCTTTATCAAATAGATGTTAAGACAAAAATACGCTGTTTTTTCTGTACTGGCTATTTGTAGTGATAAAGGCAATTTTAATTACTCTCTATTGGTTTCTCTTGGCCTGCAACCTGTCCCTGGTGTCATTTCTGCAGGGGATTCATTATTAATTAATTATTTCCATTTTTTAATTTCCAAAGAATATCAGTTGACTTTTACAGCCTCTTCAGTGCTGTAAGGCGTCATATCACACCTAAATGCTCATTTTCGCTGCCTGAAGATATTTTCTGACCTGAATGATTCTGTGAATTCGGCCTGTACTTCAGCTTAGGGGAAAACCTACACATGGATTGAATTTTGGAGAAAAAGATTTGAACATCCAGCTGTGAGTGTATCTTGTGTTATGTCTTCCAGGTTGATTCCATGACTGGGATGGAGCAGCACTGCTGGGACTGGGGCTCCAGCAGGATGGCTCTGTCCATCTAACCTGGTGCTCTAGTCTGCCTTTGAGGCGCCCTCAGTAAATACTGATTTTTCTATGAGGTTTACACTTTGTTTTTGTCACGGGGATCATGAGAACCATGAGTCTGAAGAAACCTCAGGATTTTTGTTGTACACCCTTCTGCTTACCTTGAGGCAGATCGATCTGTATTTTAGAAATAAAATGCATGTTGGACTGGAAGACAAAGAGTTGTTCTTTCACTCCAACCTGTAACAGGCATGAGGCACTCTTGCAGACACAGGAATCTATTATTTAATGGTTAATAATCATATTTGACAGTTTCCCTTCATTTGCCCTCGTGTAATTTATTAGAAACGTTCATATTGAAAAGAAAGCCTTCCTGCAAAAAGAATCTGATGGAAACACAAGATATGCTGCTGTGTCTACAGGACACTCAGTCATTCAGGGGAAAAGGAGGATTATATTTCTGCCTTAAAATTCTGACCTGACTTACAGTAAAAAACTGCATATTTGTAACTTGCAGCTCCAAGTACACCACATAAACATTTTTGCTGTATTTTGTACATGTTTTGTGAAGAACAGATGTGAAATTCACTGAGCTTTATGTACTGTGGGTTGTAATGGAAAGTCAGGAAAATACAGGATAGGAAAAAGATGTGTGATGTAAATGGGAACAAATTGCATCTCAGTGGGACATGGCCTGGACAGAGCAATCGTTCATACTCCTCAAGTCATTTCTATTTCTCCAGGGAGCTGCTTTATAATTAATGTTCTTTGTTTATGGTACACTTATGTCTTCAAAAAAAAAAATAAAATACAGAAGTAGACATGTCCTTCATCAAGCCTCGCAGCGTGCAGGCCAGCAATTATTCTTATATAACTTGCATTGTGTGTAGGATAAAGCTCCCATGCAGTGCTGAACACTGAAGGGCTGCTAATGCATTCACAGCACAACTTGGGAGAAAAGAATTCTGTTGAGTGGGGCTATGGAAAAAAATCCCCTTGGCTCTCCAGCCTGTGTGTGCTGCTGAGTGGGCTGGAGGCTGAGGTTTGGGGCTGTCATGCTTGCAGCAAGTGTGGATGTGACAGGAAGGAGCTCTGCTCTGCATCCTTCCACCCTGCACTGCCTGGGGAAAAGCTCAGGGGCTGTGCTGGAGGGCTGGGAGAGGCTCCTCTGAAGGTTTGGGTCAATTCTCAGCATATTTATGAGTAAACCTGTAGGAACTGCTTTGCTTCCAGGCTTTTTGGAGCAAGCACCACAGTTTGATTTCCTTCTTTATTCGAGCCCTGTGAGTGTTGCATGGCACTAGCTCTGAGCTTAGCTCCTGTGAAAAGATTTCTGTGATGCTGCTCATGCTTTAAATACATCATCTGTGGATGCACAGTGAGCTCACATCTGTTGAATGAAGCCAGTTACAAGTTAGAAATATTTCCTCAGTGCATTAACTTGTTTAAAAGTTTAATTTTGATTAAAAATCCATAGTTTCAAGCAGCAGTTTTTGCTTTTTTCAGAAATTCATTTAAGGACTGTCTGATCTGGTTGACTCAGCTGCAGAACACTTAAGTTTCTATTGCTGGAGGAAGTTAAGCTCGCCACGCCTAAGACTGTCTGTAATCTAGAAAAGGAACTGATTTTAAGAAATAAAAGCTTCTAAGCCAAAACATGATCAAAGCACTTCATTGTAGGAGAAAATCTGGATACCAGACAGACAGAAAAAATTGATATGTGTGGGTAGTAGGTTAAGATTACTTGATCATAATTCAGTGAGATGCCCCAAGCATTGAATTTCACTTGCATCCCTCCAGCAAGCAGGACTTCATTTTAATTCAAAAAATGAGAAAATGGGGCATTTCTGTACTGGGATTTGAACTCCCAGGTGCCAGGTTTGAGCTGGCCAATCTCTGTCTGTCTCCCATGGAACAGGTTAATTTTAACTGACCCATGGCATCAACAGGTCTAGTGCTGACCTGGCTCCTGACTTCAAAAATTTGAATTCTCAGAGCTCTGTATATCTGCTGTTATTTGGTAGTTTTATTCTAACCTTGGTTTTGCAGTCCAGGGGTTCCCTGGCCGAGCCAGATTTTGCTGTATCACAGCTTGAAAAAGTGGCTGGTGTGCATTGAAAATATCAGATGCACGCTAAAAAAAATAAGTAAATACATTGTTTGTGGGGAAAGGATTCACACTTTTAAATAAATCTCATCATTTTTTAAGGCCTGACTCACATTTTTAATGCTAGTGTTGGCAATAATGCTGTTTTTCTCCATATGGTTCCTTTTGAAAAGAAAAAAACTAACACCACCCAGTGGGACACTTGAAATTCAAATTGCACTGGTAGATATGCAAAAGAAAGAAGATGAAAAAGGAGAGAATGCAAAAATCAAAAAATCCCAGGACAGATGTTTAGAGATGGATTATATCTTGTCTTCTCAGGGATGTTCAATAAAATTAAACCAAATGAATTTGGATTTGAAATGTATTAGTGAAACCATAATAAATTGTTTTATGTACACACAGTCAGAATTTAAATGGCCTCAAATTGCTTTAGTGCAATTCACTTTGAAATGAGCGAAACCAAGTTGTACCATCTCTATTTCTGAAGGAAAATCCATCCCCTTAGCAGAGCTGATCTGTGCAATTTGCCTTAAATTGACACCTTTTTGGTTAATTCAGCTTCTTTTCCTGCATGTCCTTGATATATCTGGGAGCTAACAAAGGGCTGAATGCTGCCAGATTCAGGAAGATTCTTCCCTCATTATGCCAACCTCTAAATTTTGCAGACTCATAATGTGCTCAGTGGAACACGTTGTGTTCCTGCCCCGATGAAGGCAGTGAAAGCTCAGCTGGAAGGGGTCAGAATTAGACACACTGAGATGGTGTGTGTGTAAGGATGTTTGAGAGGATGTGTTTGAGATGGTGTGTGTGAGGATGTGTGTGAGATGATGTATGTGAGATGATGTGTGTGAGATGATGTGTGTGAGATGGTGTGTGTGAGATGGTGTGTGTGAGATGGTGTGTGTGAGAGGATGTGTGTGAGAGGATGTGTGTGAGATGATGTGTGTGAGATGATGTGTGTGAGATGGTGTGTGTGAGATGGTGTGTGTGAGATGGTGTGTGTGAGATGATGTGTGTGAGATGGTGTGTGTGAGATGGTGTGTGTGAGATGATGTGTGTGAGATGGTGTGTGTGAGATGGTGTGTGTGAGATGATGTGTTTGAGAGGATGTGTTTGAGAGGATGTGTTTGTGCTCCTCCAGGCAGATGTGCTCCAGCTGAGGTGATTGTGGAGCTCCACCCTGGGGGCCTGGAGCTGCCATCCAAGGGCATCTTCCCTTCTCCAGCTGCCTGCCCTGCAGAAAGGTGGGAAGGGCAGAGGGACAGGAACCATCCCAGCTCTGTGCCTCTTGCTGCATCTCAAACCAAGGTGGAAATTATCAATGCAAGCATCAGTGCAACAGAGAAAACCATGTAGAAATCACAGACAGTAATTTTTGTACCAAATTAATACTGGCACAGTATTAACTGGGTACAAAATGAGACTTTTCTGCTTTCTGCTTCACAGACAGGGCCATGTGAAGCTGCAATGCCACAGCCAGGTAACACCAGCTCCAGCACAGAGCCTGCCAATGCAACAGAAGCCAAAGAGATTTTTGTAACTAATTTTAAAAAGCAATGACTGGTTCTAACATATCCACTGTTTCTCATGTGCTGACAGGATTGCTGATTTGCTGCTGGGGGATCTAAAGACGGATTAATGCATTGTCTGGATGAGACACCACAATTATCCTTCTTTGGGTTTGTTGAAATGGAAAGCCTGGAAAATTAGTCTCTCTCTTTAAAATAGCATATGGTTGTGTGAGATTTGGATTTAATGACCCAGGATATCATCTTAATTCCTGCCTTCCATTTTTGTTCTGGTTTGAGTTGATTTTATTTTTATATTCTCTAAGCTGCATTCTTTCATTTTGTGCAATCAGATGAATAAATTTTGAGTTATGGAATAGAAGCTGCTGTCCATTATTTTAAATTCTTGCACTAACTGCTGTCTTTATCAATTTTAAGAAGCCCACACTTCGTATCACTCACATTATTTTCAAAATCAGTACCTAGCCTTTCGGTGATACAGGCCTTGAAAAGAGGACTTGGATTTCTATAAAATTTTGTTAAAAGGAAGCAGTTTTTGAGCATCTGTGGTGGCTTTGAACATCATGAGAATCATGTAAATCTCACCAGTATCTAACCCACCTTTAAACTCCACTGTAAGGGGACAGTAGGTCAGTAGAAATTGTAGAAATCTAAACGGCTTTACAACAAAAATAGATCCATCTATGTCTGTAATCAGACAACAAGGTAGATTAATCTAATTGTGATCTCTCTGGAAACATAAGAGACATTTCAAAACAGATGATTTTCACAGCAAAACATTTTCTATCTTCCCTAACTGGAAAGGAAAAAGCTACATAGAGCCTTCAAATCAGGTTGTGGAGGGGTCTGAAGTTTAATACAGATTAATCCTTGGAATACAACCCTTCCCATCCTTAATACCAAGACAGATTTTCCTGAAGCTGCACTTCCATTGGCCACATATCACACCTAGAAGTGTGACAGCATCAAAAGTGTGACCTGGTCCCCATTGGGTAGTACTTAGGCAAAATGTATTCTATTTAGAAAGCAACTGATATCACTTATCTGCCTTTTGAAATGATTCTTTGTGTATTTTCAGTGTGAGCTGTGTTTTGGACTAGCAGTTCTCACGAGGTGCTCCTTTGCTCTCAGGCACCAGGGAGAATGTGTGGAGCCCTGGAGCAGCTCCCAGGCAGCCCAGATGAAAAGCTGGGAGCTATCTATACTTTTGTGGGAGTGGGGTTGGGGTTATGGCATTTTCACTAGTGATTAAATGTCTTCCAAACCTATTCACGCTGCAGAGCTATAAATTATGGATTTTTCACATTAATGAAAAGAGCCCTTGGAGCCCTCTGGAGTGCACAGTTCTATTTTTACATTTCACTATTGGAGAATGAGGAAAGATAGGCTAATGTGTTTCTTTTTTTAAAATGGTAGGAACAGAAATTTGGCCTGTTCTGGCCCTCGTTCATGTGCCAGCATCGTTACCCATTGTGGGGGACACACTCAGAGCTCATTTTGGTTATGTCATTTCATCAGGGGGATTTTTGTCACTCACTTTGAGCTCATTAGCAGACCTGACCTAAAAAAACCCATACACACGAAATCTGAAACTGCTCCTCTATGAACACAATGTGGTATATGATCCAAGAAATGGGGTTATAATTTGGAAATCAAGCTTGAGACTTTCCAAGAAATGGTGCTGAAGCTTATCATATTGCTGTTTTTTCTGTTTTGTTGCCTGTATCTTGTTTTTTGTGAGTAAAGAAAGGGAAGAAGGTTTAATCCCCTGTGTTTGCTTTTCAAGGAAGGTTCTGTCATCCTCTGGATGTTCTGAGGAAAAAAAACCAAAAAACTTTTCACAAAAGCAGACTGGAAAAGACCCTGCTATTCCTAAGGTGACTATGATGAAAAATAAATTAAGAGCAGAAGCTCCATATCACAGGTCATCTCTGCTGATGCCCTGGCAATCAAAAGGGAGCACAGAATTTCATCTCCACATGGTCTGTCTGTAAAAGTGTGTAGCTGTATTTGCATACATAGTGCTCTCTCATCCAGAACTGATAAAAGTGAAAATAATGGATCCCAGAGAGAAAAACTGAAGTAATTTATTCTTTTAGCCTCATATCACAACAGGTTTATTCTTTTATTTTTATTTTCCTTTCTTTTTTTTTTCTGTGAATACCAAAGCTAGGTCTGCATAGAGGTAAAAGCCACTGAGACAGCTCTGACTTCCAGCATTGCCATTTGGATAAACAGTGTGAGAGGTCCCCAAGTTTCAGCTCTCTGTAAACAGGAAAAAAATGTATTGAAATTGAAATCCTGAAAGGGATGGCTAATTTGCAGCTTCTTGAGAAGACAGTGAGGTCTCTGAGTGAAAGCTCCTGAGTGCTCCTGTAGGCTCAGACACAGAATCTTCCAGCCACCTCAGCATGAGGCTCCTTCTCAGAATACAACATTCAGTTATTGTTGGACAGGTGATCCTAA
>NW_005054309.1:5131445-5151590 GCF_000277835.1 Geospiza fortis | reverse complement strand
AAATGCATGCAGGAAAGAGGCAGCCTTGGAGCCTTTGGAATTGTTTAAAACACGCTGATTTCTTCACTTTTCCTTCTTTTCTGGCTTCGGCAAAAAGATTTTAAAATGAGAAAGGAATAAAACCAACAAAGCAACAGCAAGAGAAGCCCGTGCAATAAATAAAACCCATGGAAAGAAATCAAGACATTAAAGTTGCAAAAAGGCTGTGCCCCAGCACTATCAGAGCCACCCTCAGCCAGTGGCCAGGTCACATCTCTTGGAAAGAACAGAGGTCAGGCTCTCTGGAGAAGTCATCCTGTTAATCACCAATGCCAGGCAGGCTCAGAAACTGAAGAGATTAATTTATAGATTTAATACATTGTCTATAGTACCTTAAATCAGCCCTGGGCAGGGGCAGACAGAATGGAGGACCAGAGCTGTTCCCAAGCAGTTTTCATCTTGATCAAGCTCATCACAGTTGCTTGAAAAATTACTCATCTTTGATGTTCTACAATGCCATCATTTGGGTAGGTGATAGACTGAACTGCAAACAGTGTTTTTGATAACTGCTAAATCTAAATTGCTATTTTAATCAACTGTAACACTTGGATTGTCAGCTGATAAAAAATGTGTGCAGAAGACACATAGCTGGTATAAGTGCAGTGGTATTTAAAATCAATATAAACTGAACAAAATTATGTTCCTCTTTGCTTTTCTCCTTAGGTTTCTATGGAAACCTTCTTGGGGGTGGTCTGAAGAAATGTTAAAACAGAACAATAAATTGTTTAATTTATACGTGCAAAGTAAATATCCTTCCTGCATTTTTTATGGAGGTGAAAAAGTGATTTCATCATTTATTCTCCCTTGACAACCAAATTAATTATGACCCAGTCTCCTTAGGGTTTACTTTTCTACATTTGGCTAACATGTTTGAGAGAGAAAAAACAGACATCTTTTATGCTTAGCATCTATTATTTATCTGTACTTTACTAAACTATCTTGATTTTGTTTTGAAACAACAACCTTCACAACTTTTACCATGGAAAGAATGTCTAAAAAGTTATTTTGAAACTACAGCTCTGTCAACTCCTTCAGGAACATGATGTCCCTTCAGATTTTAGCCAGAAGAATATAAAATGCAAATCTATATTGACACAACACTACAAATAAACTGTAATAGAAGGGGTTGGGTTATATTATGTCCACATATTTTGTTAATGATTCACCACGATGTAGGATGACTCGTCACTTATCCTAAAACAGCTACATATACCAGGGCTGGCTACTTTGATATCCAGCACTGTTCTATGACATTTAGTGGGTTTGTACCTTCATATTTTGGTGTGTAATTTTGTTGTTTGTGTTCTCTTTGCTCTGGTCCCTGCCTTTGAAGGCTGGCTGTCAAAGCTCACATTCGGTCTCCTCTGTAGATGTGCAGTGATTGTCACGAACAGTGTCACACTGAGGAAACATTTGGGGTCCGTACTGATCCCTGCTCTGGGTTTAACCCCGTGCTGGAAATGAGCTTTTCCAGGAAAGGTGTTCCTGAGAGCCACAGGCACTGCACACTCCCTGTGATCACAGCTCCTGCTTTGTTCCTCCTCCTCCTCACAGCCTTGGAATTCCTCTCTTGGGCTCTGCTAACAGGGCTTCCCATCCCCTGCTAGATTTTATTCCTTGTCTCTTGTGTTCTCCTCCTGTCTGGGCCCATTAATAAACCTCAGTAAATCAGGGGAAGTTTTTCATTCTCACTCTGGTGGCTGTGTGTGCATTTCCTCAGGCTCTTCTTGGAGGTCCAGTGCAGAAAATAACAGGGAGCCTCTTCTACCTGGCTCTTCTGTGCACAGCAGCAATTCATAGGGTTTTTTATTCCTACAAACATGACAAACTCTGTTTAATCTTTGAGCCCCATCTAATGAATCTCCCTGCTGAGTGTTTGCTGGTATATACAATTTCTTTCCATGAGAACTACAATAACAGGTGACAGATGAAGCTGGATGCCATTAACCAAATCACTTGCTCACCAAAAAAAAGTATTTTTAGTTTAATTAAAGTTAGGATTTAATATAATTCCTGATAACAGAAAAAATAGGATTATTTTCTGGAGAATAATTGAATAGTTTTATCCTGGTATTTTTAAAATAGAAGGTTTCAGCTTCTTTCAAGTCTTTTTATTTGAAGCTGAGGTTGGTTTTCTCTTTGAGGAGAGGCTGCTTTCAGGGCACAGCAGACATTTAATGTGCAGGGCTCTAAGGGGGTGCACCTCTGTTTTAACCCTTTGTGCACTCAGCCCTGCCACAGCACAATTAACCCGCAGGGGAGGGCAGAGGGTGATGCCCCCAGAGCCCAGTCCAGGCTCAGCTTTTCTCAGCCAGTTCCACAGCTCTGTGTGCAGACATCTTCCTGCCAAATCTGCCTCTGATCTCCCTGCTCCCTACCCTGTTGCCTTCTTCCATTCTGTGAGAGAGATGAAACCCCGGTGCTGAGCTGGCCACAAGGAGGGAAATGCAGTAGCTGCATTCCCCAAACCCTGCTGTCCTCTTTCCTTTCTCCTTCCTTTGTCTCTGTTACCATCTCCTCATCTTCCCTACTTTAAACTGAATCTTCTTGCTTCATCACTGTCTGCAGTCCTTTTCCCTTTCAAAAAACCCCAACTTGTCAGTGCTTTCTTTTCTGTACATAACTTGTGGGTCATTTTTTCTCATGGGAAAGCAGTGAAAGGAGCTCTCCAATGTGCTGCCTCTGGCTGTGCTCAAGGCTGAGGCCAGTTTGAATTTGTGTTATTACAGCACTGGGCAGGTAAACAGAATCAAGCTGCTTACTTTCCATTTGCAAAAAATTAATCCCTCAGAGCTGTGAGAGCTGGTGGCAGCAGAGACAAAAAGCTTGAATGCTGCGTTTGCAAAACTCTCTGAGAGTGCCAGAGGCCTTTGTCAACCAGCTCCAGAGGGGCTGAGGCACAAATTGGTCTCAAAACCATTGCTAATCGTTTCCACAAGCCATTTCTGAATGCAAACAGTGTAGCCCTACCACTGAACAGCATGCTTTGCTTGTACCAAGGGCCTGGAGCAGCATGGGGTTACACTCTGGAATTTGTGTAAAGAGGGCACCAGCCTTCTCCCACCTGCTGGGGAGGAATTGTCCCTTGTCCCTCTGCTGCCCACACCATCCCTGGCAGGGACCAGAGCAAAGAGAACACAAACAACAAAATTACACACCAAAAAACGAAGGTACAAACCCACTAAACGTAGTAGAACAGTGCTGGATATCAAAGTAGCCAACCCTGGTATATGTGGCTGTTTTAGGATAAGTGAAGAGTCAGTGATGTCCTACCCGTGGGTGCCTATGCAGATCTACATCTATTCAGGAAATTCTGTGATTGATAGGTTGGGATTCTCAAAAATAGGTTTTGATACTCAAAAATATAGTCTAAAATAACCAAAGCACAAGCAAGTACTTTAGGAACATTTTGAAGAAGCTGGAGGAAGCAGAGATCCTATCTGGGAATAAGGGGGTAAAGGACAAGGACCCCAAAAATTCTCTGTGAAGGAGCAGGGCAATGCATGGAGTGACCTTCTGCTTACACAGAGCCAGGCAAGGACAGCTCTGCCCCCTGAGCAGCATTTTTGTCTGCCCAGCCCAAGTGAAGAAATACCTGAAAGGCTCAAGGTGCTGCAGCCCTCCCAGCCCCCAGCTGTGCTTTGAGCCATGATGGGAACTGGTGGGGCTGTGCACAATCCCTCCATCAGCACTGGCTCTCTGATGCTCCCTAAGCCAGAGTGATTTATCTCACCCCCACCCCATGATCTCATTTTGTCTCTGCTGTGATGCCTTTGTTGAAGTTGTTCACAATAATGGACTTCATCTTCTCTCTCACCATGACTCCTCCATTTTTACTTCTGATGGGGATTATTGCTCTGTCTTGAAGATTCCCCTTTTCAATTTTCATGTTATTTTTTAATCATCATATAATCTAGTTGGAAGATTGCCTGAGGAATTTGTTCAGATACCAGCTAATCACATTGGAACTCAAAATGAGTGATAAATGCACTAAATGCAAAAAAGCTACCAAATATTCAAGGCTTTGCCAACTTGGGATGCACTGACAGTGAGTAATGGAAGCTGTTTGGAATTCCAGGGAGTGCATTTATCAGTGGTTTAAAAGTGCTTGCCTTTTCACAATGATTAAAAAAGTTCATCATAATGATTATTCAGTTGCTACTTGAAAGCTAATGGCTGAAATCCTTAGCCAAGGGTTTGGTTTCTTTCCTTGGATGTCTTTCTGTAGCCAGGTCTGCAGGTGCAGGGATGATTTGCTACAAAAGGCCTTCCTTGCAATATTCAGTGTGGAAAAGAAATCCTGAAATCATTTCTGAGATCCAAACCTTTTCTGAGATCCACACCCACAGCCTGTCTGCCTATGGGGTTATGAGGAGCAGAATACCTGAGAATGGAAGAGCACAGGGTTTAAATTTGGTGTAGTTTTTGTGTTTCCATTTGAAAATTTGAGTTTTTCAGATGGGTCAGAAGTTGAGTGAAGAAGTTTGGGAGCAGAAGCACAAACCCTGTGTTTTGATAGTGTGCCCTGGCAAGAGAATGCAATTCTAGGTTATCTCTTCTTCAGTGTCCTTCAGGGCAGAGTTGCTCCTGGGATATTTCTTATCAGAGCCATGGCAAGGGATCTCTGTGGAGAGATGGCAGAGAGAGCTTTTTTTACTTCAAAAAGGGGTTTGCTGTGAAAGGTGCATCACAGCCAGGTGCATAATATCTTTATACACTTCTGTTTGGCTTATATGAGCATGAATAAATTATAATTAAATTATATCCAACACATTTTAATAACATTTTATAAATATATATTTATATTAAAAATAAACTATAATTTTTAAAAAGAGAGGCCTACACACTTTCAAGTTGCACCAGGAATAAATAAATAATGAGAGAGGCAAATGCAGCCACAAACAGCAGTGACATCACATGCCCTGAAAGCTGAACCCAGTATCCAGCTGTAAATGAGTCTCCAGTTCGAGAGAATCTCCAAAAGGTGGATTCCTCTGCCAGACCCAAGGCACAGATGATCATTGCAGAAATTGTGAGAAATGTTAAGCACTGACAGAGCACTTCCATCTCCACAGCACTGAGCAATCAATGAGTTGTTGGCTCTTCAAACAGCCCTGCAAGACAAACCCTTGCTGTGCTCTGCCCCGGGGAAATTCTGCAAATGTCATGTGATGCCCTTTCAGAAACCAGTCTGTGCTTTAGAATGATTTCTGAGGCATGATAAAAGTCAGGTCTGGCAGTGTCTGTACAAAAAGATGACTTCCTCCAAGGGCAGGACCATCAATCCGTGCTCCCAGCACCACAAACACTGACTTTTATGATATTGTGTGCATGTCTTCTTGTATCTTCTCTTCTTATAAGTCTGTGCTTTCTGAGAACCTTTGAACATTGCTGCACAATCAATAGCTACACTGATAATATTCTAGGTTCTGAATAAAGAAATAACTTAGCAGTACTCTCATATTTGTGCCATGTTAGTAAAATTTATCCTAAATTAAATTAACATCGTGAAACTGCAACCATAAATATGAATTGGATGGTAATCCACTTTTTCCAATACTGCTTATGTTTCTTGTACTCCATTTTCATAAATATTCTAGGAAATTATTTCCCCAATAGAAGCAGCAAGTATAAAACAAACATTGAAAGAAACTCCAGAGAATGTAAGTTCTAGATTGATGAAATTGATAAAAATCTAGTTTAGAATTTTATTAATTAGAGTACAAACATCTATTTTGTATGACTGGAACTTCCAATCAATACACATCAGACTTTGAATATTAAACATCTCACAAAAAAGTGCAGTTACAATGAAGAATTGCAGTCTATTTTAGTTGTAGGCTCTGTCCATGAGAAGATTGCCAGGAAAGTCATTATAGTGCACAGAAAGGGTGGATGCACAGTTGCAAAAGTTAGTTGAAAATAATCACTTGTGTGCTTATCCCCATGGGGCTGAGCTGAGTTACAGGAGGGCCGTGGCTGCACTCATTTTTGACATTGAAAGGGACTGTGGGATGCAACTGAAGAGACAAAACCAGAGACATGAAAGCAATGGTGATTTCCCCCATGCCCATTTATTTTTCTAGGTCTTTTGACCAGCTGCAAAAATTTTGTTGGCTGTACATGCAGTGCAGAGCACCCAAACCCAGGGACACAAATATTGTCTGTGTGAAGGAGGATGCCTGGTTTCATCCCTTTTGTCCCAGTTTCAAGTCTACAGCTCCCTGGCACTGACTAACCAATATTTGATGGTCTGACACTGGGACATTGCAATATGTCTAAAAATTGCATTTTGCCCCATGCATCAAGCAAGCCAAGCAATGGAACAGTCAGAGAAATAAGCAGTTTGCTGTGAATTATCTGTTGCTTCCTCATAAAATTTCTGGTCAGAGCCAGTGGAATTATTAAAAATCACATTGAGCAGAGCTGAAAAGAGTTTCTCAGTCTACTATAAAAAATCACAGAAATTTATTTTTACTCATATTAAAAATAGTGAGAATATTGCAGCACGGCATGGCTGACTCCTCTTTTAGCACAAAAAGGCAGCAATGGAAGATTGCAGGGTTACTCTGACATACCAGCTATCTCATTTCCTGCACAGTCCAAAGCTGGGTTTGAAAGTAATTAGAATGAATATAGAGCCAAGATTTTAAGTGCTAAGTAGTACAGCATTTTAAATTCAAGTATCTTGCAGTACAGGGAAAGACACCAGCCTGCAGGGATTGAACAAATTCCTTCTCCTGGAGGCTCAGGATTTTGTGTTTAGTCAGAAAAGTTTGGAATCAATAATATCAAAGACATTATTAATTTCAACTGCTCATTTTTTATATTTTGTGATGTGTCTAAATGATCAATTCTCTTGCTTAACATTTCTCTTTGCCACAAGAAGAAACAGTCAAGCAAAGCTGATCATTCTTCCATTGTTACACTTTTCCTCATTTTTCCTTCCACTGGATTACTTTTCCTTCTCAATAGTAAGTGTAGGTAATTTGCTGTCACTTTCAAAATCAATTAAAATAAGAAGTTTAGCTTTGGCCAGACTGCAAACACTGTTTTCCATGAGGGAAGTCATGGAAGAGCATCTCTAGATGGTGCCCTACTGGGTGCGCCCTGAAATCAGCTTCCTTCAAATGGAGCAGGACCCAGCTCGTGGGAGCTCAGCTGCTGCACTGTGCACTGCTGCCAGCATCAGGTGTTGCAAATGTCTGCCAGCCAGCTGGAAACCCCCAAAATGGTGTAAGGATTACAAGATGTAAAAATAACAGCTCTGAGAGGGTTTGGCCTTCCCTTTTTGGAGCTTTGGGCTGCTCAGTCAAATCATGAGAGCTGGCAGCAGTGGGCATGGGGCTGGGAGGGGAGGGAGGAGCTTTTCCATGTACACTTTCAAACTTTCTTTGTGGATGGAACCTCAGCCAAAGTTGAATGAAAGCAGAAGCTAGGGAGCACCTGATACCCAATTAAAGACATGGCACATCATTTTTCAGTTGTGAGGTTTTACCTGCAAACCACATCTGCTTTGAGCAAGCAGCACAGCTTGGCATGTGCTCTGGCTGCCCCTTGAGGCAGTGTGGGCATCATCCGAGAGCTGGAGGGTAAAACGGTAAAATTCCCAATTTCAACAGACTAATTCAGCTGTTGAAGTGTGTGGTGAGGTAAGATGTTTGCCAGCTCGGTTTTGGCACATACACTTGGGATTCAAAGAGGCCAAGGCTGGCCCAGGCCAGTGGCCACAGCTACACTTGGGCAGCACATTGTGCCTCTCTGCACGCTCTGACGCTGCTCCAGGCCCTGCAATGCAGGTTCCTTTCATCTCTGGCCAGGCAGCTGCCTGAGCAGTCTGTGGAAGAGAGGGGGGTTTAAAAAGTCTTCACACAGACTGAGGGACACAAAGAGAGGAAATAAATGCTGAGTGAGAAGGAGAAAGCCCAAAGGACTGAGACAGATGTGCCATTCAGAGCTCAGAAGGGAATCTCTGCTCCTTGAATTATCTTTGGTATTTCAGACTTGGGATGCTGTGTGTGGGTGTCATCCAGCTTTTAGCTTTATTATCCACCAAAGCAAAAACTGAAAAGTGGTGGAAGAAAGGGTCTCTAAAAACACCTCCTTCACTATTGCTTTCCTTTTCCAGTTTCTGTTTATAACCCATTTTCAAACAAAGGCACAATGTTTTCTGTGCCCCATAAGGGAATAGGGAGCTGAAAATAGAGTAAGATGGTTTTCAGGTTTTGCAAATAAAAAACACTGTGTGTTTTTTGGTGAGAGTCAGTGGGTTGAATTCTTTGTTGTTCATTCATACTTGGCCAAGAGGGCATTCACTGAACATGCCTTCAGATACAGGACGTGTATGTAGGTATCTATTTATCTTCACTGCATGCCAGACTGCCTGCTGTCTATGCCACAGGTTGTTTTGTCTATGAGCAATAAGTTCTAAGTGAGCCAGTAAGCTAATAAATAAGTTATCAGCATGTAGATGGTAGTTTTTGATTTTTTTATAACTTGTTCTGCACCACAGATTTTTTTTACAGTGGCCACTTTTATAAATTTGTAAAAGTTGTTCCAGGATGACACAGAGCTGGAGGGTCTGAGGTTCTGGGGAGGTCAGGAGTTCTGCTCTAAACTGTGGAATACCTGCTGCAGTCTTCAGTGGGACACATGAAAGGCACTTTTGCCTCAGTCTCCAGTTCAGCTTAGTGCTGGGATTGCTGCTCAGTGACTTCCTTCCTGTCAGTGCATCCTGACTGTCTTTCCAGGGCCACCATCCTTCCTTCTCTCCCATTCCCTCCCCTGAGTTCACAGACAATAGGGTCTTTTAGAGTCAGGGGACCATCAATTCAAACTTCCAGATTAAGGGACAAATTTTAATAATGGCCTGGAGGCACTAAGAAGCTCTAATGAATTAAATGTTGGATGATAGCAGCGGCAGGAAAATGCTTGATTCAGAGATAAAGTGACCTAATGCTAATTACATCTGTTAAGCAATCCAAAATCATGTCACAAATTGGAAAGGACCTTTCCCAATTAGTAAAGAGTTCATTAAAAAAAGACTAAAGGCTAGCAGGAGATAGAAAGAGCTTGAACCACACATCTATTTTAACTGGACTTGAAAAGAGAAGTGTTCTTATATCTTAAGGTGTTTGCTGATTCTAAAATCTTCTGTGTCTTAATTCTGAACAACTGAGGTAAGTATTAGAATCACAGAATATCCTGAGTTGAAGGTACCCACAAGGATCAGAGCTCTGCACAAGGCACCCCAACAATCCCAAATGTGCCTGAGAGTCCAAATCCAGGCAGGCTCAAGTCAGTGACCTCTTCCCTGGGAGCCTCTTACAGTGCCCAACCATCCTCTGTGTGAAGAACCTATTCCTGATCCATTGACAGATGCAAGAATTATGAGCCTGTCTGCTGTTCTTTATCCCTTTTCTATTCCTGCTTAGGGGTACCTTTCTTTCTTGAGGAAGGGCTACTTCTTTTGCATGATAATGAAAAAAAGTTGTTTAAGGCTTACAAGCATACCATGTCTTAAGAAAAAGTGAATGGACATGCCAATTATTGTTTCTAAAAGAAAAACTTCTTTTTTCAAAATTCTGTCCAAACCACATGTAAAAAGACAGAATGGGCCTGGGGAGTTTAGATGTCTGTTGCACAGGAAATATTTATCAGCACAGGGTGTAGATTACAAGGATTCTGTGAATTCCCTTGCGAGAAGAAGCTCTCCCTTTGGAAATGTCATCTTGTCTAGCTGCTGAGAGAGCTCACACAAGGAGGGCTCAAGGGTTTGCAGGAATGTTTTGCTCATGAATCTTTATATAACTCTCCCCTCCCATGTCTCTGACAAGTGTCTTTTTTGTACTGTCCACTGGGTAACTTTAGTTGCCTTTAGCACCAAGTAACTGCACCAACAGTGAGCCAGACCATGCTGCCAGTGACTAGACACAGCTGGGTTTTAATAATGCCAAAACCTTGATGTTTTCATGGCTTCCCAAAGAGTTTGTGATCTCTGTTTTTGTTTGCAGTATTTGCACATGCAAGGTGGGTTCACAATGCAGACAAGTAAGGCAGACACAAAATTGCATACATTTATTGTGCACATGAAGAACCACAAGGTGTGCAGGCATGACAGGAGTCAATGTGTGTGTGTGTCTACAGCAGGCTTCAGAGCTGGGACCCTGAGTGCTGCCAGAGCACAAATCAGTGGAAATGATTGTGCTTAACTAAGGGGTGATAAAATAGAAGAAATTCAGCTCTTTGTGTTTTACTCTTTGATTAAAAAAGACATGCTGCAGCTGCATGGTAATATAGGGGGTAATTCTGCAGTCCTTCTCTGGCCAGGCTCAGACATGAATTCCAAGTTCTAAGCATGCCTAGTGTTCTAGGGCAAGCAGTGGAAGCAGCAAGTTCTCAGCCCTTCTGCTAACTGGGGTCCATGAGCTTGGCTATAAATGTAGCCTGAATGGAGGCTTTAAAATCACACCTTTTCACTGTTATCTTGCAGAGTTCAGCAACCTCACCTGATATAAAAACATTAACTGGCACATCTGTGGGCCTGTAGATAAATTCATATCAGCTTCTGGAATGCACTTACTCTGTCTAACTCTTACTGCTCTTTTCTATATTGGGACACCTTAAAAAAATACCTGGATAATCTTGTAATGATTTCTGATGTGCAGGGTCAGCTTACAGATAGTCTCTATATTATTAATGTGTTTTATATTTTGGAACCTTTCCAATTGCAGCTTTTTGATCTCAGCAATATTTGTCTTTACACATTTCTAAATGTATAATGTATCTGAAAGTGTGACTGTCAGCTGGGCTGGTAAGTATATTTCTTGCTATTATGTCAAAATCAAATACAGAAAGGTTATATATCTTACCCAGTATCCTAGGGGAAAATGGAGCTCTGGGACTTCCATGCCTTCCTTTTATACTGGAGCTTATGTCCAAAGGTCTTTGTACAAATATTCTGCTCCTGGTGCTGGTGATATAAAAAAGTAGCAGCTTCATGTCTAGACACAGTCATCCTACAAATACAGGTATTTCATTTGTTGATTGCACTTGCACAGAAATCAGAGATCAAAATAATACATTTTGATCAAGCAACATTTTGCCTTCAAACATGACTGTTCCCAAATTAAATTAATTCAATTTTGGGCAAATCAATTCATGCTTAGCCTGTGGAGTTCTGTTGAGTTTAGATTCTCAAAAATCAGCTGGAAAGGATGAAGGCTGAGTAATTATTTTTACGATTGGCTGCCCATTCAATTTCTGTTTCTCTAATGGGATTGTTCAGTGAGTATTCTACCAAAAGCGCGGAAATTGGCTCAGCTAATTCCCCTCCGCAAAAAAAGAGATGAAAACCATAACATTGTATTTAGCTCCTTGCCTCTTCTACAGGTTCTGCCCAAACTCTCTGACTGCATTTTAATCTGTGTCACTTAGTTGAGATATCTCTGACAGGAGGAGCTCAGCTCTGGCTCTCCACTGAGCCACGTTTGCCGCAGCACAATTCCTACACACGATCCTCAGCCCCATTGCCTGCCATGGATGAGCTTCAACCTAAAGATAAACTGTTGCTCAAAGCTCTCCTTGCTTTTGGCATTAAGGGGGGCAGTTATTAACTCGTTTCACACTGTTATTGCTTCATTGACCTGCAGTGAGTAGCAAGGATTTATAGCAAGTAGGGATCTGGATGAATAGTTACCATGGGGAAAGGCAGGATGTATTTAGCTGGAATCAAAAACCTGCCAAGGAGCTCTGGCAATCTATAATATAAATATAAATCTGTAACATAGAAAATAAAAACTAAAAAAAAAAACCAAACCAAACCAAACAAAAAAAACCCTCCCCCGCAAAAAAAACACCGAAAAGAAAAACCCCAAAAAACCTCAAAAACCAAACGAAACCAAAGAAAAACAAAACAAAAAACAAAACAAAAAGCCCCAAAAAACAACAAAACCCAAAAACCAGGTTAAAAAAACCCAAAACAGCAAAAAAAAACCCTAAGCAGGCAAGTTCAGAACAGACTTACTGTAAGGTATATAGGGCAATAAAAAAGGGTTGCCTGAATAAAAGCCTTATCTCAAATATTCGAGGGGAAAATTGTTGAAATTAACCCCTTGAAGTAAAGGGGAGGCTAATGAAATGGCTCTGGGATGAGGAGGGGTGTACAGGGATGAAGCTGGACACAACTTTCGTCACAGAAGCAAATTATCTTCATTGCTGCCTGACTGCCCACCTGGGACCTGCTGATCATGGAAACAGCACTGCTCCCCATTTCCAACACAGATTAATGTTATTTTAGTTCCTTTATTAGTAGGAAGAAAGCTGTGGAGCAGATTTATAAAGATACAGAAGTGCTTAAATCCTGTTGTTAACAAAATGCTTTTGAAAGTCAGCCATTGTGTTCTAACCATTTAATTTCTCTGATTATAACTTGAAATTAGTTACTCCCTACTTAAAATAACCAGTCAAGTCATGAATAGGAAAAGTATTTCCTTACTGAATTTTAAGTCCTCTTTAATTATAGGCTCTCACTGGCTTTTGAATGTAGGATCTGTGGAGAGTTCAGCACATTTTGAGATAAACTTCCTGAACAAAAGGAGGAACAAAGCATGTCAGAGCAACAACAAATAAGTCTTAATCTTAAAATACAAGTCCTGGCTCAATATTTACATCACTCCTATTTCACAGGCCAAATTCTGCTGTGATTGGAGTAGATGGATCTCTTGCCCATCAGGAAGAGGTGAAATAGAGACAATGCTCATAATCCATGAAGAAGAACAAATCACAACCTGCAAACTCAAGGATGTGTCACATTCTGCATAAATTATGAGAATCCTTGGGAAATGAAGAGTTATCTCCATGAAAAAGTTAGGCCTGTGAGGATTCTGATATTCCCTGTGGTTTATCATTCCTTTGGGGCTGTAGAGACAGGGTTTTGCCAGCCACAGATATTTTTTCATATTGGGAAGCTTTGCAGTGCCTGGGCTGTAGGAGGTTGTGTGTTCCTTATCTGCAATAAAATACAAGAGCAAGTGCTAGAACTGCTATTTCCTTAATTACCAGCTACATCTAGTTAGACTAAATCCCCTAAAAATAGAATTAATTTTATTTAAGTTATCACAATAGCTTTATTTAATCTAGAGCCCATATGAGCAAAGCTTATTTAAAAGCTGACCAATCTTTTTAATTAGCCATTGTTCTTCAGTTACTTTGTAATGTGGGTGGAAAAACACATGAAGTTTTTTTCTTAAAGTGGATAAATCCATATTCATCTTTATCTTGGTTTTCCCATTGCTTTTGAGGGCAGTAGTGAGTTTAAACTGCGTCAGCATTTGGCTATGAGTGAATTGTACAAAATTATTTTAATTGATTTTTATGTTTTGAATAATATGTTAACAGGCAATCATTGAATTTTGCTTATGCACATAAACGAACAAAACTCATGGGAACGTGTAATTTTAAATCTGATGTTTTACATTTAGGCTCAAATCTATCTAATAACTTCTAAATCCATTTTGTGCACATGCACATGCAAATTTCCACTCAAAGGCAGTGCCAGGGACTGCAGGGATGGCCTATGAGAATATTTTAGGACACTTCTCTATCAAGTCTGATTTCTTAGACCCAAATTTCATTTTAAAGCAGAAATGAGTCCCTAGAAATCAGTGGAATTACAGAGTTCCAAAATTCCTCTCACTCCAAGAGCGGGGCAGAAGGAAAGCCTGGACTCAGGTTCCCTTTACCTGCTGGGTCTCTGGTTTGGACAATTTAATTCTTTGTCCCAGGGTCCTTGTGGCTCTCAGGAGATGGAGCACACCCACAGCCCACATCACTGCAGACTGTTCAGTGCTTTGCACCCAGAGCAGGAGCCCCTGTGCTGATAATTCATCAAATTGATGCCCCCTTTCCATGGCCCAGGTCCTGTTAAGAGTCATTAATGTGAGGAGGGTTCAGCACTCCGAGCTGGAGGCTTCGCACGTGATCTTTGCTAGAATCACACATGATGTAAATACTACAGGAAAATTCAAGGAAAGATAAATTCTCTGCTGGAAAGGAACATTTAAAAGCTATTAATTTAAAGAATCACTAGGGAGGAAAGGATCAGCTTCGCTGGAAATGGAAGATATAAAAGATAAACTCTTTCTGTCACTGCAGTTCAGCAGCATGCAGGACTTTGAGGCAGATGCTGTGTGATTTATTATTTTTCTGTCTAGATAGTTCATATATGGTCTTTGTAATACCCTGTAAGTTTGGAAAACACATTTGTGCCTTTCCTTTTTTTTTTCTGTTTTACCCCCTATGTAAATTAATTTTCTCTGCATTCAATGATTAGGACATTAAATTTTTTTTCCAGTTAAAGAGAGATATTACACAATCCCCCTTGACTCTATTGTGAATCTCTATTGGGAAAACAGCCTTGTTAGATGGCTGCTAAGTAGGGAATATAAATCCTGTCATAAGAAAATAATAAATTTATTATTGAAGCATGATGTAGCTGCTCAGAAGCACTGGCTTTGTTTCCTGTGTTGCCACTCTTGCTTTAAAACTCTTGGTAAATTGCTCCAAGTTTCTGGGTATCTATATTTGATTTCTATGCCATTTGTGGTTTGTCTACTTAAACTATCCATCAGGGTAAAGACTTTTGTCTGTGGCTTTCTGTGCTTTTTCTTTTTTATTTTTTTGGGGGCTTTAAAACCCTGATCTAAATTTGGGATCCAGGCACTGCTGCAGTTCAGTAACAGTGACAGATAACAGTAGCAATGTCAGGATTGAAAAAGGCAGTTCCTCTGGCATTTGGCATTTAATGGAATGTCAATATGCTGAAAGATTCTAAGAAAGCAGTCTGAATCATGCTGCTGTCATTCCTGAAATTTCTGTGCCAACACAAATTGAGAGTGGCATGCATGGCTAGTATTTGGATAAAGAATTTCAAGCAAAATTGAGTAAGTTTTACTAGAGCCTGCATTAGACTTACAACCTTCATAGGCATAATATCAGCTCTTGATAGAAATTGTTCAGTCAATGGGAAGGACAGAGTCTGGGGGATTTACAAGGACAACATTTGACATGACTAAAATTTTTATCAGTGGCCTCTGCAAGTGTCTTTAAGCACCACTGTCATAAAGCTGGTGGCAATGTGAAAAGAGTGAGACAGCAGGATGCAAAAATGCTCAATTCATCACTACATTACAGCTCTTACAGAGCAGCAATCCTGGGCTCAGGGTGAATTGTAGCTCTGGAGTTGAATAAGAAAGATACAGCCTGAGCCAATGCAGGAAGAATTTTTCTTTCCCAGACAAGAGCTGGAGAGTTTATCATGAGCAGAGACACCAAGAAACTTCCTGTAAGGTTACAGGTAAAGGATTCTGATACCTCAGGAAGCTGAGCATGCCCCCCATACACCAAAGCACTGTTTGAATTAACACAGTGCAAGGGCAGTCAAGGCATCACCAGCACCTTCTGGGAAGATGGGAGTTTGCAAGAAACCCCCCAGAAAAATTTTTGGGAAGCACAGCAGCTTCCAGTAGGTCTCAATTGATCTCTCCTTTGATTAACTGGTATTTTTCAACAAAAAGGTAATTAGAACTATTTTATCGTCTCTAATACTGATCTGATCCCGATTTTTCACTGCAGAAGACTGCAGTCAGTTAGGGCTGTTCACGTGTTGAGAAAAAGATCTAAAGCCCCTTATTTACATCCTATATTATTCAGTCATTTACTCTTGAGAAAAATCTCCAAAATCAACACCATAAAGTTTAATTTTAAAATTTTAAAAATCATGGGTTTGCTCCCTTCTGCACTGCAAGTTTGAAATCTTTCTACAAAGCTGCATTTACTCTAAATGGAATTATAGCTGTTAGAGATAATGACATCCTACTGAGCCCCCCAGTTCAATCCCTCTGATGGGGTGTAATTGAAAAGTAAATAATGCAGGACTTTTACTTAAGGATTCTCCTGATTCAAATGCTGAGAAGGTTGCAGGACTGGTGGCCCAGGATTTTGAATTCCCTTAAATAGTTTCACCCTAGAGGGAGCAGTATCACTCCTGCTAATGGTAGAAAATGGGGTTGGCCACGTAGCCTGGCATGATTTATGGTGGAGTGCAGCACACTATGAAGTCTTTAGCCTTTAATTCCACCAAGACTTACAATCTCTACAACCAGAATTCCCTAAAATTAATGAATGTAGCAGATGAATAAGGGTGAAAAGGATGCACAAATTATTTCCTAATGACTTAGTTAAAATATTTGTTTTAACCTCCACAAGGGACCTCGCTTTTCAAAATTAAGGTTCCTCATGGAGAAACCAGCTATGGAATGGGATTGGTTAAAAGATAAGAAATTATTTTTTACATTCCTAACAGAGTGATGAAGCCTTAGAGGAACAGGTTTAACCTTCTCTTACTTTGCAGAAGGAATACAATTTGAACTTCATCTAAATGTGCTTTTTCCCAGCCAAATGTGGGTACACTGCAGCATTTAGGGGTTGCCAGTGAACCTGGCTCAGATTTCTTCATCATTTTGTAGGTAACAGCAATGCTGCAGGCCAGACAGTGCCACTTCTGATACCTTTGGAATTATTTATTGCCAATGAAAAACTAATGGCTTAAATCCAGGGAAAAAAAATCTGGTGGAAAAGCAAAAATTGGAGCAGCATTCAACTCCTCATCCTTCAGCTGCGGCTCTTCAGTAAAACTTTGGTTGTTTGAGTAGCACAAACAAGGTGTGGTCTGGAAATATAGCAGCAAGAAATCTTTGGTGCACAAAGTTAATATTCTTAAATATCTAATTGTAAAATAGAAAGACATTATTTAATGATGATGACTTCTAAATATGAGAGTGCTTAGTGATATATCCAACAAACTTGTGAAAAGGCTGAGGCTGCGTTGGTGTGTCTGGAAACACACAAGGGAGGGCTGAACAGGCAGAGCCACACTCTTGAAAATATTTCCAATTCCACGGCTTTTAGAAGAGTTCTCCCCTAAATTACTGTTTCCAAATATCCTTAAATCCTTATCCTCCATATAAATGAAGTGCAGGAAGCAGGATATGTGCAGCCCTGTTGGCTGGACACGGCAATTTGCTGTCACAAGAAGCCAAGGCTGAGAGGGACAGTTATGAAATGATCAGGTAATATGGATCCTCTTTGCTTTTTCTGTCAGGGATTGAAAGAGCCAGAGAGGAATAGGAATATAGTCCATTTTTATGGCCTGAATACTCCTCCTTGTGAGGGAGTCCTACCTCTTTCTTGTTAAAATGGTGCTGAGTCAGGCAAGTCTATGCACAGTGACACAAAAGTATATGAATGTTGTTTAAGAAGGATGAATATCCCATTTCCAGTCCAGTTCAGGCTTCATGGAAGGATCCCAAAGGAGCCAGTCCCTACAGGAGTGAGCAGTGGGTTACCACAGTTCTGCTGCTGCAGATTCCCATCCTTAAAAAGAGCAGTCAGGGCAAAATCCAGAATCTCTTTTTTACCTTCTCCAGCCCAGGCTTACTGCCCTGGATGCCTTCTCTCCTCTCAGGAGAGGAATAAGCCCTGCCTCTGTACTATCCCAGTGGGGCAGCCAGGCTTTGCTAATCCTGTCCATTTTCCACTTATCACCACCTTTGCAGGTTCCTACACTCAAGGCAGAGCTGTGGTTTTCCTACACCAGTGCCCAGTTCCATGCCAGTTTTCTCAGTCTTGCTCTCAAGCTGTGTGGGAATTCTAATGGAAGCACTAAATCATTTTTCTGTGGGAAGTGAGTCTGCTTTGTCTATTAGCTGTGATCAGCATTCACTTTCCTGTTTTAAATGAGCATTGTGCTCTGGGATCCCCCTCTAAACACAACATTTTGCTCATTTTAGGTCTTGCTTCCCTTTCTAGTAAATAGGTACCTTGAGAACTCAGCTATCATAGCTCATCATTTCTTAAGACTGGGAGTTCATGATGAATTTGCACAATATTTATATAAACAATGGCTAACACAGTTGTGCAAATTATTTCCCTTTGTACTAAAGAATGGATCATTAGCATGAACTGAAAATCTGTTAGTTGATGCTTTACACATTGAATTATCATTTATGTATATGAGATATGACTGTAAAAGCCTTCCAATGATTTTCCTTTTGCCTTGTGCAGTTCTAGGGATCAGCTTATGAAACATGTGACGATAAAACCCATTTAGACAGATAATGACCCATTCCAGGGTCATTCATTAGTCCCATTCTAGGGACTAAACTTACCAAAATCCTGGGAATGTCTTGTTAGCAAATGGGCCTTCAAGGTGGGAGAGTGACAAAGTGGCAGCACATTATTGGCTGCCTTCTGCCTGCTGTCCTTGGACCATGATCTGGGAAATGCCCTCAGCCCCAGCACATCCTTTTCTGCAAGAATATCCCTCTGGGGCTGTGCCAGCCCATGATGCACCAGAGCAGCCTCTATTAGATGGCTCTGTGCCATGAAACCAAGCCAATCTCCAGCTGAAGACTAAAGAGAGAGCAGAAGATTTAAGGTCACTTTACCTTACCCAAAGCTGTGCCTGCTCAGGGCAGTTTGGAGCAGGGAGCAGCTACAAAAACCTGGTGACAGCAGCCATGAATTGTTTTTGTTATGGGACTGAAAATGCCATTTGGACACAGTCATGTACATGGGAAATGGTAACTGTGCTGATGGGCTGCTGCAATTAATCCTTTCTGGGAGAATCCACTGAAATGGATTCAGAAAAGGAAGGGTCAAAAGGAAGCATAAGAGTTTGAGGGGGAAAGGGACACTTTTTTATTTTTAGGGTTTTTTTTTAATGTATGTTTTCTCTTCAGTGATTGAAGTCAAAATAATTGAAGGACTGTAAAGTGAAAAAGAGGTTTGGACAGGAAAAGAAAGGCAGTGCAGAACATCCAGGCCAGGAGCAGAGGGAAGCTGTGCAGAGGTGCC
This sequence comes from Geospiza fortis, assembly GCF_000277835.1. NCBI lineage: Eukaryota > Metazoa > Chordata > Aves > Passeriformes > Thraupidae > Geospiza > Geospiza fortis. Next base: position 5,132,636 of record NW_005054309.1, on the reverse strand, counting down.
CTGTGCCAGCTCAGGGAACATGAGAGGGCAGAGCAGCAAGGCTTGGGCTGGGATTTTTAGAGTAACTTATGTGTTTTGCACTGGAGCAGATAAGCAGTGCTCATCTGACCCATTTTGTTATTGCACTGCAGTGGAGTCCATCTGAAGGTGACTTTTCTACAGCCTGGAGCAGTAGTGAAGCACAGAGGGAGCTTCTCTGTGGTGGGAGAAGCTCAGAGCCAGGAGTGATCACTGCTTCAGGAACGCTGTCCAGAACACATCTCTGTCACATCTCTGTCACCTGCCCTTCATGGCACCTGTGCCCATCTCACTGAGCTGTGACCTCTGCACTAACAGCTGCAGCTGGGACCCAGGGAAGGCACCAATCTGGTCAGCACCAAACAGGCCTGCTTTGGATCAAATATTTACCAAAGTGTTTGCAGACAAAGGGACTGGAAGAGCTGTCTGCTCCATCCCCTGCTGTTTGCACAGTAAATAACCCAGGCATGCAGCTGTCCCCTACACACACAGGTGCTTTCAATGCAGGAAAGAATAAAGCCTGGGTTTCTAAGACACAGAGAAGTGAACTGATTGAGGAAATATTTAGATGTCTAAGGAAACTTCCATCCTTCATTGCTCACATCACGTTCAGACAGACATTTCTTCCCTAGAACACTTGGTTTTGGAGGAGGAAAGTACTTTCTGAATGCCCAAATGCTTTAGTAGGCTAAACATCAAGGTAGGCTTACATTGCAACAGTTATCATGCAGCAAAATGATGTAATTGCCAGGTTGTATGGAAAGAAAGAAATACAGGGCTTGTGAGTCTCACTGCTCTTCCTTTTTAAACTGAAAGCACACCAGGATGACCAGCCATGTTTTTGCATATGGCCCAAATCCCACAAGCTCAAGCAGTGCAGCCTTTTCCCACAGTGGCTCTCTGCCAAGGGGATGGGCTACTGCCATGGCAAGCAGTGAAGCAGAAACAGCAGAACCCCCCAGAAAACTCAGTCAGCACTTGAACTGCTGTTTAAAAACATATCCTCAATCCTGAAGTATATAGCAAGCTCAGACAAATCTATCCACAGCCAAAATTTTGTCCTGAAACCACTATTTGGACTAAGTTGAGGGTGGCATGAGAAGGTACCAAATATTTTTTGGGGGATTCTGGTGATGCTGAGCATTATTTTTTCCTTGTGGAAGGTCCTATCCC
>NW_005054309.1:5107916-5131429 GCF_000277835.1 Geospiza fortis | reverse complement strand
TGGTGACTTGCTCCTTTTTTAACCAGGCTTTTGTGTAAATGGAGTGTGGCATGGATCTCTGTATGCTTTTTGACTTTGAGAGAGTGTGTGTGTGCTTTTGGTCTTTAATAAGTACTTAGTTATGAAACCATGTAGCATGATGATGATATGGGTTTTACTGGCTTTTTAAAGACTCAGGAAGTTCTTGAAAATGTGGGTTGTTTCACTGATTTATGAAACCAACACTGTCTTTGCCAAAGAGGTGGTTTGGTTCTGATTTTTAATTAAATGAGAGTAGCTACAATCCTTGACTGGATCGTGGGAATGGGCAAAGCAAGATTTTATAACAGCCTTGAATTTTTTTTTTTCTTGTTTTGGTTCTTCACCATTTGGCTTAACTTTCCTTATTGCCCAGAGCATTAAGGTTGCAATGAACCTGAAAGAGGTAACTGAAGAGGGGTGAGGTGTGAGGTTCACTCTGCAAACAGCTCTCTCAAGCTGTCAAAAGTTCTACAGTCCCCAGCATCTACTTACCATTCCTGTGCTGGAGGTAACAGCCCCCTCAAACATGCCAGCAGCACTGTCTCCCTAACCCATTTTATTCAAAAATCAGGTGGGTGAAAATATTAGTGAAAACATGTACTGTTGAACCACTTCAACTAATGTGTCTTTTTTTAGACTGATAAAGGTTAAGCAAAAGTCACCTAAGCAGCCTGAGCATGAGCAGATCTGAGGCAGTATAATTTCTACCACAGGGAATCTGAGGATTTATCATGAGGATTAGGCTGAGAGTGGCAGGATATTGCACTGGCACAGCTGGAACAGAAGAGCATGTCCTTTTACTGCCTAGGAGTGGTTAAACCAATACAGTGTCTTCTCTTTTCTTAAAACTCATATTCCTGTAACTCACCTGTACACTTACTCCTAATTTCACATTATTTCTTAAGGCCACAGAGTGGTCTTCTAGCATCCAGCTCTGTAAGTGAAGGTGGTTGTGCTGCCTCTCCTTTAATGTAATTTTTTTCTTTCTTTTACCATGAGGTGTTTGTTCTTTTGCTCTTTGCTGTCCCAGGTAGGAGATTGTGGAGGCAGAGTGGTGATTTCTGCTGCCAGAGCTCACAGGTTTTGCAGTCTGTTTGAGACTTCACTGAAATATATTTTGGGTTCCAAGACAAAAGACAAGCTACTTGCAGAATTGTCCAGCTTTACTTTGTCTCCTGCTTGAAGTGCTTCTAAGCTGAATATAATGAAGATCTATTCTAAGAATTCCTAAGGGATCTCTTTACACAGGATCTGGAACTGATCCATGGGTTTCAACACTTTAACCAATGCACCGTCTAATATTGATTTCCTTCAGAACTCAAAGCAATTTGTTTTTCTTCCCTGGAGACTTTGGGTTTCTACCTTTGGCTGCAGTCCTTGAATTAATATGGAAATTGAGAACATCACTTAGGACTAGTCTCACATGCAGGCACAACGTGCAGTCCCATGGAGCCAGGTGCTCATTTGGGCACTCAGGATTCCTCAGTCTCCTCTGGCAGCTGCACAACTCACACAGCTCTTTTGTCACCCCACTCTGAGCTCCTGTCACAGGAGCAGAACACTAAGTGACTTATTTCTGATCTCTTTTTTACTTTCCCCTTTCTTTTGATCACTCTTCGTCGTGTCACTGGCGAAAAGGCCAGCACAGTTCTCTGCAGATTTTCTTGGACTGGTGAGGTAATATGGAGCTGATTACAAGCCAGAAGGCAGCTCCATGGAAAGCAGCCATCTCTCCCACCATTAATCCATAGTCACCCACAGGTGACTGTCTAGCAAGCCAAAAGTTTCAGATTTACAGCTAGAGCCTAATACCTCTCTGCTAATCAGCATTTCCAAGCTGCCAGTGAGTGTGATCATTGCCTGTGGGAGGCTTCCTTCCATCCTTGGCAGTCTCACTTGCTTTGCACCACAGAGACCTGGAGGTGAAATCCTGATGTCCCATGAGGGTGTTCCATGCTGGAATTCATGCTGTAAGCCTCAGTATGACAGAGGCCTGAGGAGCTGTGCACGTGTGGATTGAAAGGAGCACAAAGAGACACAGGGCACCACGAGAGTAGGGCCATTGCAGCAATACAGGTCAGCAAAGTCCTCCTGTTAAATGATATGTGATCTTGTGAATTTGCCACGGTGCCAGGGGAGCTGAAACAGTTCCTCTGGGACACAAAGAGACAAGGCAGGCAGGATGTAACCTGTTAGGATCATATCCAGCCTCATTTGAAGGGTAAGGTTCTTGGTGGTGTTAAATGACAATCTGTTCTGAATTTATCATGCCCATATGTCATAAGTACCAACCTGCAAAACACACCTCTCCTTTTAGATCCAAGTTTGCATCTGTTCCAAGCAAAACATGTGCCATCTCCCTGTGTATTCCTAGCAAGTCTATATTAGACAACACAGGAGTAAGCTGAAACAGGAAAAATTCCTTTTGGTATTATGGGAAAATTAATCACAAGTCACTGTCATTTTGACCTGGCTTGGCATGAATATAAAATCTCAGAAGAGAAAACATCACAAAATATTTCCCCATGGTTCCATGACGTGTGCAGGGCTACTGTAGCTCTGATATTGTCCCTCAGCAGAGACATTCTGATGCTTCAGCTGTGATTTGTCCGTCTGTGTTTGGTTGCTGCATCACACAGGTAAAGAGCATCTTTAAAATAAGGATCCCAGCTGTGAGCAATCTGTCCCTGGATACTGAGGTGCCAATAGCTGATAAGGTTTATGAGAGGTTACAGCTTCAAAGGAATTGATTTATGATTGTTTTCTACTTTTAAATATGTAGCTGGATGTCCAGTATGATCTAGAGAAGCATCTGACAGGCTTGCAGGCTTAATTTACATTGACTAAAACCAATGTTTAGGTGCTTCTATGAATCTCCCTGGCCATTTGTCTTCATCTCTAGGCAAGTAAGTGCTTTGGAAAGCTGAAAAAAACATTTAAGGCCTGATTTTCAGAATCTCACATCTCATGTGACATCAATGGCCAGAAATTTAAAATGCTCTTTTCTCAGCATCTTAACTCTTGCAAATTCTACCCATTTGCTGTCATAATTTGGTGTCTACTTTTTCACGAATTTTGAACTTGTAATCTGAAAGAAGTCAAGACATATTGCATAGAAATCTGCAATCCCAGAATATAAACCGTCTAATACCAGTATTTACAATTAAATGAAGATTTTTTTTTTTTTACTGCTACAGTGATGCAGAAAAAAAGCCCTCTAAAATGAAATTCTGCCCTAAATAAATCTTGTTGGTGCTTTGTTTGCTTAGTCTACTAATTTTCCGTATCAAATACACTCTCTTTACATCTTAAAATATCTTTTATGAAGACAGAATTGTCAGGGAAAAAAATCAAACACTATTTCATATGTTATTGTCAAGAACAAAGCTTCTGAGGGTTGGACTCTTCAGACTTCCTATGCCAACCCTGTGCCTTCAGGGAGACCTTCAAAGGGAGGCAATGAAAATGTAGTGACTCTTCTGTTGTACAAAGCAGTAATGTAAACAAATTTTCATCTTCTTAGATGCATCAGTTCCAGGAGGAATGGGAGAGCAAAAGTTTACTTGCAGCATCTTAGTGAGCAGCAATGTCAGACAGCAGCCTTGTTGAACAGGGAGGTGCCATGAGAGCTCATCAGAACCAGCCTATCTTAAAGAGTTGAAATAACTGTGTTTTATTGAATATTCAGAAGAGATTTGAATTTCCAAATATTTTTCTAAGGGATCTTTCTGCTGAGCTGGCACTGAAATTCCAAGTTGCAGAACTGAGGAAATGTTTTAAGATCCAATTACAATGAAAAAAGAAAGCTAATTATGTCCTACAGAAATGCTGACACCAGCACAAACCCAGCCATGTTCCCAAGTGCTGCCTTTCTTAATAATGTTCTTTTTTACACTTTTTGAGGTCATGCATGACAAATTTTTTGCTGGCATGAATATTAATGTCTTTTAAGAGTTCCTTCTCTTTTCCCATCATCCCTTCTTCCTGTTAGCAAGTCAATATGAATCAAAATTAGGCCAAAATGATTTTGATGGTAAAACCTGAGCTGTGTCATAATTAAAATGATATTGCTGAACTGTGCTTTGATTATTCTGCCATCTTACTGAGAGTGGCTGAAATGTGCTGCACCATTTCATCCATCTGCTTCCCAAAGCACAAGCCTCCCTAGCAGGAGAGATGGAGAGAAGCTACGAGCTCCTCGTTGTTTCACAGGGCTATAGTTAGGGCTGCAAGCTCCTATTTTTGGACACTTCAGTGACTACTGTGAGAGTTTGTGTGATAAGGAAGGGAAAATTCACATCTTCCCAAATTAGCAGCCTCCATGCACCCATTTTCCTGCTCTTTGTCCCATTTTGCACCAGACCAGCTGCCCCTGCGAGGGTACAAAGAAGGTGACAGCTGAGTGCAGCCAGTGTGACATGAGTGTGACATGTTGTAGAGTCTAAATGGCTCCTCACAAGAGTTTCAGGGTGTCTAGGAGCATTAGGGCTATAGTCTGGCCTGCAATTTATTTTGTCTGTTTTGCCAGAATTTCATTGGTTCTCTGATGTTTCTCTAAAACTAGGATCAATACTTTAAAACCACTCAGTACAGTCAGAAATATTTTTGGGACAACTTCATAATTCAATAGAAAGTAAGGAAATACTTGGGAAATTTAAAAATTTTCATATATTCAAACGCCAAGATTAGATTTTAATTTCACAGCAATTTGATTTCATTTTAATGGGATTCCAGGATATTTTAAAAATCAGTAAGGACCTAGAAATGGCTTCTTATTAGATGATAAGCACATATTAATGTGACTTGATAGAGTATAAGATTTCCTAATTCAAAATAACCCAAATGCAATTTAAGCTCAATTATACATGAATACGACTCAAGGAATGTAGAGTTTAAAATTTTTCAATAAATTATGTATAAAATTGAGCCATTTCACCACGTTGATGTCACAAACGCAACATGCCAAGCACACCACGTTAAGAAAAATTGTGGATGAATGTAGAAAACACAAAGTATAATGAATTCCAACTGCTTTTAGACTCACATTTTTTCTGCCTGATTAAAATTTAACTGAAATAAATTAAAAATACTGGGAAAAAAATTGTCCAGCAACTTGAAACCTCTTCCTAAGCTTTGTGAACTTGCTGAAGTTTTCTTCCTGTAGTTGTGTTGACTTCAAAAAGATCAGAGCTGTAAGTTTTTCAAGCAGTTAAATGACAGATATGGAATTTTATAATGGCAGAAAAATGGAATTCTTGTGAAGCTATGAGTAGGAAAAGGTGGAGAATATAGAGAGAGATTTTGTGCTCCTGGTAGAGCACCAAACACTCGGGAGGATGCCCAGGCAGGAATAATGATGGGCTGGAAGGAGCAGCGTCAGGCCAGCTCCTCTTGCAGCAGCCCAGGTGTGTCCCCAGCCCTGCTCACACTCTCCAGGACCCCTTCCCACCCAGCCCAGCCTCTTGCAGTGAGATTTAGCTCTTGGTAATTCAAAATCAACACTGGTGACATCTCTTTTAATAGGTGGGCCCAGTCAGCTCTCCCTTCCTCCCTTATCAAGCAGGAGCATTCCAGGGGTTTGTGGTGCTCACTCCACCTGAGAGAAGGAAAAAGCTTTGTGGCAGAAACAAAACCACCCGCAGTGAGGACGAGCTGCAGCCTAATTAAACTTAACTGTCCCCAGGTGCTTTCTTGAGAATAGTTGCTCAAAATTACCTAAACTAATCCACATTCTTAAAACCCCCTGAGGTTTTGTTTTTCCTCTCGTTTATTAGGATTCTTCTACCTCTCTCCTTCCCATGATTGTGATAATGTTGCCTTTGGTTTATGCTGAGGAACCAGCAAGCAAAATTTGCCTACTCATCATTAAGGCTGAAATGCTCATCTTCAGACAGCTCTCAGCCTGAGGAATGTTTTCATCCCTTGCCCACTAAGATAATCACAGAGCTCTCCATCTGATAGCACAAGGAAATTGCAAGCTAAACTCCCTATTAGAAGTTTCTGAGAATAACCAGAGTTAGGCAGTGAAAACAAAAAGTTCCCACTGACTGTTACAGTAGATTCAAAGACCCAGAAAGAAAATGAAAAAAACTTTCTTGTTAATGAGAAAATATAACTGTCTATTTATATAACTCCTTTTTTCATTCTAGAGAACCTCATCAGTTTGGGCTTGACCTTCTCTTTCTCCCTATTTGTTCACCACTTACATATTTTCTGTGCCATGTCTCACAGTTAAGGGGACTGCAAAAGCAGAATTAGGCCCCTTCTAAGTGAGTAGAAATCTAACTATAAACGAGTAATAATCTAGCACTTAGAAAAAGCCTTTAAGAGGGCAAAAGATCACCGCAGTGTTGTATAATGTCTGTCACAGCTGAGCTCAGGACAAGAGGAGGAGAGCCCAAATGGGAAAGGGAGAATTTAGGGGCATAGATAAAATGAAATAAGAAAAATGTTGGCTGTGCTGACATTTTAATATCAGCACATAATAAGAGCTCACTGGAAATTCTCAGGAAGAATTTGTTTCCTTTGGAAAATGCTGATAATGTCAACATCAAAACCTTTGGCTGGACTGTGTTCTATGGCACTGCCCTCCCCAGAAATGAGACTGCTCACATCCTGCATTGCCCAGGCCAGAGCTCACCTCTTGCCCAGCTGTGGCTTTTTCCCTGAATTTCAGGCATGGAACAAAGATCCATTCTGATGCCAGAACACAGAATTATTCACACCTCCCTTTTTCAAGCCACTGTTAAAATCCAGCTTGGGTGCTCACATGCCCATCTCACCCCATCACCACGTTATCCTGTGCCATGTGGGCACATCCACATGATTCCCCACCTTGTCCCATGTGCTCCAAGGAGCTCTGTGCTCTTGGGAACAAACAGAATTGGCCTGCCACTGCAGAGCTGCTGGCCTGGAGAGTTTCGTAGAGATGGGCCAAAAAGCTGCTTCTCAGTTATTGAGAAGTTGAAGAGATTTTTCTCCCAATTTAGTAATAATAATATTAATGTTTACCTTCACAGGAAATGTTGAAATTTATATTTCCATTAAGAACTCATTGTTTGCTTGTTTGTTTGTTTATTTTAAAAGAATAAATGATTATTTTCTGCAAGAATTATTTCTTTGGTCTAATACCACAAAATTGAGCCTCTGTTTTTCTAACAAGCAAGTCTTCAGAATTTCAGTCTTTCCAGAAATTCAGAGGCCTTGACCACGTGTGTGTTTTATTTAGATTCAGGAGCAGATTATGGGTTTTATGAAGCCTGATTGATACATATACTTGGCCCTTACCCTCGTGTTTAATTTCATCAGTATTCCATTCATTTTCCCATGGCTTTAATGAACATATCATTTATGGCCCTATTTTTATCACAGAATTGCTCTGGTCTAATTTAATAATGAGTTTCATCTAAGGTGGTTAAACTATTGCAGAAAAACTCAGGCTTTCTTTTAGTTCAATTTGAGTGGTTTATTTTCTTTCATTTTATTTGAAATTGTTAGAAGTATTTTAATCTAGTTGACAACAAGCTACTCTTTTCAGTAAATAACAGGGTATTAAATCTTTTGCTTTGCTGTAATTACACTGGTTGCGAATCTGTTTATCTTATATGACTGCTGCTTTCTCATATAATCATCCTTTGTACTCCAAAAATGTAAAGAAACTTATAGATTCTCTTGCTTCTAATGATCCATTTGAGAACACTTGGCAATGGAAAATAAAACAGCTGTAAAAAATCTATTTTATCTGCTTGGCTGCCAATTTTCTGTTAAGGTGAACCTGAGCAGTCATGTAAAGGATGGTTTGTTCAATTTCAAATATATACAACAGTGGCCTTCTGGACCTTTTCCTAAATAATACAAGATGTGTTCCTAGGCATTGTATTCTGCCCTTGAAATGTGTGTTTGTACAAAGAGGGAAACTTCTGCTCACAAAAGCAAAGCCTGGCACCATCTGCATTAGCAGTCACTCTCCAGCCTTTGCTGTAGCCCTCTGATGCAGCTCCTCCTTGTGCTCCTACAGCCTCAGGGTTTGGCAATTGAGAACATGCAGGAGAAGTAAAGTGGGAGCAGTTGTGGCTATGGACACCCCTGAACCCATCCAGTTTGCTCTTACAGAATGAACAGTTTGTAGGAAAAGTGGAAATGAGAGACAGAAAGAGGATAAACACAGACTTATACATCCAATGAGCTAGAGGAGATTATTTTCCTATTTCTCAGCTGAATAGAGCTGAATCCCACTAAATTCAGTTTTTGCTTTGTGGAAATCTCTGCGTACTTTGATCAAAACCACAGGAAACCACCTAAAAGAATACAACTCTTTCTCAGTACCCCCTGATATTTTGACCGGCTTTGATCTCTGAGGCAGCTGTTACATGAAAACTTAAAGAAATGTGTAGTTAATAGCAAGGGAGCCAAAACTGTGAAACTCTGAAGAGTTAAGAAAGAATTTTTGATAACAAAAAGGACTATAACTTCATCTCTTCAAGACAAACACTAATATTTACCAGTTTTATATAACATACCTGGCACATTAGGTTCTACCTAGCTCAGGAGGATAAATTTCTGTGGCAATGCCAGATGCTCATTTTGGGAACCTGAATTCCATTTTCAGGTTATTAATTGATCTGAAGATCAGTATTTTTTTTTTAAATTCTTCAACACATCAAGGTGATGCAAAGTTTTGAAATCTGCTCTTTTCGCTGATATTTCTGACCCACTGGAGGGTTTTAGGCAAGTGATTTCACCTCTGTGTACCTTAATTTCCTAATCTAGATATTAAGGATCATCATACTTCTGTATATTACTTTGAGACCTAATGATTGCAAGTGTTGTACAAAGACAGTACTTATTTTTAAGCAATATTTTTATTTTTCTACAACACCTCCACCTTGTTAATTAAAACAGTTTGGTTTTATTTCAAAGTGCTAAGAGACTTAAACAGGGCAGTTTGTGGACATATGAGGTTCACATTTTTGTTATGTAATTATTTTTTCTATGGATTTATAATTATCTTTGTGGATTTCCTACATAGAAAATCTTCCTGAAAAATTCAGGGCTCTAACCTCCCTTAGGCTGTAATATTTTTTTATTTCTCTGTGCAACAGGTTGGATCTTGGCCATCTAATGGTATTCTTAGAAGCCTGTTTTAATAATTTCAGAGTGTTGATGATAGTTCTAATATTTTTAGAGATGCAAACTATCAAAAGGCAGATATTAAAGTACCTAAAGAAAAAAACATATTCTATGTTTTCAGCAGACAATTCTAGCTCTGAGTCAGGTAAGATTTCCTCTGTTTCTCTTCACAGTCAGTAGAGAGGAAGATTTTGCCTGCAATTAGATCTGAGGAGCTGGACTCCTGTTAAGAGTTTGCTCATCATCAAGAGAGGTGAGTTCTTGTTGTTGGCATCTTTGCTCTTCCCAGCTGGGGCCCGGCACTAACAAGATGTTGTGGAGGTGAGCAGTGCCCTGGTGACACGAGAGGGAGCAGGAGCAGCAGCAGGGGTGTCCCAGGTAACCCTCCCCAGCCTGAGGCTGCGCTGATCAATCAGCGCGCACCTGGGAGCCAGCAGCCAGGAGAGTTTGGCTCTTCATCCCTCTCTGATGATCTCCCCCCTGCCTCAGGGCTGGCAAGTTTGAGTTTTGACCTCATTAGATACGTGACTCAAAGCATTGAAGCGTTGGAGCCCAGGCACACGAGCAATTAATAGCAGATTTACAAATGTCACCGGCTGGTGGCCTCATTGTTGTGGCACACAAAAGGCTATTCTGAACTCTGGATTCCTTAAGGCATAAAATCAATGAGTAAAATGGCTTAAAAAATATGAGCCCATAGAGCTTTATGTCCCTGTGGTTCTTGCCAGAGTAAAATGCATTAGGTCCCTGGGGAACTGTGGGAATCACACTAATTTTCCCAAGAAAAGAAAATTTGAAAGCCCTCAGCAAGAACTCAGGAAATGGCACTTTGCATTTGATGCTTGGCCACAATAAAAATATTTATTCAGTGGAATAACTGTAAGAGAACATTTTAAGAGCTTTTCTTTTTCATTTTTCCACCCAAAATTATGTCAAACAGAGGCCTGTCAACCACCTGAAATACACATTACAAAAGCATATCCAGAAAGTACAAGGAAACAATTCTTTGAGACATGGGAATCTTCTGAGTTGGATTTTTTTTTGTGTGTTTCCATTGTGACATTTGGAAGTTCAGGTATGCCATTAATGGTTTGTGAGGGTGAACTGGTCAGTGACTGACAAATGGCTCCTGAATTTGCTGCTCCAGGAAACAGCAGGCAAAGGGAAGCAGCAGAGTCTGTCAAGAGTTCAGCTGTTTGATCTGCTGCCTGGTAAAATCTCCAGGTTCTATGCCCTGCTCTAACCTGTTTCTTATTACTTGCGGTTGAAGCTATTTTTGAGTCAGTCAGCAATCAAATATTGGGCTTTTTTCTACAGATCTAATTAAAACAATACTGGTACAGGATCAAGTTATGTTTTCTCCTTGGAAAAGTGTTTGCCTGAGATGAAACAGGGGTAATGTGGAGGCTACAGTGTGGTACATTTCAGCCCTAATTTGCCACCTAATACCAGACTCCTGAGATTAGCTTTTCTCAAATGATGATTTTGCTCTAAGCCACAGGCCTCAAATCCAGCAATGAGCTGAAATTGCTGCTGGCTGAAAAAGTTATAACTGATACAGATACCCACTGAAACTGGATTTTAGAGAGAACATTCAGTTTATACAGAAAGGAACACCAAATTACACCTCATTAGTCATGGGAGCAGTTTCATGTCAATGTTTTGAAATAAATATGATTGTGAGCTAATGCATCTGGGCTGAAATCACTGCTGTCCAAATTGCTGTGACTTCAGTAGTGTTTGCTATCATCAGATTCTGACCTTCCTATATCAGTATTATCAGAAAAGTTGTGGAAATTGATGTAGTTTTTGGAATCTATGGGGATTTCAGCATGTTTTGAGGAGGTCCCAGAACACTGCAAAACACATTTAGAGATAGATCACAAGAGAATGCAGAGGCCATTCCTTAACAAAATATCCCTATTCAACATATCCTCGATCCAGAGGCTTACAGATTACATTCTCATATATCCTGATCTCTCCAGATTTCTTTTGTCTTGTGTGTGATGAATTCTGTAGGTTCTTTTGTTACATCTGACACAGAAGAGAGTCCCAGCCAGGAAAGACCTTCCCATGCCCAGCTGTCATGATGGGCACATCTACACCCCATGAAGAAATGTAGAGCAGTGAAACTTCTCTAACACAATGTTCCTGAACTAATGAGCCTGCCTGGGAAGCTGGTGCTCTTCAGTAGCTCAGATCTGGCACCTCACCAAAGTGGTTTGGTGCTGTCTGTGTCTCAGTGCTGTGTGCCCTGAGTGTCCAGTGCTGGTCACAGTGATGGGTGCTCCTCACACAGCACCAGCTGCCATGGAGAGCTGCCTGCAGGATTGCTGGGTAAAAGCCATATCAAAATTGAAGGAAATATCCTAGATAAGTATTGAAGGGAGGATCCTAAATTGTGTCACAGCCCATACAGAGCCATGGGGCAGGTGTTCCAGGGGCTGGGTGACAGGAACCAGCCACAGGTGTCACCCAGTGTGGTCACAGGGCAGCTCTGTGCCCCAGCTCTGTGTGAGCTGTGGGCTGGGATTGCTGTGCAGCATCACCTGGAGGCACAGCACAGGAGAGCACCACTCATTTTTCTTCCCCAGTGTTTGGCAAAAACAAATAATAGCTGGAAATAAAATGGTTAGCACAGGTTTATTACCTTCGAGGGAAACAAATCACAAAAGGGTAAATTGAAATTAACTGGGTTGAACACAAGGTAAATCAATAGGATTATACCAGGTTACAAAAATGGAGGACTTTCTTCTATTCTGTAACCTTTTGTGAGGACAAGTTGGAGGAAAAACACAAGAATGGAGAGAGGAGATTCTGAGCTCTAGATAAATAGCAGTGACCAGATGTTTTTAGCAGGTGCTGTAAGCCCTAAACAGTGGGATTTTTCTACATGGAGCCTTATATGTCTAAATCCAAGAAAGGACTTAGACTAAGGCCAGGTGGGTGCAGGTGGCCATGGGCACTGCTTCCAAAGCTCAGTGGCATCTCAATTGCTCTGCTGGGAATATGGAAGGAAAATTTCTTCTCAACAGACAGCTCATCTAAAAATAACTCCCTTAAACAGATTTTCAGGCTTCTTTTTATATGTCGATATTAAGTGGAAGTGGTTTAGGACTACTGAGACAAATTTTTGTAATGGGAATTTGTATTTTAAGTTGAATTAAACTGGGGAAAATTCCCTCTAAATTATTTTTCCTCTATTTTTAATTCTCATTTTGAATTCTAACTTCTTGATTTCAGGTCACCATCCAGGGCAGTTTATGTCATGTCTTCACAGTGCATTATAGCATTGAGTACAGCTCCAAGACCTACTGCTGCAAGCAGCAGTTGCTGCAGTATCTACTCTGTTACTAAAAACTCATTGAAATATGAACTATGAAATGATGACTATGAAACATGAAATTGTCATCTGTGCAGTGAATCATACTAATTTTCATAAATACATCTGTTCATATAGACACCAGAATTGCAGATGTTTCCTTTCCTGAAATAAGATTCAACTCCTATGATACCTTCTAATGTTGCCAAACAGTTGTTTGTTTCCTGAAGCTAATGGTGAGTCTAGAGTAACATCAAGTTGCAGTTTGGTAAATGGTGAATGCTGGGTTAGAGTAAGGTGATTAATTGTACAGCAGAGATCACTTGTAGCTCCTGGGAAAATACAGTTACTAAGAGCAAAGACAAAGAAGTAAATCCCATGTTAATGAAACCTCCCACATGTGCTTTGGATGCACTCTGGATGAGTTAGGGGAACAGTATAGAAAGAAACTGGGAAGCAAATAGTGTCTTTCTTGGAGGTCTTAGAATCTTGATGAAATACAAAAAAAAAAGAAATTCGACCTGGAAAAATGCCAATTCATCTCAAGGAAAGACGTTCCTGTTGTACATACTGTGAGGGGCACATCTGGGAAGGAGGAACATGAAGGACTGAGAAATTGGATGGAATTTGGCCTGTGCCCATGCAGCATGAACAAGGAGACATTGGTCATCTCCATTTAACACTGGCAGAAAAGTACATGTGTTTTTAGGTATCTCATTACAACAAACAAATTGAAGGTTATTCAGTATAGGGCAGAAATAAGTACAGAGGGACTTTTGTATAGACAAAAAGGGAAGATTGGAATGGATCAATATTTATAGGCTGGTGAAAAGAAGGTTAAGTGGCTGAGAACAAAGAACTTGCCAACAGTCTACAAATGGGATAAGAGCAAGAAATAAGAGGAATTCTTTAGACTGTTCTAAGGCAGAAAGGATGAAGAAATTAAAATTTAAGTTGAACACCAAGATAAGACCTCTGATACAGAAATGAACTTGTAAAAGTCTCATAGGGAAGTATTTGAACCTCACTGCTTGAAGACTTGGACACAGTCTAGACTAAATATATTTCTGGGAATAATTCATTTCCATTAGTATCAGGACATGACCTTCTCACCAACCCTATTAATCTACATTGTGTAAGTGCCTTATGAGGCAGCAGCAGGGACTGGGCTGGCAATGCTTGGCTGGGGACAATAAACTCCAAACAAGTGCAGCTCAGACCCATGGCAGGGCCTGGGACAGGTCCCATCTATCAGCTGAGTCCATATAGATCTACATTAAGTGAGTATCCCCCAAAGACTTTGAAAGTCATAAGTCATTTGTATTAGAATAGGATCTACAGTAATTAACTTCTTTACCTATAATAACTCCAAAGTGAAATGAGATTTTAAAAATAATGTCTGTCTTTCCTGTTTGGGAGTTTGCAGATTTTGGCTTTCCTTCTGGATTGACTTTTTGATAACTCCATGACTTTCTGTTCTGGTCCTTAGGGATTTTCCTCATGGGAGCACCAAGTGTCTCACTGTCTTTTCCTGGGCTTCAGACAAAGCTCCTGACTGTCATTTTCTCATTCCTCTTTTGCCATGTGTGCCAGTGGGACCATCTTCACCAAACAGGCTCAGTTGCTTCCTTGGGAAGGAGCAGTCTCCCCGTGGGCTAGATGGGTCTGTTGAACTTGGAAACTCTTTTAAGGAATATTCTCAGACTGAAAATGCCCAAATCAAACATTTACTGCTCGTTGCAACCTCCCATAGTACTCATATCCCACCTCTAGTTCAGGCAGGTTCAGATAAAATTAAAAGCCTCCAGACTGGTATCATATGTGAAAGTAGCTGTGACCTCAAATCACAGATAATGCAGATAAAAAATACTAAAAGCTGCACCTGGCACTGACATCTCTGTTGGAAGTCACAGTTAGATGTGTCACCTAAAGATGAATCAAATACAGATTTTCCACAGGAACCTTTGCAACCTAGGAAAAAACATAATGCATGTGGGGGGAGGTTTTTGATGTTTGTGTTCATATGCTGAGACTACATTGCATGTTCACGTTCACATTATTATTAAATTTAGTAAATAACAGTCTATGCAATTATATTCAGAATCATTTGGAATGAGCAGCACAGAGCTGCACAAAAAGAGCACCATCTTCCTGTTGGTTTTGTGTTCTAGGACAGTGGAAGAGACCATTTTCATAGACAGCATCTTTTTAGTTTTCCAGTATGTTTTGCCCTGTAGAAATACCCTCTGGTGTGTTTTGTTGGGGATTTTTTAAATGTCACTGTGGGAGGACAGTGTGTGCCTGGGAGAAAATAATGACTCTTAAGATGATTAACATGTTATTAAACTCTGGGATAATCGCTGTCCTGTCAAGTGTCAGCTCGTGCATTTCCTCAGCCCCATGTGACAGTGCTGGACTGCTCATTGCTTTCTTTGATCTAACGAGAGTACTTTTCATGATCAGCTGCTGAATGTGACCCCTGTGGAACTGCAAACAGCATAAAGAAAACAAAAGTGGGTAAACAATACTAAGTCACCCCAAAAAATAATACAGTTTTTGTACCAGTCGAAGTAAGCCTAAGCTGACTCCTCATGTGGCAACGTATGGGTGGGACTGGTAACAGTGAACAGCTGGGGCATAACAAAGTGTGAACTTTGCAAGAAATACGGATAATTCTGCTTCTCAGACTGGCTGATGAGTCACAGACAAGCACCTGCATGATGAAATGGACCTGTGCCATCTGCTACAAGTGCTTTTGCATTGGCCAAAGGGCTAAGCCCGAGTTTATGCCAGGGCCTTGAGTACATGTCCTAATGGAGTTGAGCTGGATGAGTTCATGGCCTGAGCTTGAGATCAGCTTCACTGCCAATAACTACTGTGAAGAAAACTAGAAGTGAGGGCCTGCCCCTGCTCTCCCTAGGTAGTTGCTGATAAGTTGAGGGTTTAATATCATTTCCCCCATGATATTCTGCAGCTCTATTGCAGTTGTGTCTGCACTGAGCTCTGGCCTCCAGACTTGAGTCTAGACCCAAACCCACTGGCTGCGTGTCCAGCTGGAGCTGTCTCATCACTGAGGGCCCACTGGGCAACTTCTGACCCTGATCCCTGCTCCCAGCCCTGATCCTGACGCTCCTGTCCTGCTCACCTTCTCTTCCACTCACAGGTGGCTTTTTCTGCTCTTGCTTTGTCACTGATCTGGTTTTATGCACCTGAGTAACTGTGTTAACTCTGCTTGGTTTGGGGCTTCTAAATAAAACAAGTGGAGGGATGTAATAATTGCTTTGCAAGGTCCATCATGTTGCATGGTCAACAACTGAAATAAATCTTGTAAGTGATGGTGTATTTTACCCCAACAGAGGAGTGAGACCAAAGGCAGATAAAGATACCCTGTGAAGAGGTACACTCAAACTACAGCTCACCTGCTGAGTGACTTTGATTTCTACCACCCTACTGCTGCCTCTTTTCGGCTGTGAGAGCCACTGTACAAAAGAACAGTAGCTTTCTCCACTGAAAAATTCATTTGTTTTGTTTTTTGGGTTTTGCCAGGGAGCCAGCATTTAATCACTGATGTGTCATGCTGCTAAGCTGTGTGACAGCTTGATGCACCGAGGGACGCTCCCCACTGAAAATGTAAACAATTTATGCTGTGTATTTTTCCACCTAAAGAATCTACAGATTTTTGCTAATAATGGTTTTCTTTTTTCCTGTTACAAAGCAGTGTCTGCATTATTTGCAATTACAGAAGAAGTTTCTGTATTTCCATTCTGGTATCAGTGAAGCTGAACAACTCTTGTACTCTTATCTTACTTTATAATACAATTTTTTTCCAGTGATCATTATTGTAAAGTACAAAGCAATAATATGTTTACTTTGAAAAAAAAAAAAAAAAGGATTAGTATATCAGACTAGTCAGGCTGTTGCTTTCCCCTTTTCTTTTTGGCTTCTAACACAGCTATTAGAGACCAAAATGACTGTTTCATCTCTCAGCTGTGTGAGTGCAATTTCTGAAGTTGAATACAGAGGGTTATGGTCCATTTTAGGTACAGCAAGAACTATTGCTCAGAGCCTGCCATTACATCTCAAAGTTCCACAGCAGCTCTTGTTATGTTTTGATACATTCATTTGGTCTTACCGAAAATATTGTGTATCCTGCTCTACTTCTCCCTATCCTTTCCCTGTCATGTATCCTCCCTTTACACGCTGCTGGTAGAGTGGGGGTTTTTTTGACAGCACTTTGCTGTGACTGGTTTGTCAAAGACTCTCTATAGTTCCTGACCACCTGATCCTGTAAATTATCCTTACAAGAAGGCACTTCTAGCTCTGGGTAGGGAAGGCTTTTCCTTTTATCTTGGCACTCAATGCCAAAATAACCCTCACAGTCTGGGGAAAATCCCTTCCCCTTCTGAAATTTCCAAACCTCTTCTGGATTGCAGGAGCCAGAACTCTCTTTGGATACTGAAATTCATTTAAATTCATCAGTTTTGAAGAAAAACTGTTCCTCATATTTTTCAGATGTACTTTGTGATCACTCCTAACACAAGGCAGGTTTTTCCATCTTTAAAGAAGTGAAGTGCTAATTTTACATTATGAGATTACAAACCAGGTTAGAGAGGTGGAAAAAAAAAATACCAGGCTGCATTGAGGACCTGAGAATTATCAGTTTTCCTGGCTGCCACTAGAATGTCTCAGAGGCACAATGTCTCAGGTGCGGGGGAGTGGGCAACCAGGCACTTCAACCACATCAGCCTGAAGTGTTACTTTTCAGGACCAACCTTTTCCTGGGCTATTAACCTTCTGCTTAAACTTTAAATTGCACGAATGCTATCTGGTGCTACCCAAGCTTTACAGCGTTTTTGAAAGCGCTACATCATTTCCTTGCAGCTTCTCCACTAAGGAAACATTGTATTGGAGCTTGGATTAACCCTCACTGTCAGTGAAGATACAGATTAGAGCTCGAGTAGCCTGAATTGTGCTTGCGAGGGTTTTGTTGATGCCTTTTTACAGAGAGTATGTTGACATTTCGTACAGATGGAAAAATCTGGATTTCTTTCTCCCACTTACTGCTCTCCTACGCACGTACACACAGTCTCCCATGTATATATTTACCAGCTGTAGGAGGATCAGATCATCACAATTACAAGAGGGGAGTTTTAGACACCAGTGGTTTAGATTTGTATGTTTATTTCTCACTCCCAATCAAATCAGCACAGAGCTACATCTGTAATTAGTTGCAACAGCAAACAATTCCATTTGCATATATAAAAAGTTAATTTCTGCTATGCTAATTATCATCCATTCTTAGGCCAGAATCACAAAGGTATTTAGATGCCCTACTTATGTTTTTTCCTTAGGTACATGCTGTGCTTTTAGCTGCCAATATCTTTAAAAACACAATTTGGTATCAGTGTCGTAAAATGTGCTACAAAAGGGAGGTGCATGGAATGCATAACTTGTATTTCAGTTGTCTCTGCATTTGATTTGGGACACAGTATTGAAGGTTGTGGTTTCTGGTTTGGTTTGGGGTTTTTTGTAAGAAAGCAGTTCTGGCCTTTGCTGTACTTTTGGCAGAGGTCCCTTTCTCCTGCTCTAAGTCACGGTCATTACCTGCACACATACACATCTTTATTTCACTGTGGTATTTATTTTTTTTCACATTTCAAGCTACCTCCTCCCATTTCTGCTTTAGATTTTCATCTGTTTCAGAGCCTCTATTCCCTGTGATTATATATTTTGTTCAACTGCCTTAATAAGACAAGAATCAAGAGGAAATCAACAGCTGTATATTTCCTATATTCCAGAAGCTCCAGCCAAACCATGTCTGGACTTTGACACTTGATTGCTCTGATTAAATCTTAATTATAGACAGCAGGGAAAGCAAAGAAAGTTTAGTTACCAATTTCTGTCTTTCATGCTTGACCTGAAGCCTGCTGAAGTCAGTGGGAGTCCACAAAGTCTCCTTCCAAAATCCCTCAGAGGCACAAAACTGCCCATTAAAACAGTGGCAGTTGTTTTTGCCTCAGCCTTTGTAGTTTCTTCACTGGGCCAAAAGGCAGACTGGAAGACCAGGCAACAGGTTTTACTTACAGTTTTAAAAAGTTTTATGATAGAAACAGGAAGCTTCTAATAATAAATTACAAACCTAAAGATAATTATTAAATTCAGAGCAGATTTTTTTCCCATGTCTTGTTAATTTACTTGCAAATAAGTTCAGCTTTCTGGATTTAACACTGTGAGGAATTCACCAAATGTTTAAACAAACAAATATCATATCCATACATCAGTTTGGCATTCCACTGTTCCATCTGGCCTCTGCTTTTGGTTGATAGGAAAAATAAACCTGATTTGTTGAGAGACTAATGAATATCTACTTATGGCTGTTACTTACTGGAATTATATCAAACAGATAATTCTGTAATTAACTTCTCTTTCTGTTTCTAGAAGTATTCCTTAATCACTGTATCTCCAAAAAATTCTTATTGAGATAAAAATTAATTGGAAATCATATCACACCAATTCAGCTTATCATTTTTAATGAGAGATACACCTGCTAAAGACAAAAATAATTTTGGTACATTTTATTTGTTTTCAAGGTATGCTCATGCATTAAATTGGAGCAAACATGAATATAATTAATCTGTATTGTGAATTTGTATTGCCAACTGTTTAGCTCTTCATAAGTTAATTAAAGCAGTTTCAACTTTCTAGTTTTAGTGTAGTTTAAATAGTGGAAAATTTAAAAGAAATTAGGAGGCTGCTAATTAGTTTGTGACCATGGTTACATGCCTGGTTCATTGTAAGCCATTGAAAAAACAACTTCTGATTTTTGTACATTGCTATTTAGGCAGTATTTATTGCACATGTTGCACAAATTGAATGTTAGAGCAACTGACCATGAGATACATAAATAAGTAGCTTGTTTTACCTGAAATAGAACTCCAGCTGGTTTAGATCTTCAAAATACTTTTAGGGACTCCTTTGGACAACTTTTGAAAGTTCATGCATGGTATATGACAGTTATAAAGATGCAAATTTCTGGGAAAATAATTTTATACCGAAAATGTGAATATTGCTCTACTACAAATGAGAAACTCAATAACTAAGAGAAGTTGCATGCTTACAGATCTCCTTGGAGTGCTTGCAGCCTTGAGATCAAACATCCACACTGTATTTTGCTACATCCTGGAAATGTAATTTTTGAGCTCTAAGTAGTGATCTATCTGCTGACAGGAAACTTTTGATGCTGCTTTAAGGTGCAATCACTCTAAATCTGGAAAACCAGGATGATTCTCCCTTGCTATAAAGCAGGAGATACTGCCAGTCTGTGGAGTGTTAGAAGCTGGAAAATCCATAAAACCTCACAAAAACCTGTCTGCTCAGCATACCTGCTGCTGAGCCCCCATGTATCACAGGAATTTGCTCTGCAGGCAGGATTTCTAGATGTATTGCAAGCTGTACAGGTGGGTGTGTACATATTGTCTGTGTCATGATTGCTGCTAAGTTGCCTGACTGGGGTTCCTGCCAAATAAGCAAACTCTCATTCAACACAGTCTGTTTTTCATATTTAGGGTAAAAAAATGTCAAGGGCGATGTTTCCTCCAGTAACCTTTTCAATTTCACCTGGAACCTCTAAGTTCTTGTCACTGCTTGCAGGCACAGAACGCTGCACTGGTGCACAAGCTGAACTCCCAGCGTACAAAGGCTCAGCAGTGCCACTGCCTGCAGCCTGACAGAAATCCACAGGACTCCCAGGGGGGTCTCCACTGACATTTCTGAACCATTATTCCTGTTGGACTCCAGCAGGCTCTAACTGTCGATTCAGAGCCCAGGCAGTTCCCACAGTCTGTATATTTATAACATGCAGCTGACTATTCTTTGTCTACATCTTTCTAGAAATCTGAGAAGTGCAAAGGTCCTTGACACCAAAAACAGGTGCTGAGCACACTCCAGGTAAGTTTATACCACTGAAAGTGTACTCTCTTACAGACCATGCCAAAGCTGGACTGAACAATGAACTCATTACAAAAGGAAATGCTTGAACGGCCATGGCTTGGGTTGCTCCATCACTCAGAGTTTGGGGTTGTCTCCACATTTCCTCCATCATATTTGGTGATCATACCTGCAGATATCTTGTTTTCCTCACAGTAGGTCTATTAAATGGCTAACAGTTATTCTGTGCTGAAGGTCCCTTCATCAGTCTTGAGCTAAAATAATGTCTTGGATATTGGACAGTCTCTTTGCTGCTTCATAAATTAGCAAGTCTAGGCAGCAGGACTGCTTTTGGCAGAATTTTCTATAAGTATAACACAGCTGGAAGTACAACTCTTCATGTTCCTTCTCATTACTACTATTAGCTTCCTCTTTCTTAGCCCAAAGGACATATTTAGTTGAATATTTCACTCCTCTTTGCAAGAGGCTAAAATTTATCTTCAAAGATGTCCAAAATTTACAGAGAATAATACTTTGACATGTATGATCTTGGAGAATCTAATCTTTTTGTCAGTGATAAAATGTGGATCTGGGCTCTGGCACAAAATTCTTTCCTGCAATGAGATTTTCTTGTAAGCTTCACCAGTGATATTGGATACTTGGAAACATTTGAAAAGCAGCTTGACCTTGTTGCATTCAAGCTGTGCTCACTGGATTTAGATGAAAATCTGCTTAGTATTTCATATACCCCCTTTGAAGTTCTATCATGCCTGTTTGGGGTTGTTCGGGGGCAATATCACTGCAAGTTTGACCCTGGGTCCAAAGCCAGGGGGGTGTAAATTCATCATATTTTTACTGTGGGAGCTAAAGGCTGCAGGATGGATTTTGTGAGCTGCCTTTCAGCATGCACCGACCTGAGCTGTCAGAAATCTACACCGAGCGTGCTCAGACACGTCTGGTTTCAAAGTATCCGCATGTTCCTCCTCCAGCAGGGTGAGATGTTGACTTGTATCACTTTCTCCTGCAGAATCAGGACACTCCTGCCCACCCTGTGGTTTAGTCAGCAGATGGGATCAGGCACTACTCATCCAGGCAGTTCCTAAATCAATGGAACAGAGGATTAACAGCATATGGAGCATGCCCCATCCTCAGGCCTGGCATCTCCTGAGCAGTGTATATAGCCCTGGCTTAATTCCAAACTCTTCCATTTATCATTATTCCTGTCTGAACTGTGGTGGATGCTATTCTCTTTTATCAAAAGCATTTCCTATTGGGCAACTGAAGCAAAGTAAGCAAAGAATGAAAAGCAGGAAACTTCCACCACTGAAAATGCAATTGATTTTATTCAAATAAGAAAATATCTGTAAGAAGAATCTGCTGTTGTAGGTGGTTGTGCTTTCACAGCGATTTTTGGCTGCTGTTTTAGGTCCAGAAATTGTAACACACTGGAAGTCTACTCATAATGTCTAATTTCTTGTACACTGTGTGCATGTGTATCTGCATATGAGGCTGGGGAATTGCTTACACAAGCAGAGTTCATGCTTCAAACAACTTTTTTTTTTTAGCTCTTGTATTTGCTAGGCAACACCAATTAACTCTTACTCAAACTACCATTCCCTCAAACAAAACTGCTGCTATTTGCAGTTGTGCCACACTGCTCAGGACACTGCCACAAAACTCATCCAGGAAAGGCTCCTGTTTGCGCTGCATCCATCCTTCCTCATCCACCCTTCCCATGTCAACCTGTGGCTAACCACTGTAATGTCTAGAAATTTCCATCTGGTGTATATAGTGTTTCCCCACCATGGTAACCAGCAATCTAAGAGCACACCTGGTTTCAAACGGATCAGGAAGACTCTAAATCAAAATCTTGGCAGCTGTTTGGTACATAGTAAGTGTTGCGTCTCCTTTATCTTCTTTTATATTAAAACAGGGGGATGTGAAATGCAACTAAAATATAAATTTGTCCTTCCAGTGTCTTCCCCAAGTCTGCTACACCAGTGATATCCCTACTGGCTTTGAACTGAGCTTCTGAGACCAGAGTCTTTGATATGATCCTTGCCCTCTCAGCCATGCTGCTTCCTAGAGGAGTCCGTGTCCCTGATCTGCTGACAGCCAGATTGCTACTTTTTTTTCAGCATTGTACTGAGGGGAGAAGTGACATTATGTTGTTTGCAGTGGGTTTTCTCCCACACCCACCTCCCTTTTTACAATTAATTATTAAACGCGATGCCAGGGACAAATTATTCTTGGGAGCTGAAAAACTGCGATCCTTCTAATAGGCTTGGATTATTTCCAGCTGGTTTTAAGCACCTTTCTCCATTAGCTGGAGAGGTGATTAGCATGAAGAGCCTCCTGAGTGAAGTGTCTTTTTAGCATCCAAAGTTAGCTCTGGGGAGCAGGGCGGCTGCCCTGGCGCCAGGCCCGCGGCAGCAGCTTGGTTGTGCCCTCAGCCCATCGCCTTCTGCCGCGGGAATCGCCCGTATTCCCTGTTTCAGTAAAGCCAGGATGAGGGAATCGACGTATTCTCTCCTTCCAGGATGTGTCACCTGTGGGCTGTGCCACGGGACCTTGGCCAGGGACAGCGCAAGGAGCAGGGATTAAGAACACTGCAGAGCTGAGCCCCAGCCCTGCACTGCTGCGCTGGCTCATGCTCTCTCCTTTAGTCACAGAATCACGGAACCAGCTGGGTTGGAAAAGATTTCTGAGGTTATCAAGTCCAACCTGTGGCCCAACACCATCTTGTCAATTAGACCATGGAACCAACCACCACGTCCAAACTTTCTGAAAACACCTCCAGGAACAGCGACTCCAGCACCTCCCTGGACAGCTCGTTCTGATGTCTAATCATCCTTTCTTATAAAGAAATTCTGCCAAGTCTCCAACCTACACCTCCCCTGGAGCAGTTTGAGGCCGTTTCCCCTTGTCCTGTGGCTGGTTTCCCGGGAGCAGAGCCTCACCTGCCCCCTCCTGTCAGGGAGCTGCAGAGTGACAATGTCCCCCCTGAGCCTCCTTTCCTCCAGCTGAGCTCCAGCAGCTCCCTCAGCAGCTCCTCACTGCACTGTGTCCCAGCCCCTTCCCCAGCGCCGCTGGCTTTCCCTGCGCTCCGCTGCCG
>NW_005054309.1:5106315-5107246 GCF_000277835.1 Geospiza fortis | reverse complement strand
CGCCGGGGCAGCGGCCGGGCGCCTGGTGAGGGGCCGCGGGGCGCGACTCACCGCGTTCTCCTTCCCCCAGGAAAGAGAGGGCGAGCATCGACACCGAGATAAAGCGCTTCATCGCCAAGAAGGCGGATCTGCTGTTCGCGCACTCGTGGAAACCCAACGGGCCGATCGAGGACAGCATCGAGGAGAATGAGGGTGTGTGAGTTGGGGGCGGTCACTCTGTAAAGGCAGCGCTTCAATTTGCCGTACCTTTAAAAAGAGGCTCAAAATTTTTCCTGTTGATTTTTATAGGCTATGCGTAAGCTTCCTGTTAGTACAGGAAATCATATTTTCATGTGTTTTGCTGTCGTCAAATATTTTGTGATGTTAGGATGCAGCTTGGCCGTTTGTAACCGGCTGTGCCTTGTTGCAGAGTGTTATGCTGTCATGCCACCCCTGGAGAGGTTCCTGGAGGTGCCCAGGGAGGAGAGGAGAGAGCTGTTCTTCCGCGACATCGAGCGGGGTGATATCGTCATTGGGAGGATTACATCTATCCGTGAATTTGGCTTTTTCATGGTGTTGATTTGTCTGGGAAGTGGTGTCATACGGGAAATTGCAGATTTGGAAATCACTGTAAGATACAGCTTTGGTCAATAGTTCGTTTTTGACATGTATTTGTTGCCTCATGCATCTCTTAATGGAGTGGAATGTGTAAAGCTGAAACAGCTTTGGGATGACGGGTAGTGCCTGGCTTTGTGGGCAGCTTGTGATAATTTCCTCAGCCAGTGAACATGTCTTTCACAGCAGTGACCCACATGTTGGGTTGAAAAGTTCACCATTTCTGGATGCATGAATTTTTACTTGAACCAAGCCATATTTTAAGAATTGCAGTTCTGATGTGCATTAAGCTTAAAATAATCTTTTTTGGTTTGCTCTTGGGGAGGAAAAAAAAACG
>NW_005054309.1:5092094-5106288 GCF_000277835.1 Geospiza fortis | reverse complement strand
TGCAGGCCCTGTGTCCTGTGAGGGATGTGCCTCCTCAAAGCAACCATGGAGATCCTCTGTCATATTATCAAACTGGAGACCTTATCCGTGGTGAGTAGCTGCAGAAGTTGTCAGGAATGGGTTTGTCTGGGGTTTAAGCCATTTCTGTGAATTTATCCCTCCCTGTATTATTTCTGCAGCTGCGCTCAAGGACGTTGACCGCTACCACGAGAAGCTGGCAGTGTCGCTTTACAGCTCAGCTCTTCCACCCAAGCTTTCCAGTACAAAGCTGGGTGTGATCACCTCTGATGACTTCCCACTGCATTATAAGTAAGGATGTGCTGTTTGGCTGCACTTGCTGGATGCAGTCAGGGTGTCTGAAGAGCATCTCTGGCAGGCTGGCTGTCCCTTAAACTCCTCAGTGGGCTTTCTGATTTAATGGGCTGATCACATCCTCCTTGTTGTTCCTCTCTTTAGCATACTTGTGTCTGGGTATGTAGGTGTGGTTGGCTTTTTAGATGCTTTGCAAAAATATAAGGAAACTAAAAGGCAGGGTGAGATATCTGTTGCTTTTGGACTGTGTTAACAAATGAATACAAAAACCCCAAAGTCTTGGGAAGCTGGAATGTTAATTCTTAGCATTTTAAAATTCCTCTTAGAAGATGGGGACACAGCTGTCTGTAATATTTGTCATGTTTTTGTATGTCCTGGCAATAGGGGGTGGGTGCCCAAATAGGTTTCAAAAGCTCACTTGGGGTAAAGGACATAAGGGTCAGTAAATAGCAGGAAAACACGTGCCTCTAGAAGAGAGCAGTTTGTGAGCAGTAATACAGGTACCATATGGGCATTTTTATTCTAAACATAAGTGTGATGAAATAGGGCACAGAGCCTGAGGTCTCATTTATGTACATTGGTGCTGTTTTGAAGGAGAAGCCTGGAAGTTGCCAACACAGGAGAGACATTTGAAGAGGTTTTGCATCGTTCCCCAGGATTTGCTAATCCATCATTAGTTGAATATTTAGCAGAAAAACTGGGACTAAGTGAGTCAAATCCACCGTCTTTGCTGAGAAGTCTTCAAATGTAAGTGATTTTTACATTGTTCCTCTCCTGTAGCTCTGTGGAGATTATTCTAATCCATTGAAATAGACTTGTGAGTGGGAGTCCTAGACCACTTAAACCTTTTACATTTTGACTTGCATGACTGCAATACACGTCCTTAAATATTTAAAAGCAAACTCCTCTAGAGTAAGACATTTGCATTTGAAATCCTATTGCTCTGAATAAGCAAGACACCTTACCACACACAGTGTTTGATATCAGATACTTACAGAATTTATTGTGTAGCTGCTATCAGCATCTGTGGATTGAAATGCGGGATGTTTAGGTTTTCATGTCTTCTGACAGATGTTATTCACAATGTTGATTTTACTGATAGATTCGACCCCTTTTGTACAATAAGAGTCAAATATATGCAATGATTGATGCTGTGACCCTTATGTATATTAGGCTCAAAGCAGGCATGGACTTTGTTTTTGTTAAATGTACTGCAGTTGTACTGGTTCAGTTCAGCACTTCTAGAATGGTTTGGGAAAAACTGGTTTCAGAAATATGAAAGAACAAACCTGACCGAGGGAGAGCAGCAAGGCATGGACAAATAACATTTTAGCTTATTTCAACTCCACTGCATACTGTAAGCTTAACTTTGTAGACTCAGACAGCCAACTTGATGTTTTTATTTGTTTGTTCCTTGAAGTAAAAATTTCAGTGAAGAAGATTTTGCCCCTGCATTGAGGAAAAAGCAGTCTGCATCTTGGGCCTTGAAATGGTATGTGATACTTCTTGTCAAAGCTTGTTTGTTAGATTGGGTTGCACATTATATTTCTGCAAAGAAAACACACATTGAAACAGTTTTTCCACTGCATGTGTAGCAATGTAACCAGGATCTTACTGAAAACAAACCTATCTGCCAAGTGGGAGTGTGACAGATAAAGTCCTGAGATTCAGTTCCAAAATGTGTGTCAGGTTTAAGGGAGTTCTTCTTAGAATACTTTTAATATCCTGACGCATTCTAGAGTTGAAAGCAAGATTTGTGATAACACCAAGCACACAATTTTCTGTTTTATAATTGAGTGTTGAATGACCTCATACTTGTCAAATCATTTAAGCCTCAGACTGTAGATGTAACAAGTGCACTTGCTGTCTTTGGAAAGTTAAATGGAGCAGCAGCCCTGGATAATTACTTTTGCTTTTACACTGTCCAGTGCATTTGCAATGTTAATTGCAGAAAAGGTTGCATATAATGTTAAATTAAATTTTAATTTTAATTTTAAGAAAAGTCTGTAATGAATTGTTTTAAAAATCAACTTATAAAAATTCTCTTCTAATAAGTTAATCTCTTGGAAAATGTGCAAGAAATGTTCAGGGAATATGAAATGTAAAGCCTGAGGATATTTGTGTGAGGTGAGCTGGTTTGAGCATGTACCATCTGCCCATGCCACCTTGTGCCATTGCTCTAATGGGGATTTTTAGCTTTGGATATAATTAAGCCTGTTCAAGGTTAATGGTGGTAGGTCACACATAGTTTTGTGCAGAAAATTGCTTAAACAATAATTCCATGAATGAAAAACAATGTAATATAGTAGCCCTATCTGCAGAAATGCTCTCAAATGCCTTAAGATATTGGATTAAAGACAATACATTTTTGTGGAATTAGGTCAGTATCACCTAACTGAAATGCCAGTGTAAAGTATGCAATAACAAGGTCAGGTTTTAACCTGTCTCTTGTTTGGAATCATAATTTGTGAGTAACAGAACAATCTGCATAGACTAATTGTACACACTATTTTCTAACTATTTTTTCTCCAGTGTAAAGGCTGGGGTGGATTATTTTAAGGTTGGGCGCCACGTGGAAGCCATGAATGAGTACAACAAGGCTTTGGAAATTGATCCCCAAAATGTTGAAGCTTTGGTAGCGCGTGGAGCTCTGTAAGTCTGCTTGTTTCACTTTTTTCCCCTTTTGTGAAAGAGAAGCGTCACTGTTTCATATGCAACTTTGTTGTTCTAGGTATGCAACCAAAGGAAGTCTGAACAAAGCCATAGGGGATTTTGAAGTTGCTTTAGAAAATTGTCCTACCCATAGAAATGCAAGGAAATATCTGTGTCAGACCCTTGTGGAAAGAGGCGGGCAGTAAGTTTTGGGGTTATGAGTTTTGTTGGTTGTTAACAAGTTTTCTCATAATATTTTTTTTAATACCATTCTAGTGAGGACAGAAAATGGCATCTTTCCTTCCTGGCTATGTATTTAAAGAAAAATAAAAGTCCTTGGAGATACCCATCCTTGTGTAATTGGTTTACACTTTGTCCTCTGTCCCAGTTAAAATCCTGGCAAAATATTTGAGGTTTAATCCTCGATATCCTTTTTAATCCTCGATAGCCTTTCACTGGTAGGATGTGTCCTGTGAATTGTTTGAATATATTCCAAAAGGTTGAGGATTGTTTAGTTATTTTTTTAAAAAAGTTTTGTAACAAAATTACATTCTGTTACTCTGCTGAAATATTGGTGACCCGCTCGAATGCAAAAT
Organism: Geospiza fortis; assembly: GCF_000277835.1. NCBI lineage: Eukaryota > Metazoa > Chordata > Aves > Passeriformes > Thraupidae > Geospiza > Geospiza fortis. Next base: position 5,102,728 of record NW_005054309.1, on the reverse strand, counting down.
TTTAGTTTTGAATATTCAGGGAATAGATTTCTTTTAAGCCCTGTTATAAGAAAAGAGAGAGACAGTATTTCTGAAACTGGAATTGATATGTCAAAGAATAGTGTTACAGGTCAGAATTAGGAGATGATAAGGTCAGAAATACTGTTTTGTGTTGTTAGTGAGGTGAGCTGAGATGATAGAGGGGGTCTCAGAGGGATGCAGTGGTAGTATCAGAGTGATAATAAGAATTACTTGCAAATAAGAAAGCCCTAAAATAAGAAATAGCTGCCAAAATCTTTGTTCTAACTGTATATGAATTATCACTTGAATTTTAGGTTAGAAGAGGAAGAGAAACTGCTAAATGCTGAAAGTTATTATAAAAAAGCCTTGAGCTTGGATGAGACTTTTCAGGAAGCAGAAGAGGCCTTAACAAAACTCCGTAAGCACATGCAGGTGATTCTTTACTTTCTTTTCATATGGTGCTCTCAGTGACAATAAATGAACATCAAAAGTCATATTAAATCCTTTGAGCAGGGAGGGATTAAATTGATGGTTTGTCTTATTCTCTGCTTCCCTACTCCACAGTAAATGTTTTCTAGTGAGCATTATGGCTGTACCTACCAGAAGAAAGGTACCTCTTGGTGACCCCACTGTTTTGGGATAGTAAAGAAATGCCAGACAGTGGAGACAGGGTAAGAGTAAAGCAGGGATAAGAATATCCCATCACACAGCGTGATTAATGAGGTTAATTTAAAACATTCTCTGAATACAAATGTTCAAAGGGTAAAACACTCCACAAGCCAAATAAACATTGTTACTATAGTCTGGCCAGACCCTTGGTCCATGGGGTAATTAGAGAGAGTAACACCAGGCAAAGCTGAGGGACAGGGAGCTCACTTGAGAGGGAAATAAAAGGTAATTTAAAGGAAAACAGCAGGAGGTGGAGGGTGGGCGGGCAGACAGTTTGAATATCTCAGCTTTCTCCTCTGTTGTCTGGTGGGTTTTTTCTCTCTTCCCTTGCACGCAGCATGTTTCCCAGGTGAGCCTGCTGGGTCTCTGTGCTAATCTGAGTTGTCATCTCTTCCCTTTTATTTACCTCCTTTGCTTGTGTTGTCTTCCAGAGTGGGTCAAAGAGTAAAATAAAGCACTGAGGAACAGGCTTGTAGTTGTTCTGTGCTTCTGCATGTGAGGATGTACACAGGCTGGGGTAGATGGCCTTAGTCAGCAGTTCTTCAGTTGGTGGAGCCATAATGCTGACAGGATATGTGGAAATAAGGGGGAAGAGGAGATAGGACAATCTGATAAAACTGAACTACACCAGAGATAAAGAGGTGTAATTTGAGCAGTACCTGCATTTGGCTGCTTTAGAAAGAGGTGTCAGTTAAATGATGAAGAATATTCTCAGCAAGTAGAAGATAAATGTTACTCCTTAGACATTCTCCTGTGGCCATTGACACAGCAGATAAAGAATATGACAGCTGTTGTTTGTTGCTATGCATGGCCTTGGGTGCAGTGAAGGGTTTCCTTTATTATAGCTGTTAAGACAGTTGCTGAGCTTTGAAAACTATAAATCAGACTTCCTGCTCAGTCTGAACAGAGTGACTCTGTAGGGCTGTAAGTGGCAGAAGGCTGGTCTCTTATGGACTTCAGTAGTTTAAGAATTATTTATCTACGTAAAAGCTCTCCTGCATTTACCTGTAACTTTAGTACAGAAGTCTGATACTGTCCCTGCTGTGTAGAATGGCTGAAATAACTGCAGTGTGTTTTCCTGTAATTCTGATTATGTGTTTTTCTCCAATGCATTTCCCTCTGAACGGAACTGTTGTTGCTGTGCCTGCGTCTGGTGCTGCTCATCACCACCCAACCCTTGGAACTTGATTTCTTACGTAAACTATGCATCAAACTGCTCTGTGAAATTGTTACCAAACGGTTTGTATTCAAATATGGCCAACTTGAATTCATCTCCAACTGGGTTCTGCCGTGTTCCTCTTGTAAACTACAATAATGATGACACTTTTCCTCAAACTCTTTTCTCTCTTTTGGTTGTTGGGGGATTTTGTCCATATTTTTCTACATGTTGGTAAAAAATATTGGGGATTTTTTGCATATTCTATCTATAACTTTTGGGCTCTGTGCTTCCTGGTGTGCTGGATCATGGGTACCACTGCAATGACTGGTCAAATATATTTTTAATGGAATAAAAACTGCGATATGGTCCTTAAATATAAACCTGTCACAATGGCCAATACCAAATTCCTGAACAATATTCATTTTTGGTCTGGGAATCCTGGTAAAACATTCCTGGTGAATACATTTGGATGGGGTTGAATGGGGGTTAATACCCGTGTTAACACTACTAATGTAATCTTTTTTATGATGCTTGGGTTCAAAAAAGAAATCTTTGGAAATGAGGGAGAAACAAGCTGCCAAAGAAGAGAGACAGAAAGCAAAGAAAATAGAAACAAGTGCAGAAAAATTGCGTAAGCTCTTAAAAGAAGAAAAGAGGTAACTGTTCCATTCAGTGTACTGGTTATGTGGCAATAAGTGCAGATGAGACTGTGAGCAATCCATCTCAACAAACAGCAAGCTGGGGAGAACTTCTCCCTGGGTAAGATGCTTTCCCTCAGAATGTTTTTGTGGATAGTGTCCTTTAGTGCATAGAACCTTTAATGGAGATGTGTGTGGAGGAGAAGTTGTTTAAGGAATATTTTGCAATGTGACATATTTGCAAAGCGCAACGACACGTGAAATTGGGAAAGAGGTCTTTTATAACAAAAATGTTCAGTGGATTTAATTTGTTGATGAAGAAATGACATTTAAAATTGTCATGTCAGTCAGGCTCAGTTTCTGTTCCCACCTTACAGTCCAAGCTGGGGTATGAAGATTTGCTTTCTATGTGTAGTTTTTGTCTGACATTGAAGGTTATCTCACAGGTTAATTATTTTTTTTAGGTTGAAGAAGAAAAGGAAAGTATCAACTTCCTCCTCCTCCTCTTCTTCTTCTTCATCCTCCTCCTCATCATCAAGCGATTCATCATCAGATGTATCAGCTTCTTCCTCCTCCTCTTCCTCTGTTCACAAGAAATGTAGGAAAAAGCGTCGGCATAGATCTGAGTCTGCTCGCAGCTCCAAAAAAAGCTCATCTAGAGCTTCTTCCCATTACAAAGATCAGAATAGGAAAGAGGAGTGGTATTCCCCTCCAGCTGATACCTCTGCTTCCTTTCTTAACCAAAGTTTTGAAGTGGAAAAGCTGCTGGAAAGGCAGGACAGCGTAGCGTGCCCAAAAATGGAGGGAAAAGAGAAAGACAGACACTGTTCTTTTTCGAGGACTTCAGGTGATGATGAAGACACTTTTGGAGGTAGGTCTGAAGATTCAAGAGATTCTTACAGTAGCTCCAGAAGTCAGCCAAGTCATAGCAAAACTGAAAAATACAGTAAACCAGAGAGATTTTTCTCCAGTTGGAGGGGTCCTTCAGGTTCGTATCATAAATCAGATTATAAACCCAGGATGCATTATCACAGGAGATTTGAAAGGGATGGAGAGTGGAGAAGGGAGCAGTTTAAGAGACATGGCTCAGGTCAAGACAGGTGTTACATGTCCCCAGGGTCTGACTATTATGGCAGGTCAGGGGGGAAGTACAGGTCATATTCTAGCAGCTGCTCACATGAAGGTGACAAAGGTTATGATAGTGACAGGCAGCATAAAAATGAAAGTGAGTCTAAGAATAGAAAAATAAGTTATGAAGAGACTGATAAAACAAAGGAACCAGATGAAGTGTCATTAAATGGTACAGAAGAAGCAGAAAGTGGTGTTAAAAGAAACCTGCCCCAGAACTTAGTTAACATTTTTAATCAGATAGCTGAGTTTGAGAGGGAAAAAGGAAGTAAGCAGAAGAAACAGTGAAGTACCTGAGAATACACTACTTGGATGAGTGTAGTTGTGTCAACTTTTAACTTAGTATCTTGTAAGGAAACACACACAAAGTGTGAGAGAAAGGCAGAATTTTTTCTGCATTTCAGAATGTCAAAGAATTCTAAAAGATCATATGGATCATATGGTGGAAAGAGATGGAAGAATATCTTACATAAAACATCAGTTATTTAAAATACAAGTTTCCTGTGCTCTTAATTTGAGGTGTTCCTGTACAATATTCTGTCTGATGGGCTGAAATCCCTTGATACCCCTGGGTATAGTTAGCTATGCTCACATCAAATAAGCACTTTAACAACAGCTGGGCTTGGTTTTCCTTGTCCCTGGGGTACTATTGACTGTTGATATTCTTCTATCAAACTTAACTTCCAGCTATAGAAAAGGGATGACAGAATGAAGTCATGTGCCATCAATGTATATAGCCCACTTGATCATTAAATTTTCTTAATTTTTCTTAATTTTTTGTGTCTGGGTTTTTGTGAATGTTGCTGGGATGTTTCATCCTAGTGCACCTTTTCATTTGCTGCCTACTCCATGGAACCCTGCTGCGTCTGTGAAGGCAAGTGTATTGCATGTTCTCTGAGAGTAATGTAAAAAACCCAAACCCCCAACTTGAAGCAGAAGAACAAGTTTTGCAACACCATTTATTGTCTAGATAAGCTCAAGCATGAACCCTTGGTTTGAGCTGTGGGGGGGATTTGCTTACAAGTGCTTGGAGGCAGCAGTTGTGTTGCTGAAGAAAAGGTTACATGGTTTACAGGGAGATCTGCAAAGGTGAGTGGCAGAACCACACAATGACAATTGTCCTTCAGCTGCAAGTCTTCCAGGTAACTCCATGGATATTAGTTTGTTGCAGAAAGTAAGAAATCTCAAATATAGTGGCCTGTAAAAAATGACTTAACTTTTCCTGCGTTCAGAAATCCCAGAGGTGCTGCCCCTGCTGGCTGGCTGTGAGCCAAGAGCTGCTGCTTCCTCAGCAGTGGGGATGGGCAAGGTCAGCTCCACCACTTTGGCTGGTGAAACCTCACTAGAGGCTGAAGTTCTTCTACTAGGAGCTCTGAAAGACAAACATTTACTAATTAGGATACAGAAACCCCTGCATCTAAAGCAGTGCTGCCAAGGGTGGCTCACAATGAAGCCACCCAGTAGCCATGTTCATTCCAGAAACCCCCTAGAAGATCCCTGTAGCCACCACCACTAAATGGCTTCAGTAACACCTGGGAATGTTGGATCATAACTGGGTCAGCATGACACAGGTTCTAGTTGAGCATACATTGAACAGGGGAAAAAGGTACCAGTAAAAGCATCAATATCTTCTCTAGTTAATTAGGAAGGAATGTTCACACTACCAAGTGTAAAATGTGGCTCAAATATGTCCTTTTATAACATCAAACCACTTTTTTTTTAGTTAGAGCACAGTAAACAGAAGTAAATGTAATTATTCTGTAATTATTGGGTTTACTAAACTGTGATGGATGCTGAAGTAAACTTCCTCATATGCTAGAAGAATGTAGTAAACTTAAAGGACAGAGTAAGGAGAAAGTTTTTACCGAGTCTTCAGTAAAAAGAAAATTGAGATGACTTTCAAGAGTAAAGAATTCTTTCAGTTATGGACTAGTTTTGCTGGTTTAAACTTGATCTTAGAAAAACCTGAAAGCAACCCGAGAGTGTTAGAACTTACCTGGTAGAAGGTAGTGAGCTCTGTGGGGACTGAGAAGTCTGACTACCACTGGGAGAAAGAGCCACAGGAAGCTCTAAATTGTACTAGAAAATTTGGAAAGAAAAAACAAGTTGACCTGTTGGTTGTATAACAGGATTGGGATATCAGAAGCATTTATTGTGCTTGGCATTTGCAGAGATGTTGGAAGCAGGTGAACACTTCCCTGCTTTCCCATATTGTGAGTTGTCCTTGAAAGACACTCAGTCCTAGGCTGGAGCTCTCACTCAAGATTTTGGTGGCAGTTAAGTGGAAAGCTCACCTTGTCAAAGTACATTTGGAAGGCTGCAGTTAAATCAGGATTTGCTTCTAGAACATCAGCTATCACTTGGTTGACAGTTTTGTTGAAGGCTTTCAGCTCCCGAAGATGAATGTCTCTCTCTTCCAGTGTTTCTGGTCCACCTTCCCTCTGAGACTCAATTTCTCTGGATAGTTTGGAACACTTAACACAAATATTTTTAAAGCATTATTCTTATGAAAATACAACACTTTTTCAGAAACCCGCTAAGTTAAAATCACAGAGTTTAACCCACACTTCTGTTGATAAAAGTTCTCATCAATAAACACACAAACCTGTTTTAGAACCCTGTTTAGTTTTGGCTTCTGTTCTTCAATGTCTTTCTTCAGCTGGAAAATAAGAGCTTGTTTTTCCTTCTTTTGCTGTTTGAGGAGGGCCTGCTGTGTCTGTATTACATCAAAGTGTTGTTGCATGCTCTGCAAATTCATTTGAACAGTAATATTAGTTTATAAAGCAGGTTTGGTATCCTTTCACTTTTTGTATTTGTGGAAGGGTCTGTTGTCATTACTACTTGTTTCTAAATGTAGCTCAAGCAATTAGTGCTAATGTTAACTCAAAACTTTCTGCCAGTCCAACTGCTTGGTGGATACAGACCTGGGCAAAGAAACTCCCAGGTAATTTACATCTCTTTTAAAGGCACTGGTAATGAAGTTACAGGTATGTCTTTTCAGATATATCTCATAGTGGCCAAAAACTATTTACTTGGCACCCTACCAATTTACCAGTGCAAGCTATCCTGAAAAAAATCCCAATATTGTTTCCTGTAGGAGAAGAGGGATACCTTCGACTGGAATTAATAAAATCAGTTCCGTAAGGGCAACTGGGTTTTTTAATTAATAAATAAATAGAACTTTAAAAAGTTAAAAGGCAGGATTAGGTTTGCTGTAACACCTCATTATATACCAGGACTCCACTCCCTGATGAAGATCTGTGTCCCTTTTCTTTACCTTAAGAAATAACATCTCTGAAGTAAGAGCTGTGTCCTGTGGTGGTAGAATAAGCCACAGGAATGATTATTGACTGTAGGCAGTGACTCAGGGCTTAGAACAATCATGTGGAATAGGACAATGTGCCTTTGCTTTTTCTGCCTAATAAAATTATAACTGAAATGTCGCACACCAGAATTAAGTGTTGCTCTTTCCTAAGGTCCAAGTGGCTTTTGATAACCAGGGGAACCATGAGTGATTCCTTGCTATGGAGCCTGAGACCACAAACTCTTGTTTGCCTGCATTCAGTGCTCAGCCTGCTAAGTAGCAAGTCAGCTAATTTAATCCCGTTTAACTGAGGCACTCTCAGTGCTAATAAAACTGAATCTGTTCCAGAAAAATCCTGGGGTGTAGATGCCAGAGTCCCAAGCTGTGTGGATTTCTATCTGTGGTGCTGGGCAAGATGATACCATGGTGCTGTGTGCTGCACATGTGGCTGCTTTAGTGGCTGCCAGAACAGCAGCCATCAGTGCTGTCAGGGTGGGATTCTGAAACTTCTAGCTGAATGTGACTAAACCCCTGAAGTTTTGGTGTGATTCAAGAAAATTCAAATAATCACTTTTTGAAAGGGGATGCAGAACCTTTTAAAAATCGTATCTTAATAAAAGAGCAGAAAAAAATTGTTCTACAATTTCCTATTCTTTCTCTAGGATGACTTGCATGGATTTAGCTACATGTTGCAGTCTTGTCTGACTGAACTTTACTTGTATTTTACCTGGATATTTTCTTGAAGTTCCTTGATCTTTCTTTTTTTGTATTTGTATTTTTCATCAGCATCCTTTTTGTCCTTTTCTAGTTTCAATTTTTCCTCAATATCCTCACCTGTGATCCCAAACAATAAAGCAGCATTATTGCTGTGCATACAACTCAATTTTCAATTGAAAATAACTGCATCTCAGAATACTACTATATTGGTGTTGGCAGTATTTCAGTGCCTCAAGGTTTGAGGGGTTTTTAAGTACTCTCCTACTAATTCCAACTCACTGTGAAAAAGTAACTGACTTCATGAGGGAGAATGATTTTAGAGCTACTGGTTCCAGAGCCAGCAGAGGGCACAAAAGTTAAATAATAAGTATTATTTAGAATTAAGTTCTCTTTTCTATCTAATTTGTATTTCACATACTTGTCTCAGGGACTGCCTTTAAAGAGTTTTTGTAGTGTCTGTTCCAGTTTTTAAGTACACACAAACTGTTTTCCATAGCTGTGATTTCTTTTTCAGCTTTGCAGATCTTTGCATCCAAATCATCCCCTTCTTGCTGAAGTGCTTCCTTTTCCTGTGCAGCCTGAAAGCAAACCCACTATTTTAGGTGACCGCAGACATACTGAAAATATTAAGATAATTATACAGAAAATATTTATTATACAGCAATATTTCAGGGTTAAAACCACTTGAACTGAGATTTGGGTGCCTAGGTAACTGGAAGGAGGAGTTATCTACAGTATTGAAGTTCTTTGAGGTGTTTCCTTATGGATACCTGTCTCTCTGCCTGAGCTCACTTAGTCCTGCCAGCAGCATCTATATTTTGTGGAGATCAAAATAAACAGATTCTTGTTCAAGAACCAGGGTATTGCATTTTGGATAAAGACAGATTTTCTCTTTTTTCCAGGGAAAAGCTGAAGTATACATAGGTGATTGGTAAGTGAAAGAGGAAAGGAGACATTCTTCAAGGTATAAACCCCATATGGTAAAATGAATACCTGGAAATAACCCTGACAGGTAGAAGAACTTAAGGTCCTGTGAGATTCCAATAAAGGTCTTTCCAGTTCATAGTGGATTGTAACTTGACCACTAATTCTGTATTTGTAAATTAATGAGCACTGAAGTTTTCAAAGTGCTCAGAATTAAAGCTCCACATAAATTCTTGTTAAATTACTGTATCATTTAAATAACCAATGGTGTCAGATAACAAAACAATTAGACTCAAAGTAGGCAGTAGGCAAAGAGGTTGTCTAAGAGCCCGGGGAAATCTACAGCTTAAATAATTGAATTATAATGAATGATGTTGATAAAATACCTTAATTACATAATAGGCCTGGCTTTTCATCTCCTCTCCTTCAGGTGGCATCATGGAAAGAGTAAAAATTTCGTATTTGCGTTTCAGTTTATCAATTTTCCATAGGCGATCTTGAAATTCAGCACTGATTTGTTTGGGGAGAAAGTAAATGGGTTGAGAAAATGTTTGTCTGGTAGTGTTTTGTGGGCAATTCTTGCTGCAGCAGTTTGAATTCCTGATGTTATTCCAGCAGCCTGTACCAGGAATTGTGCTGCTACAGGTCTTGGTGGTTTTCTGTGCTCTCCCAGCCACAAACATCCCTTGTTCTGGTTGCCTATGTTACTTTTGAAGTTCTAAACAGTCAAATCTGTTTTCACATCCCAGATCACTGTATCCTGGGAGGCTGTGCCACAGTCCATCCCTAGATTTACAGGTTTGGCAATGCACTCCCAGAGCTGCCCCTGTTGATGGGACCTTAACATTCCCACTGCAGGATGAGTGTGAGAACAGCCAGGAACAGCCCCAGATCAGACTCTGTGGGAGTATCCAACAGCTGGGTGACACCAAAGGAAGAGGGCCACAGTCTGTGCTCTCAGTCACACTAAATCACACTCATTCCCATTGTGAGGGGTGTGGGCAGCAGGGCAGCTCAGCTGCTGAGTGTTCATTTTTGGCTGAATCTAGACACTGGGATTTCAGGGCTAAAACCATCCCAGATACTTTGGACTGATTATTACAGGAAGGAAATGTTATTTCTATGTCATTGCTTTATAAGAGGGTACAGATGTAATTAATAAGATGTTATATAGGATACATATGGGACACATAATGGGAAGCTCATTAGTTAAAAAGAAGAAAAAGCCCAACCAAATGAAATACACCACAAAGCAAACCAGTCTTACTGTTTGAATCAAAGAAATTGCAGTTTTGTCAAGCAGCTGGGAGTAAACCCTATTTAAAAGCAACTTTTCTATTTCATATACTTTGGCATACCTCCAGACACATGGTTTCACATGTCCAGATTATTTTGAAAAAGGCAGAGTCACACACACAGTTCACTGTAAAAAGATGTCTGTGACTGGGGCTTCCTCTCACTTCTGCTGAGGCTCCTCACTCACACACAGCAAGGCCACTGATCTCCTGTTCACCAAGGGATCAAAGCTGCAGCCTGGGGGGGGTCACACATGGGGTCTCTTGCTGGCCTCAGCTGTCTTGGTAGATAACTTTGAGCAAGATTTATTTAATCTTCAATTTCTCTAATGGTGAAGCTGGGTAAAATGCTTCTCTTTTTAGTAAGTCCCCATAAAAAATGCACTTGGTCAAAGTTACAAGTTGAATTTTTGTAAGAGCAGTTACCTCAGGTGATGCCGTTCCTGATCCAGCAGCCTTATCTGGGAATCCAGCATTGCCTTATGGATCCTGATTTCCTCAGTTCTTTCTGCTATGACTTTCTTTAACTCCAATTGTTGTTTTTCCAGTGTTAGAACTTTCTCTGCTTTATTACACAGAGTATTTCGAAGGCGCTTCAGTTCTAGTTTTAAGAGATTATCTTCCACCATCATCTCCTAATCAGTGCCAAATGGTATCAAAATAAGAAATCATTGTTTTAATTAAGATTATTTCTAATTTAGTAATATTTATTCATTATTTTACCTTTAATATTCATTATTTTACCTTTACCTTTAATATATACACAACTGTAAAACTCAAAAAAGTTCCATGTTTAGGGA
>NW_005054309.1:5081074-5092080 GCF_000277835.1 Geospiza fortis | reverse complement strand
TCTTTCCCCTGCTACTTTCTCTTCTTTTTGCTACTATGTTAGTGCTTCCTTTAGGAAGGCTACTGCAGAAAAAAAAAATTGTGCAGTAAGTGGAGGAGTGGGAACTGTATTCTTCTGCTTATCAAAATGTGAGGAAAGGATTAATTGTTTCTAATTCCTTAAACTGGAATATAAATTGATTCAAAACATCTGTTAGAAAAAACATGCTTACAGTTTAATAACAATACTGTGCAGAACTTATTAGTAGGCATCACAGCTTGAAAGTAAAAACTCTCAAGTGTTATGTAAAGACATCCTTGAGCAGTAAATATATTTTCTATTTTAAAGCTAATTGTTTCTCAGGGGAAAAAAACAGCAACACTCCCTGACCTGGTGGATATTGTAGTATAACTAATGTGGGATTAAACTGATGTTTCATCAAACCTCTTGCTGTGGAGGGAGGAGAAGCAACAGTTTGCCTAGTAAGATGACAGTGATGAAGATGACTTCAAAGTCTGGGAAAGAAGTGTAAACTAGAAAACTACAGAAGGTGTACTAATGTCTGTAAGGATGTAACACTGTGGAAGGCAGATGAGACCCCAAACAAACAAGAGTGTCCTGTATTAGTAAAGTTGCAAAGTAATACTGTACCTGCTTAATGTGTTTTGCTTTTTTTAACTCCTGAAGTGATCTCTCATTGAAAAGAGTTAGTTCTTCTATCTTCTCTATCAAACCGCTTGTTTCTTCTCTTTTCTTATCAATTGTTCTCTTTGTGATTTGGACATCATTCTGTTTCAAAATAAGTTATATTGGGCTTATTTCAGTGAATGGAAATTGCCACAAAAGCTACCAGTTAATTTTAAATGAGATGAGATGTATTTAAGTCCTGGAACCAGGAACCATCACCATGATGTGTCCAATATGCTGCTCTGCAAACTGCATGGCATGACCTCATGCAGAGTGCTGCATGGGGACTTCGGACAACGCTAAATGCAACTGTACTTACAAATTTATGAAAACTATAAAAGTAATAGCTTTACAAAACAGCATTCTCCTCTTTCTGCATGGGCCTAATGATAAATTGAGACATTTGCAAGCAGTCTGTCACACGTTGATGAAAGCTCAGCTTGTCTTTCCAACATTCAATGCTTGTCTTCATGGTAAGGGCAGTAATAATCTATTTTTTTGGAAGTTATAGGGAATTTATGAATTTTTCCACATGGGTTACACAAAGTTCTGATACCCTTTAGTCTACTACCAACTTCTTAATTACTAAGACCCAATCTACTTAATTTGCTGAGGGTTCTAAATGAAACACAGTCAAAATATGTTCTAAGGGAGTTACCTGAAGTTTCCTGTACAGTGACTGTAGAACATCATATGCCTTTTTCTTTTCTTCTAAAGTTTTCTTAAGTTCAGCAACTTTTCCTTCCAAAACTTCTTTTTCATCTGAATTAATCTCCCCTTCTAACCGTGACAGCCGTCTCTGTATTTGCTGAATATAAAAATCCTGTTAAAATAAATTTGAAGAGAATTAATAGTCTGAGATAAGCCATAAACTTGGATCTAAATGTTGGCTTTAAGACAGTCACCCAATTAAGCTATTGTTTTCTAGCTTTTAGACCTCATTAGCAAAATATCTCAGATGACTGATGAGCAGTGATGGTTTGGGGTAATCTTCTAGAAGAGTAACAAAGCACACTCAGCACAGGCTGCTGTAGGGAGGCTTACAATGGAGTTGCCATCTTGTTGCTACCAGTGGATGCTGATATAAAAGCAAATTTTCAAAGTGGTGCATAGGAAATATGCACATAATCCAATTAGTAAATAACAGGATTTTGGCATGTACCTCTTGTATTGCTTTAAAAATATACCCTGAGGTGTCTGTGGTTCAGAGGGATCAAAGTAAAGAATGGATTTTAGGAATTAGTTGTAAAAGCAGCAGATCCAAAAAATAATGAAACACACAAGTGCAAAATGTAGGTGATATACTTTGAAATTTCAGTAATTTCAATTTTATCTGTACATCTAGAAACAGAAATAAATGCAGACTTCAAATGACACTGCATAACAGTTCCAAAATGGAAAACTGCTCAAGATTACAGAATTCAAGCAATGTGCTATCAGTAGACTCAAGAAACAATCATAGTATGAAAATACATTATTATTTTACCTGGTTATATATTAATTCTTGTTGTTTTAACAGATCTGCGTCAAGTTTGCACAGTCGACTCTTGAGACTTTTAAGTGTTTTTTGACCTCCCTCAATTTCTGCCAGAATAATCTTCTCCTTATCACTCTGCGCTTTTAACTCCTGAGTCTTCTTGAAAAGTAGGTCCTTTAACTGTCTCATTTCATTTTCTTTTTCCTGGTGACAAATTGATCATTAAGTAGAAGAAATAAGTAATTCACCACATCAATTTCTGAGAAACTGTTTTTATTAATCATAGATAGAAAAATATTATTACAATATATATTAATATGAACGTGGAATTTTGTAAGTCTTCAAAATGGTTGTCAAAAAAACTATTTGACTTAAAGAGGAAGTAATACTTTTAGTTAAATGTAGGTTGCCTAGACAAATTCAAAACTCCAGATGTGAAAGGCAAGTGTAAGTTTAATATGAAATTATTATGGACTGTAGGACATGTCAGTAGGCTTTGCATCATGCTTGAACAAAGGAATTTTCTTCTGGAAGCAAACTGATTTTTAAGCATGTACCAAATGCTGAGCTGTATTTCTGATGCTAATAACAATTATAAATTCATCCACTGACACTAGATCATGATTTGACCTTCACTTTATGGTCCTTATTGCTTATCTGAATTAATTTTTTCAACAGAAATTGTTGCTCTCCCTTCAAGTGAGGTTGTTAAAAGAGATAAGACATTCAATAAGCTTCACTGTTCAACAGTGTTCTGCCACAAACTGAACAGGGAGAAGTACCACAGAACTAGAGAGCAAAACAGTGACATTTCGTCCACATTGTTCCTGTAAATATCTCTTCACAGCAAATTAGCAGATGCAGTAAATAGCCATGTGTGTCTAATGGTGATGGAAGGGAGGCTTCTGACTAATAGATTACAGACATTGTTCAAGAACAGTTCATCCTAGCTAAAATATTCCCCTGCAGCTGTGGAGCTGCCAAGCTCAATGTCATCTTAGGTTATCTGCCACAGACATGGGTAAAGAAACCCTGCTAAGGCTTTTGCCACCCTGGAAACTGTCTAAAGGGGAAGAAAAGAAGGTTTTCATTTTAATTAAATGCTACGTCATTACTTGTTTTCAAATTATCTGAAAAGCCAAAACAGCAAGGCCTGTAATTTAAGAAACTCTCTATAAAGGAAAGACATCCCATCCCTAGTTTCTGAAAGTGTATTTAAAATGTGTGATTAATGCCTGTGGAGTTAAAAAGTTTGAAAGATCACATTCACTCTACTGCAAGGCATCATTTCACATGCATGCTCTAGGAAACACAAAATGGAGAAGAAAAAAGAGAGCATACAGTTGAGAGAGCATGCAGAGGTACAGCTTTGTTGTCAGTCGTGTGGGACACATGCTGTCACATTAATTTAACCTGGTCATTCTGGAGCAATGAAAGCTTCAGAATATCCAATGCTCAGTTGTCCACCAAAATGTAAAAGACTATTTCAGTCATGTTCAGTCAGAAGCTAAGTAGTGAAAATACTTTAAGAGAATTAGTAGCAAAATGACAAAACAGCATAAGGATTTCCTGAAACGCAGGAAAGTTCAGAAGATTGCATTACAACACTGCATTTATTCAAAATCTCTTTACAGCTAAGCAGTTGATACAGAATTTTTTTCCCTATACTTAATTTACAACCTAAGAAGTGGGTTTTCAGTTTTATAAAAGTATTATTAGGCGTGTTAAAAAAAAGTCACCTTATTATAGCTTGTATATGCCACTTCCCAGATCAAAATCTTTATTCACAAAAATGAATCTAAAATGAGCCACTAATTATTTTAACAGTCCACAAGTTGGATGTGTCAGAGTATCATGTAGTAGAATTAAAATAATGAAGAGCAGACCAGGCCAGCCAAATCTGATTAAAAGATTTCTAAATAGTTTTTAAACTGTTTGCCAAAATCGCAGGTCTTTGCAGGTTTATAAATTTTGGTGGTGTTTTACTAGAGCCAAGAAGTTTTTGGTGGCAGTGATACTGAAAAGTCATCCTGACAAGATTCTCACTCTTTAAAAAACCTATTGATGGGTATCAGTATCCTGAACTAATATAGTTGGAATTACTTGGATCATTTATTTTCTTTCAGAGTTTTCTCAGCACAGACATATCTACATGTACACTTCAATATCTCATGAAATAGCTACATGTCCTATCAATACTTTAATTTCATTTTAATAGAAAATTTTTAAATTAAAGAGATAATTTTAAAATATAAAGCTTGAAAATACAAACAACTCCTCATTTCTAGAAACCATGAAAAACATTTTACCTCAACACTTTTTTCTTCTTCTTTCAATATTTCTTCCAACCTCAAAGCTTTCTCTTCTGCTGTGAGTGTCTCCTCAATTGCAAGCTTCAGTTTATCAGAAAGACTTGCATTTTTTTCATTAAGAAGTTTTAAGCTAAACAAAATGACAGAAGTGAAATGTAGGTTGCCTAGACAATGCTGCCAAAAGGAAGCAGCAAATCTGAGCAGTTGCCTCAGTCTAAACTTCAATCTATGATAAGCAAGGCCCTGATTGTTTTCCCCCACCCTTTAAAAACAAGGATAACCAAGAGTATTTTGCCTAAATTACCCAGTGCCAAATCTATGCATAAATAACCAGAAAGTTGGAAGTTTCAGGCAGAGTCACACACACAGGTTCTTTTCTCATTATTTAAGGTTCTTTTCTATCTCAAGGATTTGGTTGTATTATTAATCCTTACAAATGTTATCTTTAAAGGTCTGTTTCTTACCTGGCTTGTTTTCCCTGAATTTCTTTCTTCAGATTGGTAATTTGTGTTCTCAAAGATTCTAGATCAGAAGCAGTTCTGTTCACAATAGATTTCAAATTCTGCAGCTAATAAATGACAAAATTGAGCAAGAAAGCTCTTACTTACTTTGGTACATGGCAAGATACTTAAAATTATATTTTTCTATTTATTGGAAAGTATTCCATTGCTTTTAAACAGTGCTCTCCAAATGAGGAGTGCTGCAAATTCTGAGGTACTGTAAATTGGCCCAGCAAGTAAATTCAATAGACTAATTACACAGTATGAGTATTCGTAAAAAATAATAATAATTAAGAACATGAATTATGGAGGTGCTATGGACTGCAATTCTTGTCCAACAGCATCTGTGTAAGTGGAACCATGGTTTTATATTGCACAGCTGACTTGGCTGAGGCTCTTTGTGAACATGGATAACCTTATATATCTAATAAACATTTCTATGTCAAACTTTGCTGGATACATAAAATTATTTTGATTAAGATATCACTGTGACAAAAATACACAGATATTTAATTTGGTGAAAAATACATGAGAGCATACACTCCTTAAACAGGATAGGAATACAATCAGTAGCTCTTTCATCTTCACAGTATCACTTAGCAGCATAAGTTTAATTGTTTTCACTATCACAGATGAAGAAAACTGATCAGGAGCATGTATAGCAGGTTTCTTAGAGGTCACAAGTTGTTGGCTGAACTGTCTCCTTCCCTCCTTGTTTCTCACATGTATCCCACAGATATTCTAATAAGGGGAGACTGTTCTATTATCCCATCATGGAGCATTAATTGTGAAAAACTTCAAGCAAGAATCACAGCTTGAGATAAAAACCGACCAATTCTACAAACCCTCAAGCTTGCATGAATTATAGGGTAATCTAATAGCCTACACCTTGTTTGAGCTACCTACAGTTTAATTAGGAGATCAGTCTATAAACCACCTGCTACAGAAAAGCTATCCCAAAGTTAAGGCAACAGCAGATGCAGAGTTTTTCAAAAATTACTAAACTTGCTGAGTACCCCAGTGTTACCATTTTCTTATTAAGAAAAAACTTACTCAGGTAATACAAGTGTATCCCTTCTCAGCAGAGCCATGAAACTTGAATTACTTCTTAGAAATACTTCTACAGGCATTTAAGTAATTAAGCAGGGCAGCTCATTCCCAAGTTTAAGTGCAAATTCAGTACGGACAGCATCAAGCATGGCTTGTTCACAGGGCAGCCCTGTCCCACTGCCTCTTGATTAGAAAGCCACGTGAAAGCACTGGGTGTTTTCCCCAGGAATTGTAACCTCACCACCAGGCCATTAACTCATACCCCTGAGAGCACAGGACAGGAATTGTTTGGAATCTGGAAGAGATTTCTCTTATCTTTATCCAATATTGCAGTCTATGTCTGCTAAAGGAAAGAAGCCTCCTGAGGCATATAACAGTGTTGGAACATTTAAGAGAAAATTCATCCATTTTACACCCACACAACAGAGAATACATTCCAATCTTTTCACCACTTTCAATGACAGGATTAAGTTGAGGGCTCAGATCCCAATAAACAGGACTTGGCCGAGAAAAGCAACATTTTGCTGAATTATTAAGAGCCTAGTATAAAACCAGAGAAAAGGAGATGCTATTCCTGTATTTCCTCCATCTGGTGCTCAGTTGTTGTTTCAGTCTGTTTTCCTGAACTGTTTGGTCACTCTTACCTCATCCTGCAGCTGAGTCCTTCGAGTATCCTGAGCCTGGAACTCCTTTCGGAGGTTGTTTGCTTCCCGCTCAGCAGTGAGGATTTTCTTTTCATATTCCATGTTATTAACAGTTTCATTTACCAAAAAGGCAGTCTTCTCTCTCAGCAAAATTTCTTTGTTTCGGATCTCCTGTTTTATCTCTGCAATTAGCTGTCAGGATAAAAACTTTTTAGATTTGCTTGCATTAGTTGTGTTAGATTAATAAAGGGTACAACCAGAAGATCAATTCCTATTATGATTACTATTTTCCTGAGACAGCCCAGTTATCATTCTTAAAGTTACTTTATTCCATGGATACATCACACCAAACACTACAGTGGTTTTGGACAGGAAACTTCCAAAATATTCCAATAATTTAAAAACAAAAAGACACTGTAAACTCTTATGAAAATAAAATAATTCTTTATTGATTGAATTGGGAAAAAAGAAGCTAAGCAGAACTTCGGGTAGCCTTGAAACAGATGAAATTAAATAGGAAAATTATCAGCATTAATGATGCTTACTTTACCTGACAGATTTATAGCTACTCAGTGAAAATTGTGCATTTTGAAAGGTTAAGTAAAACATTAGCTACCCAGAAAATTATACTGTAGTTTTGATGTTAAAAAAAAAACAAAAAACCACCCCACATCAAACCCAAACCCCAGAAACGGATCAGTTACAGCAGTTTTACCAAAGCACATTGATCTATCTCCTGATCTCTTTTCTGCATCTGATGAATTGCATTCTCCCACTGCCTGATGACTTCTTGCCTTTCTTGATGAACCCTGCGAAAATCCTCAGCTGCTCTGTCAAGCTCCATCTGTTTAAAAGAAAGCACTTCCATGATTTCTGAAGTTTAAAATGCCACATATAAACAAGGGATCTTTGAGAACCTTAATCACAAACCTGAGCTGTGATGGTTTCTGTAAGCTCATTATCCAGAGCTCTGCGCTTCTGGTTTGCTTCCATGGTCAACTTTTCTATCTGAAGGTTTAATGCCTAAAATGAAAGGATATGAAAATATTTGAAAATGAAGTACTTGAAAATAAATAGATCACATTTTATAAATTCTTAAAGCCCTGCTACAATCAGGGCTTAAATTATTGAGGAATCAATTTTATTGTGTTTTAGAAAACAAAAAATTGACAGTGTAGCCTCCCAAATTTTCAGTCAATACAAGTGTGCATAAGCACCAAACTTCAGCAAGGCCAAAGTAACCCTCAACTGATGTGTGTAAATGTGTGTGTGATGTCCTTGGCATACAGCAGTGAGAGTGTTTGTGTAAACCAAAGTTTTTGGGTTAAGTATTTAATAAGTAAAAAAAGGAAATTTCTCCTCACTCTATTTGAAGAATATTTAAAAATAATAATATTAATAAATAAAGAATATTTAAAAATAATAATAATAACCAGGGTTACTTATCTCTACATTAATAATATACTTGGGAACTCACCCTTATAAACTCTGAACTTTTGACTGGAATCCCTCTTTATACAAACATATATGTTTATGTCTTCCATTGTTCCAGGTAGCTTTACTGAAGCAGCAGTAATTTGTTCTCAGCAATATCAACAAATGCAGTTCTTAAGGGAAATCACTATTCACTCATACTCGGTGTGAATTTTTGAACAAACTCCTCTTAATTCAGTGGCCGTGTTTCTAGACTTTATTATCTATTTGTGCACCCTCTCAAAAAATTTAAACTTAAATCTTACCCAGATGAATAAGCAAATTAATGTCTTCAATTATGTCTCTCATTATTGTAAAACCTGCTCTCTCAACTTCAAAATGAGCCTAATATGGAATTGCACTGTTGTGCCAAATGGAAACCAGGTTCAAAGCAGTGTTGTACAAAATCTTGTCTTCATTTTATCTGACTTGATAACATAACAAGGTCTTCAAGTGATAAAACGATTCTTCTTTGGTTTCTGAAAATTGCTGTCATTTCTACTTACTCCTAGTTTCCCTTCATCTTGCAGTGCATACTTCTGGATTGCACTGGCATCATTATCGGTGCGGTTTAATTCCTTTAGCCAGCTCTCCAGAAGTTCCTCATCCCAGTCCATCTGTTGTTTTAAGTTTTCCAGCTTCTTAGTGGTTTTTTTTATAGTATTCTAATAAAAGAAGAGAAAATGAAAGGTTCAATATCAAATGTCTAATATCCATTGAATAGTAATTGAACCAACCAGTTCAAGCTACTGTTAACAAGTCTACCCACATCTTGTTCATAGAACTGATAGTTTTCTTTTTTATTAATTATACTTGAGGAATGCAATTGGACATCCTGGTCTTAAAGAAGAAACAAGCCAGTAGGTTGCCACAAATTTAAAATGCAAATAACTTTAAACAGAAAAGTCAACCTCTGGCAAGATATACCCATCTGCAGGGTATTTGTTCCATATAATAAACTGATCTGAGGCATCCAAAGGTAAAGTTTCTCCCTCACTCATTGAGGCCCAGTTGTTGTTAGACCCTTATCCTACATATAAATTTTCAAATGTGACCTCTTCACATGACTGTAAAGAGACATCCTGACACAAAAATGAGAGAATCTAGATCCAGATGAACAGTGTGAATATCTTCATCCTGCTACCCATTCTGAGAGACTGGAGATTACAGACTTAAGAAGAAAAAGAGCAAATTTTAAAAAATAATTAAATAATTAATAGAAAGAAAAAGAGACAGTTTCAAACCCAGAAGACCACCTGTAATTGAGTAGCATTAGATTACTCTGTAACTTAAACCAAATCTTTGATCTTAAAATCATGACCCAAATCAAAGTTTATTTTATGTAGAGATTTGCCACCAACTATTTGATTTTTAAACCATTAAGAAAATACCTGTGAGAATTAGAAATACAGTGAGATGGATGCATGGCTGTGTATCTGGCATTAAGAACAGAATTCTTTCAATACCTAATTAATATTTGCTAAGTCTTGACCAGTCTATGCAATAACATCCTCAGTGTCACTTTACTTGCCTGCACAGGGAAAAGCCCATCCAGATAATCTACTACAGTTTGTAAGCTTTATTATAATTAACTATTAATGACATACTACCATGTACAAGTGAGGACAAGCCATAAAATTTTGCAATATAGGTGCTCCCTTCCAAAAATTCAAACCTTACTTCTTGAGTGTTTTTCTTTTCTCTCAAGGAAGCTATCTCATCTTTCAGTCGTTTAATGTCGTTTTTGAGACGTCCATATTCTCTCTCAGCAAGGGCTTTAAAGTGATGTTCAGTTTCAATCTCATTCTCTTTGGCTTTGTAAAGAGACTGCAGAATAATAAAGTTCAGTATTTTACAATAAACAAAAGGCATACATCAGCAATCTTTTCTTTTATACATAATTGAATCCCAAGTCAGAGGCGGTTTCACCATGTAAATGACAGAATTTTCAGAGAAAATTTATTGGTTTGATTTTAGTATCTCATATGCACACATCCTATCAAGTATCCACAGATCAACCTTTTGTAGCCCTAAAAGCTCAATTCTAAGATTTTTCACCCAAAATTAAGAATCTTAACATTTCAACACCAAAATCTTAGTCTCTTGATTACCAGTGACTTTACATCAGATCCAAGAGGCACAGCAAAAAAAATATTTTATTGTTCTGTGCTGAGAGAGACCTCTCCTGCTGGCCTATAGCAGTACCCGGCTAATGCCTAACTTTTCTTTCCTTTAATTCAAATTAATGCTTGAATCTTACCTGAGAGAAGTTTATCTCTTGTCTCACATTTTTCAAATGAGACGTCATTGCCTCTATGCGCTCCTCACAGTTGGTCAGCTCATTCTGCAGGTCCTCTTTTTCCTTTTGCAACTTGTGCAGCTGTTGAGGAGTTAGAATCGTCAAGTTACTGTTTGTGGTTAAGTGCTTATTACCTGCAATTACCTAAATAGAGTCACTGCAAGTATTAATGAAAAAATAACGTAAGAAGTAGTTGCTGCATCCCTCCAAAGCAGTGAAATGAGGGATTTCAGGAGAAAACCCGGAGTTTGCTGAGGGAAGGGACAACTCGCACCGCTGCTCCTGCGCGGCTCGGGGGATGCGGGGATCGCCCTCACGATCCCCGGGCAGCTCCGCGGAACCCGTGAGGTTTCCTTCCATCCATCCCTCCCTCCCTCTCTCCCCGGCCCCGGGGGAAGGCCGGGCCCCTCTCCCCGCGCTCACTTCGTCCTCCAGCGCCTTGTTCTCGGCGTTGGCCACGGGCACAGCATAGCCGGGCTCCCACTGCAGATCGGCCAGCACCAAGGCGGCGGTGGGGTTGGACACGTTCTCCATGGTGGCGGAGGGGCCCGCAAGGACCCGGGCTGCGGCAGGCCCGGGGCTGAG
>NW_005054309.1:5053310-5081007 GCF_000277835.1 Geospiza fortis | reverse complement strand
GGCAGCCCCTCAGAGCCCCCCGCTCCTGTGCCAGAGCCAGCTGCACCGCGTCTGGGCCGGCAGAGGGGCGGCTCATCTGGCGCTGGGGACACCGAAGAGATCTGGGGCTGACAGCACCTGCCCTGGGGACACCGCCTGACGAGTGTCTGGGGCTGACAGCCCCTGCCCTGGGGACACCGCCTGACGGGTGTCTGCGAGGGTACACTGTGCTTGTCCTGTTTGCGAGCAGCCCTTTGGCATTATCTCCACAACTAGCAGGTGGGTTTCCCGAGCCACGCTGCACTCAGGTGACCATAAACACTAATGTCAGTCCTTGTGAACTTGCCTGTCACCTTGTGAAACCATCTGTGCTTCTGAGGTGTAAATGACCCTGTGCCCCTGAGTTCCATCATCCACAGACCAAGGCAGACACAGCACTCTTGGCAGGAATCACTGAGCCATAGAATGGTTTGGGGTGGAAGGGACATTAAAGCTCATCTGGTTCCAGCCCTGCTGTGGGCAGGGACACCTTCCACTGGCCCAGGTTGCTCCAAGCCCTGTCCAACCTGGCCTTGAACAATTCCAGGGATGGGGCAGCCACAGCAGCTCTGGACAACATGTGCCAGGGCCTCACCACCCTCACAGAAAAGAACTTTCTCCTAATATCTGATCTAAACCTATGCTCTTTTAGTTTGGGTCCATTCCTCCTTGTCCTGTCACTACATGCTCTTGTAAAAAGTCCCTAAATAAAGGAAGGGTAGCCTTGATGCAGAAATCCTCTGTTGGTGACAATTGTCTGGCTACAGCATCTGAAAAGACATTAAAGGAATTAATCAAAGTGTGATTCAAAGGTGACTGAGCCAAACAGCAATAAGTAGTGACAGATTTCTTACAAACATGGGCCCATGGCAGACTACCAACACAGACCCCAGAAGACATTGGTGTTGCTACATATCTATAAATGTATTATGGGGTATTTTTAGAGAAGAAAGGTTTGCTGAAGGACAGAGAAAGTGAAAATCAGGCCTGATGAGGATGGGCTTGACTTGAAGTATTATGCAGATTATTACACTGAGAACAGTCCTGCATCATTCTTAAAGTATTGGAAGAAAAAGGAGCAACAATGTATGGGGGCAACAGTTTCTTAAAAATAAAGGAATGGTATAGGGTTTAGTACCTCAGGCTACCTGTGAAAAAAATACAGATGCCATGAGGAAGATCTTTTTCCTCTTGTCTCACCTGGCATGGTTGGCTGTGGATGCTTGTAAGAAGCTCTGAATAATATTTTTGAAGCATCAAGGATAACACAGTGTCTTAAGACAGTAATTGGCAGCAAGCAGTCCCCTGCCACCTTCCTGTTTGCCCTCTGGGATATAAGAAGTTGTGATGGCCAATGACCTGTGTTTTGATCTTGCTGTATGTACATTTTCCCAGTCTGCAGCTCAGTGATGATGTGTCTGATTGTGATAATGATGTGCTGAGTACAGTTTGTGTCTTCCAGAGGAGCATGGGATGATGAGACCTTTATTACCAATGTGAGCAAGACAAAGATGCAGATGATGGAGAAAGATAGCTGAGATATATGGCCATTAAGAAGGGAAAATTCTATAGGCAGAAAATTCAGATTTTATATATATATATATATATTCCTGATTCTAGCATACATGGAGGAGACTTCTAGAAGCTGGACATGTGTAGCCAGGTGTCTTTTCAAAACGAAATCTTAGGACCAGCATCTCTCAGTGTCAGAAATGGGGATTAGCACAAAGGGATGAGTGCAGAGGTGATGCAGGGGTGTGATGACAAGGAGGGAGCCTCAGCTGAGCCTCAGCTGCTTGGACAGTGTTGGGTGAGTGCCCACAGAGGACTGAGCCTTTTGACCCCCTCAAGGGCTGTGTGCCAAGAGCCACCTATTGCAGAGTGCAGGGAGGTGACCTGGCTCAATGGGAAGGTGGAATTCTAAAGACACTACAAGCTACTAGAGAGACAGCAGAGACTACAATGGCACATCCCTGTGTACATATAAGGGCCCCTTCCTTTCCTACCTTAAGTGAGAAGCTCCTTTTACTCACAGTATGTGAAGAAAAAATGCAACTTGCCTTGCAGGGGTTTTAAACTGACCTGTAATTCATTGTGGCTTTGCAGTGATGAGCACCTGATAATCCTGTATCCTCCAAGCTGAGCTTTTGTGTGAAAGAGCATGAGACCATATAGTGCCTGAGAAGAAGAAAGCACATTATTGGAAAACTGTTATTAGGTGAGCAATCAGTCCTGTTCACTAAGCAAGACTTCCAGTGAAAAAATGGTAATTTATGAATACGTGCCTTAATGCATGCATGAAGGAAATCAAATTAAATAAATCTTGAAGCAGTTAGTTAAATTGCATACCAAACTTTTGAATTTTGCCATTGTAAGTGTACTGTTCACATATTTTTGAGTCCAGATTTATACATTTTGTCTGAAAAGTATAAAGTGTTATATGAGTAAAGAGTATTATTTCACAATTTTCATGTAAGTTCCACCCTCTGCACTTTCTCTTACCTGATGCTGATTAAACAAATCTCCATGAGATGCTTTTGTTTGTATGGTTTCTCTCTTCTCCTGCCTGTGGAAATGTGTTCAGGAAATGCAGAACTGTTTGCCAGACCTGCTAATCCACCAGGTGGTGCTGCATGTCTGTGGATTCAGGGGGGTTTTGTTGGTATCTCTTTTTAAAATAGCCCCAGTCAGTTATCGACTCTTCAGTTAAAAGGAAATATAAAACTCCTGTCCTTATATATATATACATACACAGAAAGTTGTTTTGTTTTGGTTTATTTTTAAAATAATATCTCTTAAAGGTATTAGAGGAACAGGAGTACTTGTAACATGACAAACTGTTTTTCTGTTAACACTCCTTTTGGGCTGAATTTTCACTTACGTAGACCACTGTGCCCATTTGTTCAAAAGACTTAAATATAAAACCACTGTTTCTAGCCTTCAAAAGGCTTAAAGCTCCTCTTGTACCTGTTAAAAATGATCATTTTGTTTATGCCAAATCTCCTTAAACAGTTATCTATGTGAAAATAAAGATTTCAGTTATGGATTTCTTCCTAATACATGATACCTTTGCTATATAAAATATGGGGAAATATTTTTTCCTGACTGTACATCTAAGCCACCCTCTGAAAAAAGACTAATTTAAGGTTTTGCTGGATTATTTATAACTAACCCAGTGTAGCCAGTTGGTGTCAGTTAATTGTTGTTGATTATCAATTTCCCACGTGAACCTGCAAGTGGCAGGGTTTTTGATGATGGGATGTAAAGGCCCACACTGTATCTTCTCTTTCAGATGGGTGCACTAAGGCTGCTGCAAGCTGGAAGAAGAAAAACAGGGAGAGAGATTGATGGGACCACACAAGTGAGTGTGAGATCAGGACATGCAGGAAGGTTGAAGGATGGAGGATCTGGCATGATAATGACTGAAGTGTTGACTAAAAGCCCAATGTCTTTTTTGAAACTTGGACCTCCTGATTTGGGTAGGAGAAGCACAACTGCATGAAAAAGAATTGCTCATAATTCAGGTCTGATATGTTATCAGTTATGTTTATCACTAACCAGTGAATGAAATAAATTACGAGCAATTTAATACATTGATCTTGGGGGAAAGAAAAAGACAAATATGAGCCAAAATCAAATACTTTTGAAGTTTGCGGAAGCTTAAATTTATTCTCTTTATCCTGTTCTACACTTTTTGCACAGTTGTGCTGGCAAAGGCTGCAATATTGCTGGTACAGTGCAGTGCCTTTTGTGTGCTGGAGATGGGTGCAGAGGACAAAAACCCATCCTTTTGCTGCAATATTCATTTGAAAAGTTACTATAGGACAATGTGCCATAGGGTAATTTGTGTTACTCGTAGGTGCCGGGTTTCAGCGAGCGCTGGGAGGGCAGCAGTGAGAGCAATGCCTTTGGCAAGGCAGGAGCGATTTGCAGAGGGCAGAGCAGCCCCTGCGTGCCCCGCCCGGCAAAGGCGCTGCCGGCGGGGCGGGGTGTGCCTGCTCCAAACACTGCTCAGAAAACGTTCATGTAAAACCATTACCAGGTTTTATTTAATAACCTCCTAACCCTCTCTCTCTCTCCTCCTCCTCCCCTCTGTTCCTCTAATGCCTTTTACAGCTCTTGCTGCACAGCGTGAAGCCTCAGAGCTGTATTCATCAATGACTCACACCCTTGCTTAGGGGCCAATTTTCATGGAAGCTATACAGGAAAATTTTGAAATGCACCTATCTCATGCAGGGCACAAGATGATTTCTCTATTCATTACTATTCCAAAAGGACTTGTTGTCCTTTGGAAATGTTCACATATTACTTACATTTGTGTGTGGGTGCATACATGTGCAGAGCTAACTTGCCTTTAGATTTGAGTGGTCAAAAAATAAAAATGTATTGTTATTATCATTGACACCAGTCAGCTGAAGGGTAACTGAGGGCCTGCTTACACTCAGTGAAAGCAGACAAATGCAAAGGAAAATGCAGCGTTGTGCATTAGGGGAGCAAATTCTACAGACTCAAGCACAAAACTTGTTAAAAAATCACCCTTTTGTTTGGTGCTATGAGTAGCAACTTTCTGAGGAATTGAGGAGTAAAGCTAAGGACTTACTCTGAGAAACAAAACTGCAGCTCTGAAAGAGCTTTCTGTGCTGATCAAGGTTACAATACCTTTTGAAAACACTCCGAGAAAACATGTTCCTTTCCCTTAAGACACCACGAGTTAACTCAAGTTTTAACTTTGAGGGGAAAGAGAGGTAAAATCATAGAAATTATTATTCAAAATGACCTTTCAATTTAAAACCCATTTGATAGGAGGGGAATCATTACTGCAGAATTGCCAGTCATAGACTAATTGCATTCTCAGGGGTTGCTAATTATACCCAAAATTACTTTAAACAATTTTGGGGAAGAGTCTGAGACTTAGTGCTTAGCATAAAGCAGTTTATTTACGCATGTACAAAGTAGCTTACATCCCTAAGGGATTAAACCAATTTCAATATTTCACTGTAAGTTGATGTAAAAACTGTCATGCAATGATGAATCAGAAGTGGTACAAAAAAAAGAGGGCAAAATATACTTTTGCTTTTCATAATTTTTCCAACAGGCATTTCAAATTGTAATTCTAAAAATAGCTTTTTCCTTCACTTTGTTTCTTTAACAAAATGGAAAAATCTCTTTCTGCAAATCAGGCCCATCCACTGACATTAATTTCTACCTTCTGTCTGTGCAGGTGAGTTCCTCAAGAATGTGTTAAAGATCAGAATTGGGTTTTCCTTATTTGTTGATGTTGTTTTGCTGAATGAATTTTGCTAACAGACCTTTTTGCTTGACAGATGAGCTTTGTCTATGGCCTAACAAGAGACAATTGTCTTACAGGAATGCACAGAATTTCCAAGCTCCACATGTATGTTACACAGATCAGAAAAATTCACAGCCCATTCAGAGCCAAAAAATAGCAGTAAGTCCTGTGAAGGCAGTAGTGTGATCCTTGTTTTAGAGATGACAAAACAGAGGCATGAAGAAGTTAAGTAAATTCCCTCATATTGCCCAGAATACCAAGTAGGAAATTAGAAATGTTTTATTTGTAATTATTTTTTAAATTTTTATTTATTTTATTTTATTTCCAGGCACAGCTTTAGTACCTCTGGGGAAGTAATGGCTGTTTTGTTTACAATAGGCAGCCTGGATCCAATTCTTCCTTCCCAAAGTGCATTTGTGCTGCAGAGAATATGTAAGGATTGTGAATGTACTCCTAAGTAGCATTCCACAGTTGAACTAATTGCCAGGCCAAGCGAGGGACCACAGTAAATGGGTGAATAATTTGATCCAAGATGGATTTGTACTCTACCAACACAGCCTGAAATCTTCTAATGCTTTTGGATTTGACTGTGAGCTGTTCATTGTTGTTTGAGCCTGTTCTTTTCTATTACCATATTTTCTCTGGATATCATTTCTGTGTACCTTATCTTTGTATAAAAGGCCACATCTTTACCATATTTCCAGGGAGTAGTCAGTAGAGGCATACAAAATTTACTGCTGTAGACCAAAATATGACAGATAAAGGTAGTACATTACAAAGTTCTTGCCCTCAATCATGCAGAAGGCTCTCTATGCCTCTGTGAGCAGTGGCATGAGTGTGGCTGCACTGTAATGGGAGAAGGGTTAACAGCAAACCAAGACATTTTCTGCAGCAAAAAGAGATGGAATCTTCTCCAAGCAATTACCTTTTATGTAATAAACAATGTCAGTGGTCAATAGAGGGAGTTTTCTTACTCTAATCCCCTTTCATTTAGCTTAAAATAGAAGTGCTATTAGTTTGACTAGCAGGTTGCTGTATCAAGCCTGGTCTTACCTGGTTGCATGTTAAATTAAACTGCTAGCAGAAATGTTACCCCAGTAGCTTTTGTCTGCACTTTCCTTGAATAAAATACAATAATGCATGCTGGAGCTTCAGTGGTGTTAGATGCTTTTGTCAGGTGTGTCTATTGGTATGCTGCAGCCTTTTGGAATACAGAGTGCATTGCTTTTTATTACAGATTTCATTGGCATCATGAAGTTGTGAGTAGCTTTTCCTGTACTTTTAGCTTTTATTGGCTCCGAAAATCCAGCTTTAATTACTAATGGATACTTTCAAAAATCATTTATTTCTGGTAAAGGATGCACATAATCTGTTATCATTAGATATCTGCTGGCAGTAGATATAGCACAGCTTGTGCTTTGGCTAACCCTTGAAGGAGGGGAAGGTTTGATAAATGAGAAAAGCCAAAAGCTTTTGTGCTTATATGTGCTTAAGGTAATGAGGAATTTAAAGATTACAACAGTATATCTGTCCTTCAATGGATGTGATGTTCCTCATGGATGCAGTGAGATGTGACAGAATGGTCACACAGCTGAGTATTCTATAGCTGAGTAGCCCTCAGCTCTGTTACAGGACACAGAAAAACAGAGCTTCAAGGCACCATGTTTCCTTTGTGTTACATACATCACCTCTGTCTGCTGTCCTTTCTAGTGGAGTGCAGCTACTGTGATCTCTTTGCTGACCATCTGTTTTCTTGTGTCTTCTTTTTTGCTTCAAAAACACGTTCATTTGAAGCAGAGTTGAAGTAAAAAAATTAAAATGTGGCTCAAAATTAGAAATAAAGGTAGTCCTACTTAATATTATGAATGGTTATATACAAAAGCAGTGAAAACTGCAAACCTTTTAAAATTCCTTTTAGTGTTGTTTTAATTTTGTTTTCATTCTTGTTTTTATCACCTTCTTTACAAAGAGTGTAATGGTACAGCAAGGGTGGTGCCATGGAAGGCCAGAGGTCTTCCAGTTAGAGAAGGGTGATCAAAGGGAAGAGCCTTAGCCTGACCTTAGCCACAGCCATTCCCAGCTCTTTGCTGAAATCTCAAGCAACTGCAATTTCTTCTGTTCCCTACTTGTGTTTGTGAATTCTCAGTGCTTGAATCCCGCTGCTTCTGGCTTGTAAAATCCCGTGTTTGTAGCAAGTTTCTTCATTTTCTTTCTGGTTTTGGTACTACTGAAGGAATCAGAACACTTTTAGTTGTTTATTCCTTAGCAGTTCTGTATTTCGTGGAAGGAAATTGGCCTTCCTCCTGCCAGCATCTGTGGAGCCAGAGAACACCCCAGAGTTGTCAAGGCAACAGCTTCTGCTTGGGGAGCTGCAAAAGAGAAAGGGACAGGAACATCCTCTGGGCTTTTGTTGCAGGGCACAGAAACAGGTGTGGTCCTTTACTGCAAACACCATCTATGGGTGGCTCAGGGAAAGTAGAAGTTACTCACAGTAGCATAATGAGGTGGAGCTTCTGAGAGCAGCATCCTGATGTGCACTCTGGTCTGGAATCACAGGCCCACTCTGGGCTTCTCTTCAGTGTGTTTGTTCTGCTGGGCAAGGCTCTACTGAAATAGTGGCATAAATCAAGTGGGTTTAGGCTTTTGGATGGGAAAGGGAGCTTGGTTCTCTTTACTACCGAAATATTTTAGCAAGCAAAGCTTTCTATTTAAAAATTTTGTCACTATTCAGCACTCTAGAAGGGTTTCTATTGGTCTAATTACTAACTGGATTCCTGTGGTGATCTTGCTTGCCTCTGCTGGGAGATTTGCTTCTCATGCTGGACAAACCTTACAGTGAACACAATCCTTAGCTAGAATAAGGCACAGGGCTCACCTGAACCAACAGACCTGTGCTAAAATTTACCTGGTGCACACTGTGAGCTGCATGATTCCAACACAGAAAATGCCATTGCAAGAGCTCTAGAAATGCATAGAACCTAACAGAAGTTCCTTCATTCTGTCCCAAGGACAGGATCCAAAGATACTGTGTGCATTGTAGTATTCCTGGTATTTCTACTGCTTCAACAGCCAGCAGTTAGAAAATCTTACACCTGTATATTATATTGGAATACTCAATGCATATTTCTATGGAGACATGAAAAATGGTGCATTTTGCATTAAACATACAATGAGGCTATCAAGGGTTTAACAAAGTATTTTGTATGGGGAGATCAGATGGCCCCAAGACTTGTTGCTGTGCTTGGTATTTGGCATGCAGTGTCACCCTCTTCATGCAGTAGCTACTTGATACCTCTGAAGTGCATATTTGCTGTCATGTTACTGCTATGTGCATAGTAAAATGCTATATAGGACATAGCATAATCTTGTTTGATATTATGATCCTGTAATTTACTTTAAAAAGATTAATCTTGTAAATACTTTAAAGTTATATTAGGAGTTGCAGTAAGCTGTTTAAGATTTATGAAGCAGCATTATTTATATTTATAGTCAGTGACCTTGATACCTTCTACTTAGAGTTGAGATATTTTTATGTTACTTTGCTTTTTTATTTTCTTGGCCTTGGTTAAAAAAGAAAAGTACCCCCAAAAAGAAAACAAAAACACTGTTAGATTTTTGATTTTCAAAAGATCTCCCAAACTTTTATGACCTGTGATCCACAGAGATTTTGGAGGCTATTTGAACACTTATTGCCATTTCATGTAGTCATTTAAGTCATTAGGGTGTGAGTAAGGTACACTTAGAGAGACAGGACATTATCTATGTATTAGCCTCTTTGAAGTGCATTTTATTGTTGCATCAGTCATTTCAGGAAAAGGTTCTGAGCCTAAGAGCACAGATGAAAATATATACAATCCCTTTAAAAGGTGGAATATTTGAATTTAGCTTGCAACATAGTTGCATGAAATTATCACTCCTGTCGTGTCAGCTGAAATATCAGAAATCCTATTTCTAATCCCTTCCATGTAATGTGGCACAGGGACACAGATACATATCAACCACAAAGGGAGCCAGCACAGCCTTTCCAACAGACTCTGCAGGCTGCCTACAATTCAATTCCCCTTCTCCATCCTCCCCACCCACTGGTTGAGCCTCTTGTTGCCCTTCCAACACCTAATGCACTCCTGACACAATGGAGGGAGGGCAGGAGCAGTGTGGTGAAAAATCAGACACTGCAGACAAAAACTTGACAGACTGTCTTCCTCCCAGTGCCACAATATGAACTGGCCAAGTGAAAAGTGATGGCCATTATCCTTTCTCACTGAATGGCTTAAGTGACTTACAGCCACATGCAGAGAAAGTTCTTTGGACTATTTCTATGGGGGTTTTTAATTTAATTTGCATTATTAAATGTACAAGGTAGGTTTTACAGTTTGAGGCAGCTTCATTTTCCTCTGACTCCTATGTAAGGTAAGGATAGTTTCACTGAAGTCATTGGAGTAACTTCATTATCAAATGGATGTTGGGAGAGCACTTTCACAGTCCTTAGGCAGCTTTCCAGTCATTGCTCCTCAGTACTCACCATAAGCTCCTATTTACATCTTCCCTGAGGCTGAGGGTTCTGGGCAGGCTGGGCACTCACCCAGCACTGCACATCTCAGGAAAGATGGCTCCTGATGGATTGCCCAGTGGTGTACAGGACATAACCTGAGTCAACAGCCAGGAGTCTCATGCACCCAAGCAACTGCTGTATTGACAACATCTAGAAAATGTAGGTGTTCTGTAAGCACAGTGTTGGATTTACAACTGTACAAATGCTGCCTCAGGTTCACTTGAATGCTTTGTCTTTGACATTCCAGGCTGGTACCTCTATCCTGGGATGCTGGCCATGCACCTCTTTCTTTGCTTTGTCACAAAAACTGACTTGAGATACTTTTCTCTCTGAAAGTTTTGCTGAAATGGATAAACTCTGGTGAAAAGTTTCAGTTCAGAGAACTGATTTATTGAAGAATTTCCAGCAAGTTCTGTGCAAAAGCTCTGACAGAAGCAACTGCTCTCTACCTCCCTGTCCAGTGACTCCTGCTAACTCAAAAGCATATCCACGGGCTTGAGAGGAGCAGCTGTAAGAGCAGAAGCAGCCAGAGGCTAAATGTAAGCAGAGAGGAGATGGACCAAGATCTGTGTACTTGTGTAATTGTTGTGTCACATGGAAACTTGGGGCACCAAGCCTGGCTGTTCCCTGGTGTGTGCTACAGCTTCTGGAGCCTGGCCTGACCAGCAAATCCTTTAATTATTTACAATTGGGCCATGCTTTTATACATGTCCAAAAGCCAGGAGAAGGCTGCTTGGACCCACTCTCCAGTTGCTGTCAGTGTGTACAGCTCTTAGAAAGCACACATGGAGCAGCCAGGAAGTGTGACTTGAGAGGCAACAAAAGATGCTGCTTGTCTTGTATTTATCCCTAAAGTACATAAGATACTGTAAATAATGGCAAGCCAAAAAAAAAAAAAAACCAGATTGTTGCAAGTGCAACATACTAGAAACTGCTTTTTTCCCTTTGCAGAGGAAATGCATTTAGCAATCTCTTCCCATTTATTATTTCTGATGGAAGCAAAATCTTACCACATAATAAGACAATATTTCATATACCTGAATCCATGTTCGTCCTTGAAGCAGCATCCTCCATCTTTTGTCCCTTCCTTTTCTTTTTTTTTGGAATTTGTGGTTAGGCAGTACTTATAGTAAAATAATATTTTTATGAATTATTACTTGCAGAAAATCAAATAATAATGTGTACTATTTTTCTTTTTTTCACCTTTGTTCTGATGTGCTAAAATCATGTTTTTTGGCAGTTGAGCACTCGGTTGATAAAACCTGAAATACATGACAATATGAGTGAAATTCATTATCAAGCAAAGAGTGTAGTGAACTTTGCAGCAAATCATCACAAAGTAATCTTGCTTTTCTCTCTGGTCTTACTCTAAATGTGATTTGCACTCTTATGGAAAGGACTTTGTGCTGGTTTTTGATGTTACATACAAATAGTCTTGCTTTGTAAAATTCCCATTATGCCTGTTTACATTGAGCAGCAGTGCCATTGATTCAAGCTGTACTGATTGGAAAGCAGAAGTCGTTAACGCTAAGCCCCTTCAAAGTTTTTCATAAATTTGTGGCATTTTTCCAGCGTTGCTCACAAAACAGCATAGAGCTGCTGGAAGGAAATGCTCCAGCTGCAGGGATAAGAGGAGCCAAAAAGTAACATCCAAATAGAAATTATCCAGTTCGTGATTTCACTTTGATCACCAGATGTTTGCCGTGTGACTTTGAGAACACGAGAGAGGAGAATGTGATGCTGTGGTACTTAACTTAAATCTAACACAAGGGCTCATAGCTCAGCAATAAATATACACAAACAGTTATTGGCTTTTTCCATCTTTTGAGAAATTCCCTGCTTTTAATATTGTTTGCAGCAAACTGTGTCCTCATGCCAAGTTCTGCTTTGGTTTTTCAATTCTTTGCGTTCTGAAAGACTGTGGAAGCAGAGCAAGATACACTCCAGATTAATGGTAGAGTTTACTCTGGTTTCGTTGGTAATTTGTCTCTATGAAGACTGGTTAGTGATGTTAGCAAGTCATAAAGAGCATTATTCTCCACCTCTAGGGATTTCACACTTAGATTTGAATCTTTTTCCTAGTTTTAACACTAGCAGTCATTTAACTGCCTCCAATACAATGTACTTGAGGGAGATTTTTCAGCTTTTCTTAGTTAAGAATTAGTTGAGGCATTTCAAAATGCACAGAATTAAAAGGACTATTTAGAGTTTTCAAGTTGCAACCCTTTATGACCTTGGTCAACCATCTAATACAGTGCAAAGCTCCATCTAAAATATTTTTACAATTTTTGCTCTTATTAACCTTACAGGATGGCTGATGCAAATTTTGGGTGCTTCAGAGATTCAAAAGTGTCTTGAAATATCCATATTAAACTTATCTGGGGTCTGTTTATAGCCACTTATAATTGAAAAATTACATGATGCATGCCATAGAATTTTTTCTAAGTGAATTTGGATAAATGACCGAATTTCTATGTATGACTTATCCCAAAGCAGGAGTTTTTTCCCCTCCATCCTCTCCCACCTGGCCACACATTTGTTTTCTCTTGCTGCCTCAGATATTTGCCAATTCCTTTACTGATCACAGTACCTTACTGTGCCTGGTTTTGAAGGGATGTTTTTATGCTGGAATAGTGAACCAGGACAGCTCAGCAATGGCCTGAGGAGCACACAGAGAAGAAGGGCTTGGCAGTTACACTTCTAATTTATCTTGCTCTGGAACTGCAGCCTCAATTCTAGATTGAAATGGTGTAATAATTTTTTCTTTCCTAACATTTTGAACGATAATTCTTCCTTTTCCAACATTTTAACCAAATTCTCTTTTTAGATTTTAAGTTCTGCAGATCAAAGACTGTCTTTTAGTGACTTGCACTGTGACAACCACAGTGGATCCCCACATTTAGATATCAAGACAGTGAAGGTACAAAACCACCACAGAGCCTTTTTGATTGTTGACCTTCCACCCCCCCTTTTTTGTGTTGTGCTTCAAATGTATCCAGCTTCACTGAAAACAGATTATATTCTCTGTCATTTGCTTCCAGCCTAATATTTATCATTATATACAATATAATGTGAATTTTTAATTGTCAGCTTCATTTTTCATTAGTGCAACGGCATAGATTTCATTAACTATATAAATTCCCCCTTTTCTTTATTACATGAAAGTTTCTTAGTTGTGAACTTCCTTGACCTACTTGGCAGTCCTAACAGTGAATAGCATTGATCTTCTTTATCTATTAACCTCTGAAATGAGTGATATTGACTTACAACATAGGTTTTAATGTAAGATGAAATAATGCCACTTATTATTTTAGAATCTGAGAAAAAAGTATTTTATAATAGGTTCTTTTATGTGAAACAAAGTGTTCTTAACATTTTTAGCAATTTCTGAATGTACTCTCTCCACCCTTCACTACAGTGTTTTGCATACGTCGGGGATTTCTGGGTCTGTTTCTCACAGCAGTGTTGAGAAAATTTCATGCTTTCACATTTTTTAGCTGTAATACTGTTTACTTTGAAGAGAACTGAATATCCTCTAGTATTCTGCCAGGTCCCTCTCTAGACTTCCACACTGAGGTAGTTTTATTTGATCCTTTTATGTGAAAGATTAAATTTCCTTGTGTTGTATGGTGAGATACCAGTGCTTATTTTCAGGGAATTATCTCGTGGAATGTTCTCTGTTCTAAATTATTTGCACCCAAATCCAAAATGCCAGGAGCCTTTGTTTTAGTAACAGAACATCTGATCTGCTCTTGCAGTTCCAGGGAAGGTCCATTCCCCAATATTTACATATATTCTCCATCTTCCATTAAGGAGTCAACCTTTTAATTCTTACTTAGAAAACAATACAAATAATTATAGTTATTAATATACCAAAGATAAATGGATAAACTTACATTGAGTGGATTTCTGGGAAGGAATTCTCTGAGAAGTTTTGAATATTCATTAGTTTTCAGGTATATGAACTTAAACTGAACTTAAGGCATTTATTCCAAAACTTTATGCAATTTTGTAATTCTTGACTTTCTGAAATGTTCATTTAATTTACTGTATAAATGCCATAGGTATTTCAGAGCCTGAGCACACTTTCTATGTTCAGATAAATATCCACTGTCTCCAGTGAGGAATTTTACATTGTGAAAGGAGTTTTGACTGAGGAGAGGAAGCCGGATCAGTCCCACATGTTGTAGAGACTTAAAATCAGGAATTAATATGCAGCAGAGCTATGACAGTGGCTTTAATTCTACTCACATTAATTTTCACTGTTATTATTAATTAAACCCTGAAAATCAGGGATTTAATGGAAACTCTGACAGACCTTTAATTATAGCATTTCAACAGACTTATAGTATAGGCTGTCCTCTACTAGCTCACAGGACATTCTGTACTTGAGAGGGCATAAAAAGTCATAGTTTTTGGTGTACTTTATGTTCAAAACATTTTTTAATTCTTGATAGGCTTTTACTCATTGCTGTCTGCTACATCTGGCTAGGTTACACAGAGTGAATAACTGTTGTGTTCAAGAACAGTTTGGAAACAGATTTTTTATATGTTTTTAATGTAATTGCTCATTATTGTTCAAAGCCATCTGTCATTGTTTTAGGAGAATGGGTTTCTCACCAGCTATTTGTGTAGCAGAGTGCATTATGCTCATGAATACGTCTACAACTTAAGTTACTTGGATTGCAAATTTCTGACAGGAAGAACAACCTTTTTTTTCCCCGTGTTTGTGTGCCATCTACCATAGTGGGGTCCAGACCAGAATTCCTATGTGTACCCCTAATATAAGCCATAAATTCCAGTCATTCATCCCACATGATTTGTACCACTGTGTCTCAAATCTTTGCATTGTGTGTCCCACTGAGGCCTCACAATGAGCAGCTCAGGCCTTGGCTGTGCAGGGCGAGTTCCAGCAAAGTCATTCATAGGTATGGAATTGCCAGGAGGGAGAGGAAACTGTCAGATCCTGTGGGCAGCAGTGTTCTGTAATGTTTCCTACATCACATTTCAATTTGTCCAAGCACACAACCATATAATGAGTATTTCTGTGTGTGAAAAACAGTATTGCACCCTACCAGCTAATTTTTACAATTTTACCATGAATTTTGCAGCACATACTTTCTGAAAAAGAGTGTTCCTTGATTCACAGGGATCCACGATAATTGAAAATGGCATTGATGAGTGGAGAGAAATAGATGTAAAGCTCTAACCCTGGAAGAGGTACAGTCTAAAAATGAAGGAGGTACAGTCTAAAAATCTCAGTATCAGAGACAGATTTGAAGTATTTGTAGCTATTTGTAGCTAGATAAAACAATGAATGATTTTGAAGAAGCTGAGCAATAAGTTTTCAAATATTTTTGATATTGATAAAAACTGGTGTTTAATCAGTTAGACACCTGTTCTCTGGATTAGATAACCAAACCATAAGAAACAAGTAAAACTGTGTATGTTCTAAAATTAATAGGGAAAGGAGTTTGAGAAGTTCCATAATAGAAATGATTTCAACTTTTCTTGACTAATTCTGAGATTTCTAAATTTGTACAGTATACAATAAAGTTTGAATTCCTGTGTTTGCTTTTACATGAATCACTTCTAGAAGCATTTTAGACAGCTAAAAAAAGTACTTTTTGCTGGAAATCTAGTGAAAACTGTGTGTATTTGCATTGCATGTTCTATCCAAATGCACGAGGTCTGTTCAACTTAGTTCACTTTTATAGACCTACATAAGAAGGAATGTGAATCACTGGATAGAACCAGTGATTCACTCTGCATTGAAAACCACTGCTGAGAGCAAACACTCCTAAGAATTAAAAACTCCTGGATTACCTTAGGGGTGATAGGCACATGAATGCACATGAATGGCTGTGATCAGAAGTTGTTCTCTGAGATCCCTGTCCCAAGCACTCTGGTTGGCTTTTCTCACATGATTACCCTTAGTAAGGCAAATGTTACTGATGTGAATAAAGCTTAAATAGACACATGAAGGCAGAACTGTTCTCTTCTCCACAGCCATTGGAGAAGTGGCTTAAAACTCAGCTGAAATTCTTGAGTGCTGGCCCAAGGACTCCCATCAGCACAGAGCAAGATTGCCAGGTCCAGAAACCCAAGAGGGATCACAGTGTGATCTCTGTGCCACCTGCCTGAGGGAGAACCCAGTGCTGAGCACCTCCTGCTGCCCTGTGTTCATGTCAAATTTAGAACCAGAATCCAAATTTACATAAACAAACTGTTCAGTTGATTCTTCTCTCCTCAGCTCTGTAATGAACCCAGCAGAGTTTCAGAGCTCTGCAGTTTGTTTGCAATCTATGACTATTTTTACCCCCACTGATGGTTTCTCATTCTGCTGTCTATCCATAGCTTTTTTTTAATGAATGGACATTTGAAATACTTCATTGTGAAACCATTTGTTCCTAACTGAAAGCCACATGACCTCTCTGCTTTTATTATCCCACTCTGGCATTTATTCAGCCATCTTCTCAATCCGATAAGGAACCTCAATTCTCAGAAAACTGACCTTACCAAAAAACTGGATGGTTTTCTCCTGGTTTACTTCTGTGAACTGAAATATGGAGGTAGAGGAAGAGCAGGAGGGCTCCCCATGGTGGCAGGGAGCTGTTGGGTTTTCAGTGCTGTAGTGTGAAACTACAGCCTGAGAGCTGGCCAGCATTGTGTGTCTCTAGTCCCTTCTGAGAATGCAGTGTGAAATAAAATAATGCCTATGTCAGAAAACAAATAAATGTAAATTTAGGGGAAAACTCCTCCAAAATAATTGCTTTGAGTCATTAGGAAAGGTGCTTAATGTAAGGACTACAGAGGCTTCTCCTTAGCAGGACCAGCATTACCTGGCTGGGTTTAGCCAAGCACTGGGGATGTCAGCTCTGGGCTGAGTTGTTGTTAGCATTGGGAAATTGCCTGCTGTGTGGATGGGCTTAATGCACTATTATACGGTGTGGATGCAAATTTAATGGGCTTGAAAATAGAGAAATTGAGCCTGAAACCTGTGGGGCATGTCCTTGGCCCAAACTAACCCACACCACTTCTAAGCAGAGTCAGTCTAGTCAGAGAAGTGGAAGGTATTAAACCAGTGGCTGATTAGAATCAGGACCCCTTACTTAAAAATGAGTTTTGGCTGGGCAGGTGACCACAATGGCTTTTTGATTTTTTTCCTTTTTTTTCATATTTGTATTTTTTTTCAAGGAGCAGAGCAGCCATCCATTTAAATGCACGCGAAATACAAACCCAAAGTGTTAAAATGACATTTAGAAATAGCATAACAGTAGAGACAATGTTAAAAGAATGCAATTTGAGAAGGTGTCCTTCCTCACACAGTAATGGGATTGCCACTGTTGCTCAGCACATCACAAGAAAGTTTTATCTTAAAAGAGAAAAATAATATCATTAACAGAAAATTAAACTTAAAGTCACCATGAACTATGGACTTAAAAGACCCTCAAGAAATGAAAACCAATTGTCTGTTGGAAAACCAGGAGGTCAAGTAGTCATTGACCAACCAAAAGCTGCACCGATTGCTGAAACGTACAGTACTTTCAAATCCAATTAACTGTTTCAAGCAGACAGTCCTCATTTTCTCTTTCATCAGGAAGGGAAATTTGCAATCATATATTCCAATGAAAGTTAAGTTGTTTTGATCTGATAATTGTCAGATGTATTTATCTTAATTTGTAAGTTTTAAATGCTAAAGCTCCAAGCTGTTCAGATATAACAGAAGTACTGGGAAATGAGGTACAAAATGCTGGAATTCAAATTAACCAATAAATATATTTTAATATATATCAGCAGGACTCTAGAGGATTCCATTAATGTTGAAAAATAGAAAGGATTTAGGTTAATTTGGTAAGAAGGCAGGTCAGAACGTTTACAACAGTGGCATAGAATTGTATAGAGATGCAAAATTTTTCAAGAGAGCAGAATTTTTTCAAAAACGCTGACTCTAGCTGTCACAGCCCTGCCTTGGTTAAATCCAGTGGAGAGATATGAGGACTTTCTAATTTGCTTTCCCTCTATTTTAATAATAGCTGTGCATAAGTAATTTATGAAAGGCCAACCAGGCAGTGGGCAACAGAAAATTAAACTCATTTTATCTGAAAGCAGGTGGATTTCTATATATCATTAGCATGCATAGAATTCTCACAATGTTATTTCTCATACTGATGGAATGTAACCAAATAATATATGAGTTTTTTGCTTATGCACGAGTGAAATTTTTAGATAAAAGTGCCAGCCCCAATGGCAATTTTCTGCAAAACGAAAACTAATTCTGCGAAGCTTCTTATTACTGGGAAGACTCATTTGGCTTGCATTAGAGACTGACATAAGTGACTTTAGGATTTTACTAACAGATTAGATGAGATGTGCTATATGCAGTAATATCATTAGAGAATGTAGCAGCAGAAGCAGAAGAGTTTGTGGCACTTAAGGACACTGGCACAAGTAAATTGTTTCCATTTAAGACAAGCTTTTAAATGATTTTTTTTTCTCCTGATGAGAATATGTTTTAGTTTTAGGTTTCCCTCACTCTTCCCTAAGACTGAAAAAAAAGCTTCTGCCTGAATTACTGCTCATGTTAGTTCAACTCCTGATACCAAATCTATTGTATGTGCCTGCCTTATCACCTGTATCACCTTGAGAGGGGCTAGATTTTTGTGAAGAAAACAATACTAAAATTAAATAAATTCACTGCAGTGTTATTATAATCTAAATAAGGAGAGAGAAGCAAACCACATATTTCTCTACTTGCTGTGTTTTCACTATTTGTTAACAGAAACATGTTTGGAATCTCTCCACATATCATTCCAAGTATTTTAAAACAGCAACAGATATGCTGCAATCATTTGGCCTAAACAAATGCAGCTTTCCTTTTCTTACCTCATAAAAGTCTGTTAGGACTTTGGTTACTTTTAATTATGATACCCAAAGGTACATCCTGCATAAGACTTTTTTCACTCTTACATCTTGTTTAACAGTAAAGGGCATTGGCCAAGCAGTATTTTTCTCTGAGGCAAGAAGCAGTA
The DNA here is from genome assembly GCF_000277835.1 of Geospiza fortis. NCBI lineage: Eukaryota > Metazoa > Chordata > Aves > Passeriformes > Thraupidae > Geospiza > Geospiza fortis. Next base: position 5,062,115 of record NW_005054309.1, on the reverse strand, counting down.
AAAGACCATGCTAATTCCTATCCCATATAATTTCATTTTTTATGATGTGGATGAAGGCGAAACTTTCAATTTTATTTCTTTTTTTTTTTAATTCAAGAAGCAATAGTAGCAGCTACTGGGTGTTAGCAGTAACTACTCTTCAATGGTTGCATTGGCTTGTACTGCCAACTTTGTAGTTTGCAATATATTTTGTTCACATTTGAATTTCAAAAAAGAGGGAAGATATGACTGTGTTGTTGGAGCCAATAGCACTGGCCCAAGTCGTGTGACAGAGATAGTCCTTTGTAACCCTGGCCCATGTGAGGTGACTGTGTCCAGCTGTTCTTAAGCTGTTTATTCAGTTTCTTCTATCAGCACTCATGTATGTCACACTTACATGACTTTTTTATATTACATGACTATTTTATTGGTTTACTTAGATAGCAAAATTTGTATTGTCCCTCACAGTCAGTACTTTTATAGAGCTATCTTCACTACCAAAGGCCCTGAGGAACAGGAAAATAAAATCCTGAGGTGAACTGCATGGGTGTAAAGGTAGAATGACAGTGTTTACCTCAGTGAGGCTAATCTGGGTATGTAGTGCTCTGCTAAAAAAGCTGAGTTTGACCCAATGGAAACAATATTGAAAACAGATTTGATACTAAAGAGAACCATAAATTCTTTTCTCAGAGGAAATGCTGGTGTTGGCCATGGTGAGGCAGACACAAAATACTTCTGCTGGAGTCCATGGATTTCCTTGAGACATTGCTCAGCACAAACAGGGACAGAGTTTGGCTCTGCTATGCCATGGACTCAGCCAGAGTATTCAGTCATGAGGATTAGAATTAAAGCGGTAACATCCAAATGGATCCATTGCAAGGCTCTTTACATACTCTGGTTCATAATGTCCCTCCCTGTTGCACTTGCTACAAATGTGTAAAAAAGAGAGAAAATAACTGAAGAAATAAAAAAACCTGGAACTTCTGTAGTGAGGTGCATGGTGCCAGCATGTGCTGAGATCTGGCTCCTGCTGGCATGGGAGAGCTGAAACACAGGGACAGGAGTATGTCCTTATTCCAGGTCAGTCCTTCCCCATTCTGTGCCACGCCTCCTAACAAATAAACTGATCGGTGGTAATTTTTATGTGATGCTAACACATAGCATAGAAACTTAGGTCAAGACTTTCTGGAGGATCATAGACCATTACATCTGTTTCTTGCAGGAAGTTGAAGATGTGTGACATGGTTCTGACCATAAATATCTGAAATTCCATCTTAAAGCAAGTTAGATTCCCTGCCCTCACATTCTTGACTGGAAAGCTGATCCAAAACACCCTTCCATGACAAATTTTGACCAACCAAATATAGCACCAAGTTTGTTCCAGTGCTGTCTCTTTCCTTTTTTAACTTCGCTCTAATTCAATTTTTATAGAAGACCTGCACAGTAGATCCTCAGCTCTGCCCTGCTATTCTATAGACTGCCCAGACACTTCCCGAGTCTTCTGGCACTATTCAATTGTACATTTAAACAAATATCTCTTAGAAAAGCCAGTTCAACTCCTTCAGTGCTAGGAAATGCTTTTTCCCTTATGATATTTCCATTTTTGAACAGCCTTCTGATAAATAAAGAGAGCCTACAAGACAGTCAGAGAGGGAATTTTGACAAGGGCATGTCGTGACAGGACAAGGGGAAATGGGTTCAAACTGACAGAAGGCAGGGTTAGATCAGGTATAAGGAAGAAATTCTTAAGTGTGAGGGTGGTGAGACCCTGGCACAGGCTGCCCAGAGAAGCTGTGGCCGCCCCATCCCTGGAATTGTTCAAGGCCAGGTTGGATGAGGCTCTAAGAAATCTCCTCTGATGGGAGGTCCCTGCCCATAGGAGGGTGTTGCAATGAGGTGATCTTTAAAGTCCCTTCCACCCCAAACATGCTGTCATTCTGTGATTTACCTGTGGTGCTTCACAGCTTTGCGTAGTGAGGGCTTCAGCACTTGTGGCCTTAACTGAGACTTCTGTAGAGTATTTAACTTGTTTATAGCAGTTATCAGAGAATCAACAAAAGACAGAAGTGAGAAAAAGTGAGTAGATAATATGGTGGAAGAACATCAGAATAATTTTTCATTGCAAGTAGACTAATGGAAGGTGTACATTTTTCTCAGTTTGCATCTTCTTTTTTATTGTCATATTTTATTCCCTACTCAGAACATCAAAGTACAAAACAAGCATATGGATATGTCTTTATTTCCCCCCATTTTCATTTCATATACAATATTTGAGGGCATTCAACTTTCTGCTTTTTACTTGCAGCCAGCAATCAAAAAGTATTTTCACTGTATTATTAAAAACTGAAAAATAAATACTATATTTTTAATCTTAAGCGTTTTAAAAATGGAAGGAGATACCAGTGAGTGTCAGTAAGTCTAGCTCTAAGTTGCTTGTGTTGACATACTGCTGAAGGCTAAAAACAGCTTATACAGATCTTATTTGTTTATAGGGCAAATTATAAAATGTTCCACTGAAATAAGTAATGACAATTTTTGTCTACATAAATGTGCATGTAAATGTAATGATGTTTGTTGTCATTTCAACATGACTGCCATTATTGAAATAGAAGAGCCAGTACTAATTCTTGCTGTCATATTTCTTAAAAAATGAAAATAAGGGTTTAAAGAAGCGTCAAGGTTTTCAGTGTAGATCATTCATCTCCTGCATGCTCTTAGAATAACACCCTCAGCAAAACAGACAGACAAAAGCTAACTAGAGTTCTGCTCTCTAATCTTTTTAAGAAACATTCATTTGAAGATATTTTCCAACTTCAGAGTGTTCTGGAACTCAGCAAGACCTTAATGAATAAGATGTGAAGTTTTGTCATTGTGTTAAAGGTTGTGTAACCTGGGCAACAGGGTAAAAACCTGCAAAAGTCTGCCTTTGATCTCATCAGCCAAAAGAAACCCTTGTCTTTTTCAGCTGAATACTTGGATGTGCCGTGCTGAGCTCTCATGGTGCCCACCCTCCTGTGGGACTCTACAGGATAATAATTGACAGCAACATGTAGGCCAAAACCCCCTCAACACTGAGCTTCTGGGGGATTTGAACATAACACTGTTTTTACAAACTCCTTGGAATTTGTTCCTTTTTTCCCCTTCCCTCATCAATCCTTGCCCATGGCCAGTTGACTTCAGCATGATCAGAAACAGAACTGAAAAGTACCATTACTAGACAATAATGACTATTTTGAGTAGGTTACATGGCTGAGTAGATTTAGGAGTTGAGAAATCTTGAATTTTAATCTTGCCTCTTCCACCAAAGCGGCCTGTGACCCCAGGCAGGGGTGGCAGGGAGGGTGGTGTCACCTGTTTTTTGAAGCAACATCCTAATTTTTTGTGCCTAAGTAGCCATGACTTTAAAAAGGCCTGAGTATTCCCACAGCTTGAAAACAATTTCAGCTTAAAACTGCAAGCATGCAAAGTCTCTGAAATGAGATGCCTCGCATGTTCCAGAAATGAAAAGCTGAGTTTGAAGCATTTCCTTTTCTCCATGCCTCAGTTTCCCCCAGGTTCCATCAGAATGAGACAGAACCTATGATACGAGGGTAAGAGGGATACTAATTTGTTAATATCTGTGAGAGGCTTTGAATATGTGAATGATATTAACTATTACCATGGGCTTTTCCATTCCAGGGGCTCACAAAGTGTTGTGCAGTGGGACAGGCAGCAGTCCCTGCACCCCACTAGAACACATTCAATGACAATTTCTGCAAGGTAGGGGCTCCCTCTGTGCAGTGAATTTCTGGAGCAGCAGAGCACAGTCAGGGATACAAGGCTGTTTCCCTCTCGGAGTAGAAAGCTGGAAGATGAATCTGTAGGTTCATCTGAACCCAGGAGCTCTGTGCTGTGTTCTGTCTAGGTTAATCCCACAGAGCTTTTGCTGACTATAAAACACATCTCTAAGAGCCAAACAAACACAAAACCAGCAGTCCACATAAAGTATTGAGTCTTATTTTAGGGAAATAGTTCTGATAGAGGTTCTAGACATAGCTCTGACCATAAAACTCAGGAAAAATATTGGAAAGTTTTTCTTCTACCCTTTTAAATTGATTGAGTCCCCAGCCACTGCTTTAATTATTCATGCAGATGATGCGGTGCTTTGTGCAGCAGTTTCTGGGAATGCAGCACCAGGGAGTGCTCCCTGATTGTTACTGTCATCACAAACTGCCCACCAGCCTTCGTCTTATGGAAATTTAATTCCAAACACACCACTTCATGCTTTATTATCTCACAACAGCAATTGCATTTGGCCCTTTGATTCATCTGTGGAGAATGCATTATGAAGCAAAGCATAAATATCATAAAATGGTTAGTTCATGGGGCTTCTAATTTCAGGAACATCACAAAATGCTAATTCGTAGACTTCATACTAGCACAAAAAATATATTTCAGTGGATGTCGTGAGGGTAAATCCCTGCGCTCGTCCTTCACTTGGAAAATGCTGCAGCTTAAAGAAACTTAAAAGCTCCAATAAAACTTAGAGCAAACTAACTTGCTGGAGTGTTCAGCTACACTTCAGTGTATTCTGAATTAAAAAAAAAAAAAATTAAAGAGGCTTCAGAATAGTCCAAAAGGGAACTAAAATAAAGAAAGAACAGGTTGCATTTTCTTCTCTTTTACTGGTCATATATTATGAGGTGCAGTTTTTTTCCCTTTCGGTGCAGTTCTTCTTAAAAAGTGGTGAAATTGCCCTCCCCAGTCATTTGCCAATTGTAATGGTACTGAACCACACAAAATCAACTTGATTTTACCAAGTGTTGTTCAAGAAAGAGAAAAGGCAGTGCCTTTAGGCAAAAGCCAGTGGCAGCTGTGTGCATTTCCAAGTGGGGACTGTGTGGCCAAAGCAGAAAATCTAGGCTGGGAGAAGAGTGTATATTGAAGAGAAAATATGAAGTACACTGCTTACAAACGGCACTCTTGTTTGCCTTATGATGTATGTGTGTATGTGTGAAAACTTCACCCACAGATGTTGCTCCATCGATTTGTCCCTGTTTTCAAGAATAATCCATTTGGAAGATGCATGGGCTAGGCAGATACATAGGTTTATTTTAGCTTGAATGTAACACCATAAGTAGCAGAAAAAGTTTAGGCAACATTTCCCAGCTGTTAGAGGCAAGTGTGGGGTGCGCCTGTGAGATGGAACAAGGGGATTGGGGTGGGCTGGGCCAGCACTTACACAGCCCATCAATAGGTGTTAGTGCCTTCTTAGGATTTATGAAGTGACCTTTGCAGAAGATCATTTCCTTTTCAGCAGTTACCAACCCAGGATGCTGAATGCTACTTTTTCATTTTCTGGCTCATTTACACTTAATTCCTCTTTTTCTGCATTTTAACAAATATATAATTAGTGTGGTTTTTACCTTCCAGCAGCAACCAAAGGGACCATGAAAAGCCCTGTCCATATTGAACAGCTCAGTGTGAGCTAAGTGAATTTAGTTCACTGGAGAAAGCCTGAATCCCTGGGATTCCTGCCTGCTGCCCTGAAGGAGCAACCTTTAGACCATCTCCAAACATGTCGCACTCCTCATATCTCCTTTGGTCCACTCACCTGCCCTGTGATGTTGGATTTTAGTCCTGTTGGCCATCCATCTCTGTTGATGGTGGGCAATCGGGGGCCTAAGATCCTTCACAAACAGCAAAGGACTAGTTAGCTTCTGCTTTTCTTGTCCATTAATTATAAAACTTTTCTAAAATCAGAATTAACTCATTTTGCTACACAACAAAAATTTGTCAAGGGGTTTTGTGTTGCTTTCCATGTCTGGTAACTAGCACAGCAAGTTCAGCCTGTGGATGTGTGTATAAACATGGTTCTTTCAGAAAAAAAAATTGCAAATTTACCTGATTTGTTCATATTTCTGGAAGTATAAATCTGAAGTAATCTGCTCTTAATCATAACTTTAACATTAAACCCAACATTGTTTTCTAGCCCATGCTCAGAATTACTTGAAAATTAATGAAGTTAGATTATTGACTGGTGCAGACTGCACCTCCTTTTGCTGGGGTGCACAGAGATCCATTGATTTGTCTTAGTAAGGATATAGTTCATTGTCTCTCGAGACCGTTTATGAAGCAGGGCCATTGCATTCCTCAGTAGGAACTCTGATAAAAGCACCTCCACTCCTGCTCTCCTGCAGTCAGTTGTATTTATATATGTAAGTAGGAAAACACAAATTAATCCCATTATTTTTTTAAGTGGAGATGACAGTAACTGCAATAGGGAATAAATGGGATCCTGCACCTAGCACAGGCAGCACAATTTTTTTTAGATTTTGGAGCCTGCTTGCTTAGGATCAGAACATTTCTTTGTGTAATGTGACAACCTTGATTTTTGTAATGGCTATCAAAACTGTTGAGTTTGTCATTTTAGTCTCTACAAATCGTCATCATTATTTCCTCTTAGATGAATAATTTAGATATGTTACTTTTACGAAGACTGGAAGGAAAATTGAGTCTGTATCTCCAACACCAGCAGAGAGTTTGTAAATTGTATTAGGATGGAGTTTCTGAAATCCGGTCAGTGCTGTAGATTATTTCATATATGAATGGGAAAAGGTGAAGTATATTTATTGCAAGGTGCATTTAAATTTTCAAACCTGTAGGTAAACTTTAACTTCTTAATATTAATAACATTGCATTGGTAGGAAAACACACTTGCTCACCTTGTGTTTTTATATTTTCTTTAATTTTGGATATTGCAAACAACATAGGCATGGAAAGCCATAATAGCCCATGATTTCTAATATTGGGTAAAGCACAAATATAAAATATACTTGAAGCTCAGCTCTAAGTAGATTATAAACATTTAATATAGAATGTTATCATAATATTCAGAGCACCAAATTGCAGACTTCTGTCACCCACTTTCAGGCATGCTTCTGAAGATCATAGTTAATTCTGCCGATTTATGGTAATGCTGTAGCACTATCATATGCAGCATCAGAAACCACTAACAAGCTTAGTATAAGCTTGGACTGAAATGGTTTGAGGTTTAAATTTCTGTAACGATTATAAACTAGAGGGAGTGAAATCCCACTTCAGCAAAAAAATAAAAGTGTCTTGTTACAATTCAATATTGCATCCTCTCTCTCCCCCCCTCTCATTCCAACCCCCCTTACTTTCTCTTCTCTCTTTAGCTTCTCTGAGGAGCCATATTTGAGAAAAGTAATTTTAAATTGTGACTGGCATTTTTAAATTTAAAAATAATCCTTTTTGTATGGTAATGCGCTTTATAATTAGGAGACACAATGCTGGCATTTATTAGAAGTAGAAAAAAAGCTCAGCTGAAAAGTATTAAAATCAACTAGATTTTTTTTGCCCATTTCATTTGAAATGATAGCTATTTATAAAACAAATCTGATGAGTTTGCCAACCCTTTCCATAAACATTTTAATAACGTGTCATATTTGACTGTCTCAGGGATACTGTGGACTGCAATTACCATAAATCTGTTTCAAAACTCTCTTTCAGCATAGGGTTAATAGGAAGGTGTGAACAGAGAAAACATTGTGAACCAGAACTTTAAAGAATGTAAATCACAGTGCTGTTGCTCCAAAATCCAGCCAAAGGCACTGCATTAACTTGGAGCTGTTGGGATCTCCCTTTGGTTGTTCTCTGCACTCCCTGGGCCCCTCTCTCCTGTGCCTTTGGGAGAGCTGTGCTCTGCAGCCATTTCTGGCAAAGGGCTGATGCTCTACAGCAAGGACAGAACTTCAGGAACCTTGCCATTGGTTTAGACCTTATACTGCCATTTTTAAATTCCAGACTCCCCACTCCCATCAGCCAAGATTGCTTTTTCTCTCTCTAGCTATATGAAAATGTAAAAATTGCCCAAGCTTTTGAAAGGATTTGAAATGTTTATGTTGTGGACATCGAATTTGATAGCAACAATCAAATAATGATTTCTGAGTATCAAATCTTAAAGAAGGATATGTTCAAGTTATCTCAGTTTGGGCAGGTAAAACATATTACAAACCACCACTGCCATCCTTCCCATTCCCCACTGCAGTCATTCTTCAAAATTAAGGTCAAGTAAAACATTGCAAGGAAAAGCAGCTACATTTCTCCTCTTTTTTTGTGATGCTTGTACTGAACTGATTGTTCTACCTTGGTGCAACCTATTTGATTTTGTAGAGTTCTCTTAATTGTTTCTTATCTCTTAGAAATCATTAGGAAACACCAGTGATAAGTTCATTCTATTCGGTCAAATTCAGGCATAGCTCTTGAGGTCAATGGGAAATTTGTGAAGGCAAGGAAAAAATCAGTATCAGTTCTTTGTAATTTATGGAAGCTGAGCCACATCTTGTTTCCAGTAATGCTAATTGTACCTCCATATTGCCTTTTTCATTCCAAAAGCTTAAAAAAAGGTATCATGAGTGAAGCAAAACTCCTAATCATTTGCACTATCACCTTTTTCCAAATAAATTGTAGAATTTTTCATCCGAATCCAACAGTAGATGACTGTATGGCAATAAGTTTTGCCCTCATCATGGGGAAATTGGTGCAGGCACCAAACTCATCATGTGTTCAGAGTCCACAAGAATCATGGGCTCACACAGTTCAGCTCACCTGTTTAAAGAGGCATGTGGGATCCACTGCCTGTCTGTTGAACAGCTGAGAAAGGGAATCTGTGGGAACTCTGCACATCACTCCGGATGTGAGGAGTCCCCCGTGACCACGTCGAGAGCCGAAACCCCGTCAGGGGGCTCGGAGATCTTGGCATGATGCCCAGAAGACTTGGTGGCTGGATTTCGATCCTGCAAATGAATTGCCAGTTTGGTATGA
>NW_005054309.1:5005775-5053254 GCF_000277835.1 Geospiza fortis | reverse complement strand
GGTGAAAATATAAGTTTTAAAAAATTTTGTATAAAGGTAATGGGGACAAGATGGAGAGAACAGGGCGTGTCTCATCCTTCTTCCTTCTTCTTCTTGTTCTCCATCTTCTGCTGTGGTGTTGGCACTCAGGGATTGGTTTGAGGAAGGAGTGCACTGTCCAACATGGGTGATAGGTATTAGAAAGTAAAGGTAAATATGATATACGTAATTTGTGGTATAAGAGACGGAGCAGCCTTGGGGGCGGTCGGAGAGCATCGTGGCTGCCTTGCTGGTCCGACCTCTGTCTGCCAGGAAGAAAACTTTGTAGATAAGACTTAATAAACAACCTGAAGACCGAACAGCAAAGAGTCCAGTCTCATTCTTCAGAGCCTGGGGTCGCTCCCTAGACCACCCAACTCACCTCGGGGGCAGAGAACAAGCAGCCGACCCCGAGAGGAATCTGCTCTTCTGGGATCTGAACCTGTGTCTCCAAGGTATTCAGTTGGCACCTCCTGCCAAGGCTTCTAATGCATCCAATGGTCAAAGATTTTACTGTAAAAACAGATCTAATGTGTCTAACCTAACCAGTCTCATTAGTCAGATCTAATGTTTCATTTTCTCCATCAGCCTAGCAGAGATGTGAGAAGGAAGCCACCAGGTTCTGTAAGATTTGGGAGGGCTCATCATCTGGTGCTGAAATACTGACTCCACATGCTACAGCTTTCTTTTCAGGATGTCACTCTCCCGCCTCCACACTCACCACCAAACAAACATAGAAATCTACTACTGTTCTCCCCATGCACTCCATTTTCTTCCAATCTGAGAGCCATTTGTGTGTATAATTGAAAATTAGCAGTGCAGCTGTTTGAAGAGAGTAATTTATCACAGCACATTGTTCGCTCCTGACACTTTAGACCTGGCTCTAACAAGGCAGTGGTTGCTGGGGGTTGAGCTGCAGAAAGTGATTCGGCTGTAATGCCGCGTTTCCCCTGCTTTGTTGCTAATTGTAGCCTCTTTTTCTCCATTGAATTGGGAGTTGAGTAAAAGAGCTTGTTTGCTCTGTGCAACGAGGCTGCCAGGGCCGCTTGGGCTATTATCACAAGATACTCTTGATCTTTTGAAAAGCAGGAAATAGAATTTTTCTCCAACAGGGAAAGTAATTTGCGATGCGTCCATTAGTTCTTCATTAAAGCAAGATTAAATTGCACGGCAAATCACATCTGTGTTTGGATGATTAAAGGGTGGCATTTTAGAGGCCAAAACTAATTACTAGCCAAAATGAATGGGAGTGAAAAAACAGTCATGTTTTTACATTAGATAGTGTGGCTTGTAATTAGATTCAAGCTAATTCCACTATTTCTTCTCATTTAATGAGATGAGCCTGTCCTCATCTTTTTCTAGGCCATGCTAACAGCCCCAAATGTATAATTTTGATAATACTGAGAGTTTACTTTATTGAAATTTCTTAGCTACCTGCCACAAGTGACTGTTCTGTCTAGTGGTGCTTCATTATACATCAACACAAGCTACTGTGCATGATGGCCCAAGCAATATCTCAGGCAATCTCTGTACATTTATATACGTGCACATTTACACAGCTATGAGTTTGTGTGTCTGTATATGCACACACATATAAATAAAATGCCCATGGTATGTGCACGTAGCCTTGTTAGATGATTACAGAACTGTTTGAGAGTATGGAAGAAAGGAAGGGAGCTCTTTCTGTGTGTAGAAAGTACAAATCTCCACATAAAATTCCTTTAATCATGGTGGTTGTGGAGGTAGTTTTTCTTTAGGCATGAGAAGAAGGAGGTAAATAGGGGCATCAAGTGGTGAATGATTGAAATAACACAGTTATTTCCTAAATTTAAAAGAAAATGAGGTTTTGCTTGTTTTTATAGCAATAACTCTCAGTAGATCATTGGAACAGATAGCTAATTCTAAATGGCCAATTAATTGACTTTAGTATATATTATGTTTCTAAGATCAGCATTTATTTTTTCTCATGAAGAGATGCTGCCAATGAAATGTGGTACTATTTCTTCTCTTTTTGGATTCCTGTATTGAGAAGGAAGGAGGCGTAAAGGGCCACAAACTGCATGAATATGAGGCTCAGAATACAGATATTGTCCCTTGATTCTTCTCCTGGGGATTCTCTAGAAAACTATCAGTTTTTAACAGGAGTTTTTAAAAATAGTTACCTATTCCATAAAATTTCACTGCAGTTACTTCCTGAGAGAGACTGGCCAAGTGTCTGTTGATAGACCTCAGGTAAGCACACTGCTGGGGGGTGTTGAGAGGTAGCTGGAGCAGGGCAGAGGGGGAGGAAAAGTTCAAAGACTAATTGGTAGTAGGCCTGTTCTACAAAATCTTCTGGCTGTTGTTTTATTTTTGTGAGATAATTATGGGTATGTTACTACCTTTAGTGTAAGTGTGTAATCAGTCAACTGCAGGGAATTAAGTACCCTCTTTTGAGCATATATTTTATGAATAAGTGGAGTGTGTATTTCCTTTTTCTTCCAGTTCCCAAACTGGTTTTTTTTAGATATCACCAATGCCCTTCTAAAGGGAATCTGCCTTTGTCTGTCCTTACTATTCCCTGAATCTTTGCTGTTGGCCACAGTCATAAGACAGAACTACAGAAGAGACCTTTCATTCAGTCCAGGATGGCAATTCTTATGTTCTTGGCACTCTCCAATGGATTAGTCACTGCAGGATGCCCCAAATACGGGGCTGGTGTAAAGGCTATAAACTAATTTATAATGTAGAGCTGTACTTTGATAATGTACTCACTTGAACAATATCAAAGAGTTCCCACTACCTTCAAAATTCTTTTCATCCTCACTAATATGTTAGGATATTTTTTCCTAATTTTCCTTTCCATGCCTTACTGTCTCCTGTGAAACTTAGAACAGGTCAGTGGTGGTCCATTTGTTGTCTGCATTATTTTCAGTGGATCATTGATTTATATTCCCTATATCAAATTTCCATTAAAGATGATACTTCAAAATAAGAGCCATGAAACTGCCTCCTGGCACAATACACAGAGGTCATTAAGATCACTTCTGATTAATTTTTAGAGATTTGGAGTTTCTTCTAGAAAAACAATGATGTATTCCAGGATTGCCAGTTTCATCTGAATTTACTATGGACATTATGCAAAACAAATTATGGAAGTAATGCAGAAGTTACAGTGAAGGAGAAGGTGAACTTCAAATTGAAACTGCCAACTGAAAATCCAGTTACAGAGAAGTCATCCCCCTTGACCATGGAGTCCTTTCCTTCTTCTCACTGAGGAACTTTCCAACAACTTAGCCAAAGGGACTGGCTTTGTTGTGCTTTCCCCCATGACAGTTCTTTTCAGAGATTACTTGTAGTTGCATCCCCAGTCTGCCTTCTGAGATTTCCAACATGAATTTGGGTTATTTTCTTAATTCTTTTTGTTCGTTTGTTTGATTGATTTTAGTCTGATTAGAATGAGATTTTAGTGACTCAGGTGTCCACTATGCATTATTTCTGTTTCCTTGGAGATTGGTTCCGTGTTCTTGACTAATGAACATGAGACTCACGGCTTAGTTTTAAAGATTATTCAATATCAATGTAATAATCAGGATTTGCACTTGGCAGAATTTTAACCAATATTTTAAAGTTATAGTACTATTTTAATACATGCATTATATAATATGCACATTACATCTTTCTACTGCAATCCACATAGATCAATAACATAGATGAAAAGCTTAGTATTTTGAGTGTTTCATCTAAAATACTTTTCTCTATTCTTTGTAAGTTGTAGGGACCCATGCCATTGCACCTGCATTTGAATTCTCCTGATTATAGGGAACCTTGCTTGCTAAAACAATGAGAGAAATGTGTTCATTTATCATTGCTTATACCCAGAAGAACTATGACTGACATTCCTGCAGGTATTCTGGCAAGCTAAACGGTTTCTTACAGCTAATAGGAGGAACTGAAATTCATTTGAAGAAAGAAGGGTTCTATTTTGCTCTAAAGACAACTTGTATTTTCTAAATTGGGGATTGCAGATTTCAAAACTTTTCTAAGCCCTCTGCTGACCTTGAACACTTCCTGCAATAATGGAACCAAAGTCTGCAATAACAAGCCTTACATACTGCTTCAAAATCACTTACATATTCTGTACTTTTGGCTTCCTAACCTATTCCTTTAAACTGTGCATGCAGCTGTGGTGGTTTAACCCCAAGCATCAACTCAGCCCCATACAGGCACTCACTCACTCCCCTGCAGTGTGATGGGGGAGAGAATCAGAGGGTAAAGATGACATAAACCCATGGGTTGAGATAAAGACAAGTTAAAAGCTAAACCAAAAACTGCACTCTAAGGCAAAACAAAACAAGAATTAATTCTCCACTTCCCATGGGCAGGTGTTCAGCCATCCCCAGGAGAGCAGGGCTCTACCAGCTGTGATCCAGGGAGACAAATGCCATCACTCTGGACATGCCCTGTTCCTTCTCCTCCCCCATGATGAGGGGGATATGATGATCCCCCCTGTGATGAGGGGAGGATATGATGATGCCACATGGCCTGGGATATCCCTTGGCTCAGTGGGGATCAGCTGTCCCAGCTTTGTCCCTTCCCAATCTCTTGTGTCCCTCCAGACCCCTGGCTGTTGGGATGGGGTGAGGAGCAGGAAGGGCCTTGGCTCTGTGCAAAGCTAAAATATCCCTGCATTACCAGCACTGTTCCCAGCACAAACCCCAAACACAGCCCCATAGTAACCCTAAGATTTGCTTATCAATCACTCAAATCTATGAATGCAAATAATTGTCCTCCTTCAACCTACAGAGGCTGAAAAGCTAAAGAGAGGATAACATACAAGAAATAATTTTTTTGCCCATAAACATAGGATCCATAAAAAGCTACAATTAAAACAAATAACAGTAAAAGGCCAGATTATCTTGCTTTTCCATAAATAAAGCTCAATCATCCAAAGTCTCCAGTTGTTTCTCATTGTTTTCCAGGGAAAGAAGAATAACTGCTGAGATGTTAACACCACAACATATCACTGTGTGCATACACATATAGTTACAGAAATCATTGTATATGAAGACCTTATAGTCCAAGGGAAGATAAAGATATGAAAGACTAGTAGATCACTCGATTTATTCAAAAGATTATAAAATCACACACAAAGTTACCACGTTTCTGATGGGAGGAATAATATAATCATAGAATATACTGAGTTGGAAGGGAGATAGCCAACAGAGGAATTGGTAACAGTGACTTCTTAATCTTCTTCATTATCATAAGTATTTGTATGACTGTGTCTGTTGGATGGTGAGAAGTTTGGTCATAGCCCAGGAAATAAAATTCTGTGAGTTGTGAAGGGGAAGTTGTAAGAGAAGAGGTTTTATGTCCTGCAGCAGGAGGAAAGGATGTCTGGGCAAAGGCAACAGGAGTGGTAGGAAGAGGTAGAAGAGATTGTGAGGATGCAGCTTTAGCAAGACAGGGACAAGATTTAGCTGGAAGCAAGGAGGGGGAGCCAGCACCGTGTGACTCTCCAGCTAGTGTTTGGTGCCACTGGTATTGCAAAAGAAAAAATCTCAGGAAAAAAATTCTATTTGAGGTAGAATAATATATCTAAGTCATGATCTTGGCATTTGGTGGAGATACTATAATTATAAAAACTTGATCAGATCTTCCAGTAAGAAATCCTGTAAGATGACAAGTAATATTCAGGTCACACTTCTCCTTTGAAGTTTTAATGGCCACTACAATTTTATGTTAGTCACTCACTCATGTTTGAAGTAGGCGTGCAAAGCCTTGGCTGGCTCCATTTGTCTATAACTACTTTAGAAGCTTCTGAAGGCACTGAACTCATAAAACTGCAGGCTTCAAAGAGCTTATTCAAAGATTCCATTCTGCTGCTGCCATTTATCAAAGAGACACTTTTAAAATATATAGCTCTTTATAATAAAATATTTTTGAAAATATAAACCTGACAATGGGGATGATTAAAACAAAATCTCCGTTGGCTTCAATGGCAGCAGAACTGAGTTCCATAGCTTTAAATATAAAAATTATATTTCTACAAATAATGTTATAGTCAAGCAAGTTCCTAATATAATGAAGCACGGTTCATTTTCCCCTCTTTTTTTCCCCTCCTCCAATAATTTTTTGGAACTTCACTGTGTGTTTAACCTTGAACTTTAAATCAAATTTTAAATTTAACCCCACACTACAGAAAAGGATTGTCTCTCCTAAAGAAAATAGAAGCTTGCTGTTTCTAAGTAGAATTAATTCCATTTTCTGATGCAAACCTGAAGGGTGAGTAGAATGTTGATATTAGATTATAATTAATTTAAAAAAGAAATCCTAATGTATTTTATTTTATCCTGTCATTTATCAATTCCATCATAGATCTTTCTGACTTCTAGTACATGATTCTAGATAAATCACATGACATTGAGTTATTTTTTATCCCATTTTTATCCCAAACCAGAATGACAATACTTACCTACAGGACATGGTCTCCTGTCCAATCCTGCTCCCCAAAACACAGCAGGAGATTTTCCATTGACTTTGTTAGATCAGCCCTTTAACTCCTCATCTTCTGTAAAGAATCATGGCCTGTGGGGAAAGCGGTAGTTGATGTCTATAGAATGGGTATGATATCAGCTAAAAATTATTTTATAAGTGCATCTTTAGGGTTATAAAGTGCTGGTACTCCTTCCTTAGGCCAGCTCAGTTGCTTGTTTTGTTTGCTCCAGGAGAGGACATCATAACATCACATCTGTTGCCATGGGAATGGCTGTGAGTTTGCAAATTCAGCTTCGTGTCTTCATGGAATCAGGCAGAACAAAAGAAATGGGCAATAGGTGAAAAGCTGTTGTTTAAGGACAAGGGCAATTTGACTCTAAATTCAGGCCTAAACCCTCTGTCTTTCCTGGGTTAACTCCCCATCAAGCACCTTTTGAAGTTACTCCTTTTTGCTGTTTCTTACAAGGTTTCCCTGGTTGCTTTGGGAAGGGAATTCCACATCCAGTCTGCTTGAGCATGGCCTAGTGGAGTGGCCTGATTTGAGTCTCTGGACTCAAGTAAACAAAGATAAAATGATGATAATGATATTGTAAACACAGGTAACAGCACTTCACTTTTCCCACTCTGGAGTAATTCCCCATCTTTCCAATTACAAATCACTTTATTCCGAAATAATTTCTCTGGTTTGGATAACAATCATTTTTCTAAAATAAAATTATTACTATTTTAGACTAAAATTCCCTATGACAGAAAATATACTGGAATATCTAAATGACAAGTATCTGGTAGATGCTCTGTTTACACAAAACTTCAGAATCTGGACTTCTTAAATAGGTGTATTTTTTTTTTCTTTTGCTGTAGCATTGTTGCTTCATCTAATTGAACAGAGGAAGAAATTTGAGGGTTGCACTACATTTACCAATCATTGTTTCCAAAGTGTTATTTTGAATTCCTAGCTATTCCTGGAACACACAGTTCTGCTTGGAAAACCACGACTCTGTTAATGGCCTGCTTTAGAAGTAACACAATTGCCAATCAATAAAAATTGGCATAGATGATATTTGGGAAATGCAGACAATTCAGGGTCTCCATAATGCAGTCCTGAAATATCAGGGTAAATTATGGACTTTCTTGGAGTGTTGTACAAATTTCTGTTTCATCTTTGCAGAACCATTTAGGAAGGTCAGAATAATGATGTATTCCTGCACCTAATGTTTTTGACTGGACTTGTGCATCAGTTAAAGAGTTTGAAGAGTTTGCCTCTCTCTGGAGATGGATTTTTTTTTTTTCCAAGCAGAACTGTGTGAGGTGGAATTTATAATCTATTTCTTAGAGAATTTGATGACAAAGGGGCTTGCTTTTAAAGTGGGGCTTACCCAAACTTCCTCAGATGTCCTCAGGTGCTCCATGCAGTTGCAGTGTGATGCTGGAGATGTGGATGTGCCATAGCTGTGCACAATTTTCACATTCTCCAGGTTCCTGCCTGAAGATCAGCCTATGCATTGTGCTGCCTTGGGGGAGCCCAGAGAGCACAGGGGCTGATTCCTTCTCTGCAGGCTGCTGCAGTTTAGACCTTTATGGAGTCAGAGAAAGAACAAGATTGTGATTTTTATGTTCATTTCCACCCATTGCAGCCAATAATGTCTTCTTCAACCATCAGTCAGAGGATTAAGTACTGAAATAATCCCAGGATGGGAGGGTGGTACCTTTTTTGTTTGCTGTACAGTAGTTTTAAAGGGAAATGTATTTCAAGGCACCTTTGATCAACATTGTTACTTGGGAAAAATATTTTTTCTCTTTAATAAACTGTTGAATAAGAGCATTGATTCTTATGGTTTGAACCTGGCTAATCAATTTGTCTAATGTGAGGTTGGTCAGACCAAATATTTATGGTACACAGAATAACGAGGCCAAAGCAATTGTTGCAGTAAATTGACCAAATATTTTGAGATCTACTGAAGAATTCTTCTGTACAAAAGATGGTATTAGCAAACAGGTACAGACTTGAACTGCAGTCCTGAGAAATGTACACCTTGGCACAACTGCAGAAAACAAAAAGGTAAAAAGAACAACAAATAGGTTTTCAAAACTATGGAGCAACTCGAAAATATTTCAAAACAGCTCCATGAAAGGAGGTGCAATAGTGTGTCTAGCTAAGCTGGCACAATTGTATCAAAGCTCAGCTTCAGTTTTCCTGTTTATTTCAAGCCTAAAAACACCATAAAGCTGGTCTTTCCCACTTATAGCATTTTTTCTAGTCAATTGTACCACCTTTCTCCACTTTATATTATTTACTTACAGAATGCAAACATGCACCACACAGGAAAAATTGCTGAGGTATAAGAGCAAAGGCACATCTGAACAAACAGCTTGAGGACAAAGCTGTGATGACATGGGAGCAGTTCTCACTGAGGCTCTGAATACATTTTCAAAGCAGGATTTTGTACCTGATTTAGTTACTGTTTTAAATTTCCAAATAAATATTGGTGTTCAGTGAAAGATAATTACTAGAGGCATTATGAGTCTGAACACAGTGTCAAAAGCAAAAGGTATGATTGTTTAATAATGTGAACAGAATGGGAACCCTTATGTCTGAAACACTTTGAATCACATCATAAGGAGATGAAAATAGGGCTTGAAATGATACAACAGGGATCCAGTGTGAATCTGGGTGGAATCTCTGATGCAGAATCAAACTATCAACTCTGTGCATTGGGTAAACCTTCTCTGCTGATCAGGATTTGAATGCTTTTCTTAAATCTCATAAGCACTCTTAAAGTTCTTTGTGTGTTTTTAGCAAAAGATAGCACATTGACATAAATTCCATTGTGCTGAACTGTTAACACCAAGAGAAAGCTAAGCTGTCAAAATCAAACTTACTGAATAAGTTCAGACTTCTCCTAAGGTAAAAATAACTCACTGTTAAAAAAAAAAGATGAAGACACAAAGATAGTGGCAGATACACTGAGTGCATTTTGAAATGCAGAAATGTTTTTATTTAACTAATAAAAAAAGGCATTACTCTGAATAGAACCAAGTTAGAAGTGTTACACCCATTCTTAGTAGATATTTTTTCCCATTTTTCTCTTTGGCTTTAAACAAGCTGTTAAAAGCCATCAAAATGCCCTGATCTGAATATTAGAAGAAGTGATTATCTCTGGACTGCTTCTGTGCAGTAAAACTTATCAGTCTCATAGTTTGAGAGACAGTCTGCATTACACATCTCAGGGACCAAATTCCAGGAAAGGATTAACAAACTACATAGAAGTTGTATTCACTGGAAAATTTATCAGAGCACCAAAAGGAAGTTGCACAGAGGGTGAGCCTTTGAAAAGAGCCATTCCATGCTGAGGTACCTGGGCAGCTGCTGGTTTCACACTCCCATCAGGCTGAAGCTTAGGGACAGGACAACTGGCATGGGAAAAAAACCTGTTGGAAGTTACAGAAACAAATTCTTGGGAATGCCCCGAGGCTTCCCTTTCCTCCATCGTGTCAGACACTATGGATTTCCTCCCAATGCCTGGACATGCCCAGCTCTGAGTCCTTCCTTCCAGCCCCATAGGGACTCTTTCCATGCCCACACCACTCGCTCTTCATACTTTATACATGTTGGACCTTTATGGCTTCTTCCCTCCACACTCTTTTCACACCATTATTAATTCTATTTCTATAATGGGAGCACAAGCAGAGATGAGATATTTTGTTGCTGATATTTTGTCACACTGCATGCTGCTAATAGCTTTGATCTGTGGGCAATTACAGATCCTTTTGTAGCCTCTGGGTCAGCCAGCTCAATATCTGAGCTTCCTATATTCCCTGATTAGCTTTTTTTCTTATTTGATTCTGCTAAAATCTGTAAATACCTATGAATTTATGCCTAGGACATTCTTTGAGAAATGGTGGAGCTGATTGGATGTATTATTCAAAAGTTTCCATGTTACAGCCTAAAAGCCAAATGACACCAACCTGAGAATAAAACCCTGCTCCATTTGGCTCCCTGTTATCTGCAGCAGCTTTCCTGGGGTGAGCTATTTGGAGCATGTACAGAAGCATGTGTCACTTTCATGTTGCTATTAAGGTGAGGCCATTGTGCCAAGAGCTGTGAGGAGTTTTCATATAGTTTGAAAAGACAAAACCAGGACACTGGCTTTGCTTCACATGTGGGTGAAAGAAGGCAAGGGGCACAGCCAGAGGAACTAGGAACCAAGAACAGCCCGCCAGAGAAAGTTCTGTGATCAAAGTCCAAGAAAAGGGGGTTTTTTTTCATGAAATTTGCCATTAGAGATATTGAGGAGGCCTATGTATTGAATTCCTGAGTTTTGAGGCACTGTAATAGAGCTGTCAAACAAAGATATAGAAAGTGCCACTGTTTCCATGAGACATGACAAGCTAAGGATTCCCAACAAAGTCAGGCCACCTGAGGAGGGATAATGAAAGTGATTACATCAGCAAAGAGGAAGGAACAATCCAGGTAAAGAGTTGGTGGATGTTTGATCTTGGAGGGTTGCTGTTACCTCCAGTGCAGTCATCCAAAGCTGTCTAAAAATTAAATAGGCTAAAAGAACAAGAATGCCTAGGATTTCTTCCAGGAATTTCTGTAGTTACCTACTAGGCATCAAAGGAGGCTTCTTTTGAACCTTCAAATATACAAGGAGGTCACATGCATTAGTGACTGCAGATTTGGTAACCTATTATTCATTATTTTCCTTTATTGATTGTTTTACAGTCCCCAAGGCTTGTGTGTTGCTTTCTGTGCCACAAAAAAAAAAAAAATCAAATCTGTAAAATCATGAGTTTTTTTACAAAAAAAAAAGTAACTGTCTCTCCTTGTTATTGACAATAGTAGTGTATTTTTTGCCTATTAATTCTAATCAGGGGGTCTTACATGATTGTTAAGTCAAATTTTTATAATGAATGATGTCTTGTAACTGGAAAAAACCAGATAGATTGACCTAAGATAATTTCTTATTTAAAGATGACATTTAAAAACGTAAAGTTGCAACAAATTAATTACTTGGCTTAATCACTTTGTTAATTTTTTTAAAAAGAAAATATGATGCCATGCCATACTCGGATTATGGTGGCATCCAGGACAAAGAGACAAGCCAAAGCAATGATAAAATTGTGGAAAAGTAAGGTATCACCCAGAGATATAAATAGTCACTAATTAAACAGATGCAGTTAGAAAAATAATCTACTTGTTTTCTAACTCTAGGTGGCAGCAGTGGAACAAAATAGAGAAAAATGTATGATTATGATTATACTTGCTCCCTGTTAATACAAAATCCATTAATTAAATACTGCCGATGCTGTTGCATGACACAGTGTTACTTTTACACTCTAGATGGCAGCAGCATCACAAAATACAGAAAAATAAGATTAATTGTATTCATGCTGTGTCTGAGAATGCAACCCCTTCAAGTTTTTGGAGGTTAAAGTTGGAGAGGTTGAAATGCAGATTTCCTGTAGGCATTTCCCACCATAAAAGAAGGAAAAAAGCCCTAACAGTGCTTGCTAAATATCATGTACAATTACAGGTAAATCACTTCTGAAGCAAAGTGAAGTTTTGCCATTCTGGGTTTTCCCAATGGAGAACAGATGTGCAGGAAACATAAATGACAGCACCTCTGCAGGTCTGTGGAGTACAGTGATCCTAAAAAATCTGTGCATGTCCATACCTGTTATGCCTTTGTGAATTAGGGGAGTTACAGCTTTTGCCAGAGAAGGCAGCAACAGCAACCATAGCATGTATTGAGTCTTTCAAGTGTAGGTTTTTGCACACATCAGTTGACAAGGGCTTCATGTGGCTGGGTCAAAAGACTTTGATGTGAAAAGAAGGCATTTGCTTTAGAAGATACAGAGTTTTGGTAAAACCCATTTTGAGTATTGTCTGACTAGAAAGCATTATAGGTGCCAGCTCAGCAGAAGGCTGAGCTGGGACCAGCAGCAGGAGGGCCTGGAGATGGAACCACAAAACCTCATCTCTCCTGCTTTTCTCTCTCCTGATGGAAAGAAGGTCCCAGATGGATGAAAAGTTCCAGAAGTCCAGTAATGCCTTCATATTCAAACCATTACCTGCCAGGGGAGGTTACACAGAATTCTACAGAGCATTATTTAAGTACCTGAGTCTGTTTTTCAGGTTGCTGTGGGTGCTTCTCCTGTGTCATTCTGCTGAGCCATGGCCAAAAAAGCAGGTACCCAGCAGAGACTGTGACCAGACAGGTAAGGCACCACCAGCTCTGAACATGGGATATTAAGGGAGATCCAGGGTGTGAAGAGATTCTTTTGGAGAACTCACTTTGTCCAGCTGGCTGCTGTATCATCCTCAGACTCAGAGGCCTCTGTGGGGTGGAGAAGGTTATCTCCTGCTCCAACTGCCCAGTGCCACGGCAGGGTCACACCATGGGGGTGGTTCCCTTGCCATATTTGGGGAATGTGCCTTGTTCAAAGGTACAAATCTGTGCTGAGATGTCTCACTGGGATCTGTTAGTGTGATCCAAGAGCAGCACTATGAGAAGACCCAAACACTAATTGGGGACCCACTGGGTTTTTCCTTTTTTCTTTGATCACTTAACATTCACTCAATATGGAAAGTTTCTTGTTCTGTGATGCTTAATTTAAGAATGGATTTTTAATTAAATTATTATTTTGTTTTAAAAATTGTTATATCTGTCTGGGAAAAAAAGATGAAAGTGGGAAACTAAAATTGGGCTGGTATCATCAGTGTTAAGCTAAAGCAAAAGTTAAGACAGTCTGCATACAAAAAAGTGAATACAAACCTGAAGAATTTTTTAATCTAAATATGTTTATAAGCTATTGGTAAATCAGGTCTGAATTAAATTATCAGATCATCAGTTCCAAATACTGACTATAAACTTTAAATATTTTATTATGAACTCTTTGATTATAAATCCTAAAGAATTTAATCCTGTGAATCTGTAACTCAGAAGTTACATTAATATTTTGATAGGGAAATGCAAAAAACCTTTAGTACCTGAACAAAACTCTGAGAAAGAGATTGAGTTCTCTTTTCAGTTCCTCTGCAGTGGCTAACACCTTCCTTTTCTCAAAAGTGAGCCTAGCCAACTACTGTTTCAGGCTACTTAAAACGTATTGCAAAGTTTTCTGGCACTTTTCCCAGCTGAACTCCAGTAGCTTTTAATAAACAGGCCTGACTCTGTTTTCAAATCCTAAAATTAAATTAAAAATATTTTGGATGCCTCTCACCAAAGAAAGCAAAGTACAGGAAAAATCAGACACTGAAGACTGCAAAAGATTTTCAATTCTCTCCTCTGCTCCTGTAGTCTCTTGGAAGAAGAAGTGAAGCAACCACAGAGCCAAGTGGTGGTGCTGGTGCTGTGTCCCTCACTCGGGGCTTTCTCCACAGCCCAGAAAGGAGCCCATGCACGGGGGTGCTCAGGCTGCTCTGGAGCTCTGCCAGTATATATGCTGAGGTTTCTGTTTTCTGGTGAATACCAGGTACCACCTGCACTGTGAGGCGTGTGACAAGCTCCCTGTCCTTGGCAGCCCTGCATAACTCCATGGTCACAAGCCAGTGATGTGTTAGAGATCTGAGTCTTCTGAGGATTAGGCACAGCTTAGCCCCTGTGCTGTAGGGACAAGAGCCTGCTGGTAGGCTGTTCCATCAGACAGTGATTCCATGGAAATAGTATTTTTTTTTTTGTTAGAGTCCTGTTGAACTTAACACTGTGGCGTTAATTTGGCCAGATGTTTATTTGCACATCTGCTGTAGCCAGATTTCCAGACAAAGCTGTTCCATGGGTGGGATGAGAAGGCACAGTGAAACAGAGGGGTGTATCTTTCACCTGGGCTAAAGCTCTCTGTCCCTTCTCTGCTTTGAGTAGATTCTTTCAAGGCTTGGACAACTCTTGGTAGCAGAAATCCCATTAGATGTTGCCAGCTAATTTGTTGGTGGGATGAGGGCAAAGACAGCTGCTGCCTTCTCCTTAGTAGTATTAATACATGCAGTAATAGTAGTAGTGTTATTTTCTGCCCACTGTTAATCGGTGAATAGCAGCTACATACTGCAGGAGACCAATCTGCAGGGTTCATTGTTTTATTTCCTCATTATTGCAATGACTTTGAATATTTCTTTAGAAGGAAGTTCCTGTGCCTGAGGCCATAATGCACATACCTGCTGTCTGACCCACTGTGCAGTCGCACAGAGAAAGGACTGAAGACATGTTCTAGAAACAATGCCTTGGAGTGGAGCAATGCAGGAGGAGGAACGACTCAAGAAGGCTATAGAATGTGTGTTTTCTCTGGAGAGGAAAATGCATTAGGACACAAACATTTGCTACATGTGCACGAGTGCCTGTCTCAGTGACACAAAGCCACTTCACTGAAGTGCTCTCTCAGCCTGGGAGGCACCAGCGTCAGGCACAGACCTAAACTACTTCTTGCTTTGTGAGCTCCTGCAATGATCAGGCGTGGAGGTGTCTTAATTTACTGAAATGAGACAATGGCTGAAGATGCTGGAAAGCACTGGCTGAGATTGTCACAGAGCCCTTGCAGCAGAACCTGGTTTCTTTGAAATATTCTCCACCATTTAAGTTATTTTTTCCTATACTTTGTAGATCATTCCTGTGGTTTCTAGCACATAGTCCCTCCCCCAGTGCATACTTCCACCGTGTAGGCTACATCATAAATCCTAAAGAAAGTGATTCACCAGCTCCTTGGACTGCCTCTGGCAGACTTTCTCTAAAATTAGTGCCTTGGAAATATCACTAAGAGCAGGGAAATTCTCCAGCTAATATTTGAATAAAAAAGAGATCTTTGCTTAACAGCATGTGAAGGTTATGTAGTGAGGAGCGCTTTTCTGCAGGTAATATAAACTGATCCTCAGTAGAAATTATCATGGTGAGATTCTTCATTAGAAGTCCATAAAATAAAGATAACTCAGATAAAATTGTATCAGGAAGATAAACTTCCATTTGGCTGAAAGCACAAATAATCTGTCATATCGATCAGCATAATGTTTCTGACAGAACTGTTCTGCTCATTTGAAATCACCTTCACCTGCTTTTTGCTGTTGTGGGACAATGCAGAGCTGGGCTGTGGGGAGCTGTGAGCTGGATCTGCTTTACAAAGCTCTGTCCACATCCCTCTCCTCCTGTCCAGCTGCAGGCTGTCCCCTCTCCCAGCAAGCAGCTCCATCCTCTTTCACACAGCACTCAGACCTCACCTGGCACAGCTCTCCTGCCCTGCCTACCCTGCCTGAGCAGCCTCCAACCTCTTCCCCCTGCAGCAGCTCCTTGCTCATCTCCTGAGAGTTCCCCATCACCTCCTTGTGTGAGCAGCCAGACTGTCCCCGTGGCTGACCAGGCAGCTCCATTCCCCCAAAAGGCCCTGCTACTGACCCCATTTTCTGTATCCATAGGCAGCTGCAAAGGGTGTGGGCAGAGAAGGTGAATGGCAGGAGCTGTAGTGGGAATACCTGATGGATTGATATCACAAGAGCTGTGTGCTGGGCTGCAATGGACTGAGTGTTTTCACACATGGAAAATGAAATTGGCCTTCTCCAACTACAGGTCAGATGTAACCTGACTGAGATGATGATCTTCTTTAGCCCACGTAAACATCCAAAACTTCATGCTTTGAACTGAAGAGCTCAAACCTGGGAGAAGAAAAAATGTCTCAGCATTTCATTCTGAAATCAACTGTTGCCTTTGCAACATGAACAAGCTGCACCAATGACACTCTCAGCTGAACATGCAGATTCTTAGTTTGGTTTTGCTGATAACTAAAAATTAACAATTCAACATAAATCTTAATATAGGCATGTGTCTGTCTGGCACCTGCAAGACTTTCCTCCAGTACTTCCTCTCTCTTAATGCTGCAAAAATCAGTAACACCAATGACTGATTCAGCAGCAAATACCTTGAACTTTGGAAAAGTGACTTGGCACCTGAGCCCAACACAGCTTCAAAAGGACAGTACTCCCTTGGAGCTTACCAAGTCTTCTCTCAAAGGTTACGTGTCAAAATGTCACCAGAGCCTTCAGAAAGAGTATGATCAATCAAAGTATGATTAATTTTTTGGTTTATGATATTTCTACTCTGATAAGGGGATAGGCAGATTAGGTTTTTTCATTAAAAAGTTAACCCTTTGTGTTCAGTCTTATCTGCAGCATTTGAATTGGATTTTACTTAGCTACTTTTTCCAGACTCAAATAGGTGAGAGACCATTTTTTTCACTTTTTTGGTCTTGTCAAAAGAATTATATACTACATTTCATGTATACAGTACATGTATACAATACAAATGTATTTAATGAAACTGGGTAGATGATACAAGCTGAAATTTGAAACAGAGAAGTCTTGACTAACTGGAAGTAAATGCATAAAATATGTATGCACATGATGGAACACTGGAAACACAAGTTCTAACTACAGTTTCAGCTCCAAGGTTGTGGTGTCAGGTCTTGGGTTGCAGGTTTTCCAAGCCCAGTGGCATAAAAAATATGTC
Source organism: Geospiza fortis (assembly GCF_000277835.1). Taxonomy (NCBI): domain Eukaryota; kingdom Metazoa; phylum Chordata; class Aves; order Passeriformes; family Thraupidae; genus Geospiza; species Geospiza fortis. The sequence goes on along the minus strand of NW_005054309.1, from coordinate 5,036,269 downwards.
CTTTGCTTTTTTTTTGTGCAGAATCATTGACAGACAGCAGCAATACATCTACTCTATACAGAAGAATATGTAGAAAATCAAGTATGAAGTGTAATCTCATTATCAAAGAGAAGACAAAGCTTTCATGTCAACAGGTGTCCTTCTGCAGACTTTGATATAATATTAATTTCAGTAATCTTAATTATTTTGCCCCAGTCTTAATATCTTTATTGCACCATGAAATGGTGTTTTCCTAAGAGAGAGCAAACAGTTCAGGGATTTTCTTTTCTTTCTTATTCAATTTTGTTTTGGTTTCAGTGGGAGTATTTGGTGTTGGTTGAGTTGCTGACAAAGAAGTCCTGAAGGACAGGAGAGGATGTGTGTGTCTTGGAATGTAGATGTAGGTGGCATATTGGCCTTATGATGGATGCAGAGAATTGAGGAGTGATAATTCACCGAAAATCCCCACTTGTAATATTTTGATGTATTATGACAATATAATCTTGTGTATTAATAACAGATTATAATATGCATATTTATGGGGTAGTATTTAGCCAGATGAGATTTTCTTATGTAAATTGTGCTACCTGTGTTTGAAACTGATAGTGGCTGTAACTTAATGGTGCTCCAAAAAGCACATTGTAGCTTCAGACTTAGGTGGGATTGTGTGTTTGGAGAAGTCTCTCAATGTTTATTTTTTTCCTCCTATTCTCTCTTCAAGATTTTTAGAAAAATATGTTTCCTCCAAGAACTCTAGTCTTCTAATTCAGTGACATAAATTTAATTTAGCTGTGTGCCCCTTTATGCAGTCTTGATTTAATATCATTTTCTTCTGCCTCACAGAACAGGGATGAGTGAGCAAGAACCAAAACTTTTCTGAAAACAGCAAGAAAGGCTTTATTATATAAAGCTTAAACAGAAAAGCAAGAGTGACAGGATTTCCATACAACCGAAAGATTATCTTCTTTAAATGTGTAACTCATGTTTGCTCTTTATGGGCAGATTGTTAGACTGTATGTTCAGCTCTCTCAAGAGGCATTTAGGACTTCAAATGCAATAATAAATTAATTTGCAAGATAGAGACAATAATGAGAGATTTGATTTCAAACCAGAGACGTGAAACTTTTGTGGAATTCTCAAACATTAAAAAGCATAAATTACAGCTTTATTTACTTGTGTAAATGAGCCCACCAAAGAGGTAAAACACAAGATCAACAGTGTTAGGAAGAGCAGCTCCTTTTTTCATCTCCAGAGAGATGTGCCTTACATCAGTGTTATTCCAGCTCTCCTCCACGTCACTTGGCTACCCCAGTCCCCTGAGAGGCCAAGGCAGCGAAGCGAGGGCAGATGAGAGCCCTGGTGTGTGCAGGCTCCCTCCTCCTGAGACAACCCAGGGCACTCCTGGACACGAGGAGGGGGCAGCTGACACCCATCATCTCAGAAAGGAAACCATTCGTTTACTCAGAGGCCAACACAAAGCCACCAGATGGGAACAGTTTTCTGTCACTGTCTCTCAAGGCTGGAGAAAGCTCTCCAGCCTTCTGTGACATCAATTTTATGCTGAGAGCACAGCAGTCTCAAAAAACACTGAAGAGCCGTTTACTTGTGAAGTATAAGAAACATCTGTCAGGGGCTAAAAGTGTTAAAGAAATGCTTAACTGTACATTGAGTTGGCAGAATCTTAGGCTCAGACCACAGGAAAAAACATTAGCAGTGAAAGTCCACAAGATTTATCCTAATTTATCAGATTACTTCCTCAGAAAGTCTCCTTTTGAACTGCTCTTCAACAGAAGAACAAATGTGTAGACTTCAATGCTTAATAAAGCTAAAAGCTTCTCCCTGGGGTAATTGAAATTTTTCTATCAAAGGGTAGATAGACCTGGTTGCAGCTGCAACAAAGAAGAAACATATAAAGCCAAGTGGAAAGCAGTTAGACAGCATTGGTGGTGTAGGACCATTGAACATGGTCTTGCTAATTGGAATCTATAGCACAGGACATTCAACTACATGCTGGGCAAATGACCCTGAAAGTTTCAAGTCTATCTAGTATAAAAAAAAAAAGTTCAGATGTAAAAATAATCATAGGAATGATGGATTCTGTATCCTTGAATGAGCATAACCAACCAGAGATCTGGGTAACTGGCAAATTTCTTTTTTAAATAAGGCCCTTTGAGTCCCATATATGCATCTACTTTCACAAGCATTTCAAAACCCCTCTTCTAATAATTTCACACAGAGCTTTCAGAGCAGCAATGTTCAAAAGAATAAAAGTAATGAAACACAGCAAAGTTTTACATTTTTATTTCTGTACTTTGGGAAAATTCCTATTGAAGACAGAAGGCAGTTCAAATTGGAATTGCTTTACTGCCAACAAAAATGTGTGACTCTTGATCTAATGAAAAATTAGAGAGATTGAAAAGCAGAAGTAGACTTAGGAAAGATTTCAGTTACAGCAGGATGCAGCCCTTATTGCATTTGTAGTTCAAACTGTGATCTCTAAGGAGATCTAAATTGCTCTGGAGTGTGGAATTTAAGGTATTTGAGACTTTATTTTCTCAGAGGAATAAGTATGGGTAGCTAAGACATCAGGTTTTATTGTCACAGATTTAGAAAACATATGTCACTTTAATTTAAAATAAAACGTCATTTAATGATGAAAATGTTACATTCTGAAAACGCCTGTCACGTGAATATAAAGTTGCTCAAAATGGTTTCAAGAAGCAGATACTTTTAAATTTTTTTGAAGCTCCCATTCCAGTAAACTGATTTGGATAAGCACACTTTTATTTTATACTGGAAGAACTGTTGTATTTGTGATTATTAGTATGTATCAAATTCGAAATAGTTGTTGTCACATGCTCTGTACCTTTGTGAGCACTAAAGTATTTCTGGGAAGTGAAACAGGTTCAACAGCAAAAGCTGTTATTACACTTCATAGTAACACACAAGGATGTCAAACGCTGTGTCTGTGCTTCAGTGCCCCTCAGAGGTGAAAGACCCAACTGGGAGGTGGAGAATCTTACCTTGGGTGCACATTATGGGGCTGAGCTTCTTCCCATGCAAACACTACTTCATTCCAGGTTATTGCAGTGCCTTGATGGGATGTGGCATTGACTGGGAGCTACACATGGGCACACAGTTCAGAGAGTGAAAGAACTGCAAGCCAATTCCTGCCCCAGGGCAGCAAAAAGTAGATTTTAACTTGGATGTTCAAAATACCAGTTACCATTATGCTGGATATGAATTAATCTTATGAGTCTCTATGGTTGATGTTTACAACCATCTCTTCTACCATTCTTTTTTTAGTGCGAAAAAGCATGTGAATATCACAAGTGACCATCGTGTATTTTCATGTATTTCCCAGAACTGTTCTTTGTCTTGATTTCCCTCATCTATCACTCATTTTAACTAGCCTCTCTTACCTCATCTTTTTTATTTATCAAACCCTTTTTCATGAAATCCTGAATTTGGAACTTTTCTTCCACTGTCATTTGAACTTTTCTTTCTTCTGTTGTTCTTTTCTCTCCATTCTGGATTTTTTATCTTTTTTCTCCTTCTTGTTTCTTTTCATGCATACTTCATCCATTTGCACTCATTGTCCTCAGCCCCTCATTTGACAGATCTAATGTAGTTGCAATAAGCCACTTCTTTTCACTGTATAAAGCAGCATTTTAATGTTACAGAGGAATTCCCTTCCAACATCCAGCAGGAAAAGTCCAGGGCTGGACACATCACTCCACTGAGACAGAACAAAACAAGCAGGCACATACAGCTGTGGTAAGAGCAGGTCAAAGCAACCTCATCTCCTCAGGCTCAGCTGATGACCCAGTGGCAACAAATCACTGGTGAAATCACGTGCTGCAGTGTCTAATTTGCCAGACAGCCAACAGCATTTGGCATCAGGGGATCAAACAACTGAAAAAAGGATGCAGAAGCATGCCAAAGGCATGAAATCCTGAGCACTCGTGCAATAATTTTACTGATTAGATCAAAAGAATGGTCAGTTTGGCTGTATTTATCAGAACTGTCTATTTTATCATCAAAGAAGCTTAACGAGTTCCCTTTTTCATCTCAACACACAGGCAGTGTGGGAAAACACTATGCTATTAATAGAATGGTATTTTTAGAAAGATGGAAAAAAGAAAAAGGCAAGAGTCCAGGTTTCATCCCACCCTCTTCAATGGCATCTGTGATACAACTGCAATGCACGTACCAGAGGAAGGTCACCTCAGTTGAAAGAGCATTTACAGAAGCCACAGGAAACATTTGAACTTCTTGATAACTCCCTTCACTGCTCTCTGTTCCACACTGCCTCACCCTGTCTATCTGCCAGCACAGACGGGTTTGAGGGAACCTAGATTTGTATGATGTGAGTTACCAGCTACTTCTTGCAATCACCAAAATGTGCATGTTTAATCCCTTACTCTGAGTGTTACTATTTAATTTCTTAAATCAGTGCCTATGACCAAAGTAATAGAAAAGGTTCCCCTGTTTTTTTGAGGGAGGTGAATGCAATCCATATTGGAGAACAACTGATGCTGAGATCCCAACACCAACACATCAGCATTCTAGTACTTTGTTTGTAAAATGCTGATATTTGTTCCTGGAGGACTCAGGCTCTGCATTTATCCACAGTTTCTTTACACATGCACATAATGACAAACACACAACAAATACATACATATGTGATTTTTATGTAGATGTATAATATATATCTGTTGCTCTACAGGTGGGACTTTTCAGAGAAACCAGAAAATACATGTACACAGAATGCTTTACATTATTGTTGGGCCAACAAATTTGAAGAAAACTTTCTTCTCAACTCCTTCCTTTCCAGAAGAGCACAGATTAAGCCAACTATTAAGTCATTCTTATATCCCTTCCATTTAGGTGCTAAATAAACACCTGTCTTAGAACTTTGCTGTATCAAAGCCTTCAAAAAGTAGAGTGTATCAAGACAGAAACCTGCTTTCAGAACTCTCAACAGTAGAGTGCCTTGAGCTAACAACTGATCTCCTTTTGAAATGAATAATTTTGTGCTTTAGATTATATCAGGTAATCCTCTAGGAAAATACATAGGTTTTTCAGTTTGTATGCTGAGTTTCACACAGATGCATTGTTAACTTCTTCATACCTGTAAGTTCTCTCTCTTCCAAAACTGCATTTCTTCATTGGGATTGATGTGCATCCCTTTGCTGCTTCAGGTACACCTTTAAGTGCTAATGTTTCATGTTTTCATGCCCTGTAGCACTAAATTTCTGTACCTCAGATCATGTATTTATGGAAGCAACATGCCCTCTGTCCACCCTCTCTCACAAATTTTGCTCAGGGCTTCGTTGTCTCTTTTTTACAGCAGGCCCCGAATTTAAGCAATGGAATACAAATACTGAGAATCAGGGATTAAACATGCACATTTTAGTGATTGAAACTCGTATCACATAAACCTACATTACCTGAAACCCTGCTCTGGGTCCAGTCCCACACTAGAAATGCAAATATCTCTTTACATGACACTGACACTAAAACTTGACCCAGGTGTCAAGTCAAAACAAAGGTAGTCTGGACTTGCCTGAGAACCAAACAATGACCAAAAGTGGATCAGTTATAAAGAAAAACACTACTTTCCTCTCCTGGTTTCCACTGAAATTATTCAGAAGACAAAAATTCTTTGGGTTTTTGTGGGTGGCAAGTCCTAACACTTGTCCTAACACTTGTAGACAAGAACTTCTGTGTTCTTGTCCTAACACTTGTAGACAAGAACTTTTGTGCTTGGACACCTGAATTTAATTCTATGGCAGGTTTTCCCACACCATTACATCACCACAACTGCAGAGGAGTACCAAGGTCCCTCTGGAGCTCACTGCATTTACTTCCTGGCTTGGAACAAAATCAGGCACAAGGTTAGTTTGGACCAGCTGCATCCACACCAGCATTCAGAAGAGGCAGATGTGAAGTGATAATGAAAATTAGCAAACCAAGCCAACCCCATGAAAAGTTGGATTGTGAGTGGATGAGCTCCCACTCCTTGCACCAAGTCCATTAAAGAGCAGTGTTCTCATTGGAGTTCATTAAAATTTCAGTGAAATGATTCTGCAGTTTCTTTGCACGGTGCCAGGATGAATATTGAGTTTACAGCAAGCATTGTCTAGTGCTTCTTGTTGCTTTTAGAATGACATCAAACTTTAATTTTATTTTCCTTACTTTCTTGTGCTGCTACTAACAAAAAAGGGAAGACCAGTAAAGCAATGGTAAGGCAGAAGTTCACCAGTGTGAAAAACAAGGTTCATATGTTGTCATTCAGAGTGAAATGACTTTCACATAGTAGTCTGTTGCCTGGATGTATATATTTTTCTTTTTCTGAAAATGCACATTCTCTTGTGGACTTTGAACAAATGAAACCTGAGTGATATTGCTCATCATTACTTCAGCATAAAAACAGACCGTAATCAAATCCATTTAAAATATTAGTTCCTGATCCCTTCTTTATATAACTTAATTAGCTCCGTGACTTTTTCTTTTTTAGACTGCAGTAACAGGAAGTAGAATACAATAGCAAATACCTACTGCATTCTGTGGATTCTTAACACCTTTTGTCCTTCTAAACACACAGATTTTTAACCCTACACCTGCAAATCATTTTAAGTTCATTTGGTCTCCACAGATAAATGTGAGTGCCATCAGCTATAATACACAAAAACAAACTGGCCTCAGAGGTTTTTTCCCTTTAAAGGGAGGTGTAAATGACTGCAAAAGATAATTTACAATAATAGAAGCACCTATGATTTATTCTTGCTCTGATTTCCATACCAGACAGAGGGCTTAAAACTGAACTGCACAAAAATGTTTTTACATACACTCACTTAGCAACATCTTTTGTGGGTCCTGTTTTCAGAAGTGGTGTCTGCTTACAGCGCTTGCAGATGTGGCTGGACACGGATGGGGGGTTCAGCAAACTTCCAGACAAAAATTAATTCGCTGGAAAAGGTCAGGAATGCAGTTGTGGAAGGCTGATGAAATGGTAGAGACTCTTCTTCAACTCAATATTCAAATAGGGCAAAAATCACTGTGAAGTATAAACCAAAACAAATCAAATCAAACCACAAGCTTTTCTAAAGGCGTTTTCTACAACTGCAGGCCCTTTATCGAGCCCAACAGGATGATCTGTATCGAGGCTGTATGTCTTTATACCAGTGTGCTACCACAAGATATCAGATCCTCTGTTCTCCTTGCACAGGTTTACTGGAAGTAATTTTACTTCTTCCTGCCACCCAAGTACAATTCATAGAACAAAGAAAAGATACACATAAATGAGGAAACTTGGAACAGGTAATTTTGTAAAAGAACTCCTACAAGATTTTTGCTGAGTTGGGATGTGGTTTTGTCATTTGGTATTGTCATGAGGCCAATATGATCCTATATATTTCAAATACTTACCTGTGTTGTTTGTCACCACTAAGAATTAATGATACATAATAATTTACAGAGAATGCTCCCTGTTTCCTAAGCTTCTGCTAAGGCTGGAAGTCTGTGTATGGATGCCTCTCATAGTCATCAGCCTTCTGCCAAAATTTCAGAATGAGCAATGGAACCAAAAAGGTTTTTACCCACTTAAAGGCAAAGCTAGATTAATTTTTTATCATTATTTTGATTTTTATGGCACGAGTTGCTAAGTGTCAGCACTTCCCTTCACTGACTGGAATGGAAGACCCAGGCTGTTACATTTTAAGTGAGAGCATAAGCATCTGAATTTAGTTGACCTTAGGTTTTGACTATTTTTTTTAACAAACTATGCTAAGACAGGATGGTTCTGGGTTTTTATTTTACTGAAAGGTAGGAAATGTGCTCAGAAAAACAGAGAAATTACCCTTGTTCTGTATCAGAAGAGGCACTGAAGTTATTTGGCAGCAAAATAACTGATAGTTTAAAACTACAACATTTTTTTCAAACAAATTTTCAGGCTATTAGTAGCATAAGAGGAATATCAATGTGTGCATTTTCTCACAACTAATCTTACTTTAAGATTATTCTATTCTAAATAGATATGTTGTTGTTTTCAGTATTGATTTCACTCTTGCCCAAGTCTTTGAAAATAGCTAAAATTTTTCTGCTTTTGGCTGAGGTAAACACTAACAGTCCTATGTCAGAAGGTCCCTGAATGACAATTCCAGTGTGACCTTCAGTTACACAGATGATTCCATTAATTCATGTATGAACTAGAGTATACTCAATATTGATTTAAAAATTGATAGTGGTAGGAATCTAAAAAGGCTTGTATATTTCTCCTGCCTGGATAATAGCAGATTTTGGACAAAAAGTCACTATTTCAAAATATGAAAACTCTGCTATGATAGTGTTTCACTGTGAGTTACATTTTCAATGGTTTTATGGCTTTTTCCTGGACCCTCTCTAGTAGGTCCACATATTTCCTGAATTTAAGAAAATGGCATTTGGAAGGATAGGAGTGTGGGTGGGTTGTTTATTTGTTGAAATCAATGCTTGCAAAGCTTTCTCTCTTGAAAATTTGGTTTATATTGCTCATGCTATAGCACCATCATAAATGCTTTTTCCATCCTAAATAAAGTGGGCAGGAGTTACTAACTTTCATTAATTCATCCTGAAAGGCTGTTCCTGGAATTTTTTCAACCTCCCATTGTAAACTTCTTTCCAGACTAAGTCAATTAATGGTCAGTCTATACCTTTTGGGAAGTCCTTTTGGTAGTAATGTTTCTGTGTTTCACAGCCTCAGTCTCTCATGGATCATTATCCCCTCCGTGTGCCTTGATGTATTTGAAGACAACATCCTAATACTTTGGTGTTTAATCTTCACCCTTCATTTTGCTCACTCAAATTAGGGAACCCTTTTTCTGCTCTTTCCAAACAAAGTCCCCAGGATACAGGATCCTGCAACTTCTGACTTAGTGTCCTTCTGGCACAATGCAGCTTGATCTGCCTCCTGAGCTGTGGAGGTTTCAGAGAGGACAGAGAATGGTTCAACCACATTTACCCAAAGTACCTCCTGGAGCAGTCAGCTCTAGGAAATGAAAGTGGCAGTTTCACTGTGGGTGTTGGAAAATGAAACCAAAAAGTGAAACGAAAATGAAACCTTACAAAGTCTCATGAAAAAAAAAAATAAGTAGCTATTATCAGAGGAATTATTGAGTTCTTGAATCTGAATCCAACCTTTTCTTGTTTCAGTAAATGTTTAAAGCAATTTAATTTAGTAGTTACTCATAATTTACATCCAGTGAAAACTAAACTTAGAACAGATTCATCGTCTGGCTGATGTGCTGCAAATTATTATGGCCCACAACCTGCTAAAGCCTTTTTCTACCCCCATTTAACCCAGGCACAGCAGTCGTCCTCAAAATTAACATGTAACCAACCCTGTCCCTTTAACCACTATCATCCTCACACTTCCAGAAAAACAAACTTTATCAGGCAAATTCAGATGCAGATTGCATTTGCTCAAGCCAGTCCTCATTATCACTAAAGCCCAGAACTGTCCCCGAGTTCTGCAAACATGCACACCCAGGAACCTCACACAGTTCTGGAGTCAATTTTTTTTTTTTTAAATCCACATCCTGTTTTTTTTATTTCTAAGGTAGCAGCTCATGCACAGTTTATTTGTGGTTTGGTTTTTTTAACCCCAGACACCATTTTTTAGCAGTTGACATTGAGACTCTGTGTCTTGGGAAGCTGAATAAAAGAACCTCAGTCTATTCAGTCTTGGGGAGATGAAAACTTTGGGCATAGAATTTTTGTAGCACAACTGTTTGCTTCATATTATCTGGTTACTTTACCCTGGAAAATCCTGAGCGGACTCTGCCAACAGGAAAGGAGGTACCTTTCTTCAAGAAGGGCTCTCTTGCCCATGTGTGGCCTTGGCACCATGAACAGAATAAGTTGTGGGTAATTTATAAAGATTAAAACAAAATTTAGAATAAAAGGTAGCAAAATTTATGTGGAATATTATTCAAGATTAGGAATATTCATGCACACAGCACGGGAAAAAACATTCATGCTGTTGAATTCATATCTTTCCTTCAGTTATGGCACATCAGGATCACAGAACCATAGAAATACTGAGGTTGAAAAAGACATCCAAGATCATCAGGTTCAGCCATCAACCCAGCAGTGCCTTGTTCAGCACCAAACCATGTCCCCAAGGGCCACCACTGCACATTCTTTGACCACTTTGAGCATTTGCACCTCCTTACCCAGTAACCAGATTTCTCAACACTTTTTGGCCTTTATTGTCCAAAATCCTCACCCATCTGACAGACATGGCACAAAAGCAAGATTAACATGAAGAAACTCAAAATGAAAATATCTAATGGGTAAAATATCATCATGGACTTCTGGCCATTTGGGCCTGATGCCCAATGGGAAAGATCACCTGAAAGAGCATTTGAAAGCTCTATTGAAATGGCCTTAGGCTGAGATGGGAGATTCAGATTAGATATCAGAAAAAGTCACGGATAGGACAGTCAGGCATTGGAGTAGTGGTCCAAGGAGATGGGGCTCACCATCTCTGGAGGTGTTCAAGAGTACTTGGATCTGGTACTGGGTGATGTGGTTTAGGGGGTTACAGTCCTAGTGCTGGGTCCATGGTTGAATTTCATTATCTTAAAGGACGCTTCCAACCCAAATGATTCGATGGCTCTGTATTTAAAGCTATTGCAAAAACACACGGATTTGGCACAGGTACAGGCCGTTCATCAGGCTCTGCGTGACTAAGCTTATGTGAGCATCCAGCTCACAGCACAATTCGCTCCCCAGTGTGTTGTGAAGGCCAGCACATCACAGGCAGTTTTTATTTTTTATTGTTTCAGTCGGCAGCAGCACACGGGGACGTCAGGCAGGGCAGGGCAGGGCAGGGCTGTCCCACTCCAGCCTTCCTGATGTCCATGTGTCCTTGTTCAGACCAGTGAGGAGGAGCAGGTGTCTGTAGAACAATGGTTGGCACCTTGAAGAGTCCACTGAAGATTCATGTGACACATGAAGCACCTCCTGATGGATGACTTCTTTCAGAGAGCATGACAATAGCAGAGAGAGAGATAATTAGCTCTAAGGTAGCTGTCTGAGGTACCATGAGCAATGATGCCTGAGGCTTTACTGCAGCTATAGAACCATTTGCCAAACACTGTGTTGCTGTGAGTATTCTGTATATCTAAGCCAGACGGACTTAAGGTACTGCAGGCAGATCAGCTGCAACCCTTGTGCACAGGCAAGTGCTCTTCAACTTGCTTTCTGTACATTTTCTGTCTTTTCAGAAACGTCAATATCTCTTTTTAGGCCCAACCACTTATAGGAGGTATAAAGGGTCTGTGTTTCTGATGAGGGATTAATCTCCCTGAACTCCAGTTCTCAAGTACTTGCAGCTGGAGCTGCAGTACTGGCTGACATTTCTTCAGCACCCTGCTCTGTGTCATCAGCTCATAAGATCTTAACATGCAGCTTTTTATTCTGTGAGGATTTTTCTGAAAGTTCTAGTTCTTCTGTGACTCTAAATTTTTCATAATGTGACTTCTTTTTTGTTGTGGAAAAGCCCCGGGGCCGGGGCCGGCAGATGCGCGGCGCGGGGATTCCCTGAGCCTTCGGTTCGGGAAGGGTGGGTGGGCGTGTGCGGGGATTGGTGCTGGAAGATGCAGGGGCTTTTGGGTGGGATGGGGTGAACCGAGGAGATAATAATGATTTTAAAAGACTTTAAATAATTTTTTTAAAGATTTCGAGTTTATTTATGCCTTCAGAAATCTTCCTTCACCATCACCCTCCCTGGAATGTCAGGATGGTACAGGATCAATGCAGAATACTCTCAGCTGTTGCCTGTCAGTCATTTTCCCCTAAGCCTGGCTTCAGATGTTTAAGAATCCCAGCTCTTTTTATGGCAGTAGGCTCCTGTCTTCCTCTCCAGAAGGGCTGATTCCAGCCAGTATTGTGAGCACGCAGCCTGGCTGTGTTCTGGGAGGATTTAATCTCGGGACTCTCTTTAGCTATTGTGCCTAAGCACATGCACGGTGTGGCATTGCACAGGCAGTACTGCCCTTGGTGTGGGGCTGGCCCTTTCGATGCCCCCTCCCCCCTTCAGAATTTCCTGTGTGCAACTGTGGATTTGGCTTGGGAATCATGTGGTGACTGTACAGTATGCAGAGGCAGTTGGGTGTAAGGGATTGTAACCAGCTGACTTCAGGAGTTAGTTCTTTCAACTGGCCAAGACAGATGGGAGATACCCTTATGAGGAAAGAATGCTGTGGGTTAAACTGCATCCCTAGTAGGGAACACTCTGAAATTTTTACCAAAAGAAGTAGATAATAAATTTTATACAGTGGATAATTTTTTGTGGAACCTGAAGTATCAGAAACCCACATCAGAATCATTTGCATCCAGAACAGGATGCTCCTAAATAGAATTGATTTTTTTGTCCCTGAGCATTAAGAAGCCCAGAATTTGGAAACACTTTTCTTAGCTTTCCATTTTATACCTTGTGATCTTGGACAACTTTCCAAATGATGAATCAGTTGCTCTTCTGCTTTAGGGGGAATGTCAGACACATGGGAGTATGAGTTGTGCTGAATTTTTGGACTGAAGGGATCTGTCTGCACAGAATTTGGTACAATAAGCCTGATTTAAGATCTGCAAGGAAGACATCTCCTCCTAAATCAGTGAGAATTATCAGCCTTGGATTAGCACCATCATGTGTTTTAGCCCTGTGACCAGTGACTTAAAAAAGCAGAAGTTTTAATTAAAAATGGCATAATGGCTTTGGGATCATTGAAGTGGGGATTATGTCCAGTGATGAAGATGGTGGATGAAGGCAGGTTAGAATGATTGGATGCACAATGATCAAAGCCCCAACTCAGAGTAATCCACTGTTAATGTGGAGGGGGAAGAAAAGCACACAATGCCCATAAATAAAGACCCAAACCAAATCATTCATACAAACACAACTTCAAATATAATTCTTGTGAGCTAAATGCAGTGAAGTGTGTGTGTCAGTGACTCCATTTTCTGAGTCTTACTCTTGAGGAAGGCAGAGGTTTTGCATTTATTTTGGAACTAGGTAACACTCCTAGGTCACTTGCTGTTTAAAGTGACCTAAAGCAAAGAGGTGTGTCAGTCTCTTTTAGGAAGTGTCCTATTTTGGGCACCAGTAGCATTGATCATTGCAAGATAAGGACAAGAGGCTCATCTTTTCTAAGCTGTGTGAGACTCCATGGAAGGTGGCAAAAGTTTTCAGAAGAGAAAAAGCAGAATTTCTAAGACGGAATAAGATTTGAGGTTTGCCTTTAGAACAGTCTGAATTTGGATTAATTAGCACAGCATAACCCCAGGTAAACGAGATCAGAAAGATTCTGCTATGTCAACAGAGAGAAAAACCAAAATAATTATGTAAACAATAACATGAGAGATTTTTCTTTTAAGGAGTTCTTACTATGATCTGCAACTTAACTGCAGTAGAACAAATGTAGTGGTTCAGTCTGTTGGAGCATTCTAATGGGTTTTCAGCACTTACTAGAGATATGACCATGGTAAATGGTACTCTTTATTATAAAGTTTCTTTAGTTCCTCTTCAGTTTTAACAGGGAATTCTTCCTAAGTGCAGGAAGACCATACATAATATATATACACTATGGTTGCAATAAATTAGTATGGAAAATTAATACTCTCTATTAAAATTCATGTATCATGAAAAGCATTTTGAGTTTTCATGTACCAGTGAGCAGTTATGGTAAATCCCAAGGTAATTTAAAAAAAATTATAAGAGCATATTATGATCTAATTTTAAACTTGTGTACCTAAGTCACCAAACTAATTTGTGGTTTCTTTTTTTTTCCCATTTGCTTTAAAGAAGTAATATAATCTGGAGAACAGGACAGCATTTACTGTATATTTTATGCAAGGTTCTCAACCATTACACAGCAGGGCCAGTGTTTAGCCACTTCCTGCATCTTAGGAGACTTTGCATAGATCGTAATTTTGAGCACCCATTGTCTTTGGAAAAGAGATGGCACTGATGGGACTTGTAATGATCATGGGCTTCTGAAAAAGGGGGAGGTTTGTGCTGTGGAACAGGGGAGAACTGACAGGCTTGCTGAGGGACACTGGTTATGGGTTTGCATATATTAAATGTGCTGTGAGGGCTTCCTGAGAGTAGAAAAGTTAATGCTTTCTAGGTGAGGACTAGATGGCGGGAAGGTTTTTGTCTTTGGAACATTAGAATAGGCTTTTTTTAATATATGGAATGGTCAAAAATACCTGGATTTCTTTGGTTTCTGAATGTGTTGAAGAGAGTGAAAGCTGTGTGCTCCCAGCCTTGTCTTGGCCTGCCTGCAGTGTTTTCAGGATGATGGTTCACTGTCATTAAGATGATGAAGTAATTGACAGAATCCCAGGTGGCTGAGGCTGGCAGAGACTGTGGGAGTTCATCTGGTGCCCGCCTCTGCTCAGGTGGGGCCACCTAGAGCCGGTCCCCATGTCCAGATGGCTTTTGAGTATCTCTGAGGATGGAAATTCCACAGCCTCCCAACCTGTGCTTCTGCTTAGTCATTCTCACAGTAGAAAAAAACATTTCTGACATTCATACGGAAATTCCCATATTCCCATTTGTGCCATTTCCTCTGGACCTGCCAGTTGTGGAGGGTCTTGGAAGAACAAGACAAACCCTTCAGTTTTACTCAGTATCTCCATCAGCTCACTTGTGTGTGCTCACTTGTATGCAGATTGAGCCCTGCTGATGCACATTATTCATGATTTCCCATGTCAGCTTCCCTGAAATAGACTGGGCCTTACAGTAAGACCAAGGTACATAAATTGAACATCAGATCAATTCCCCTGACTGAGCCTTTCAGTGGCATTTGAAAAACTCTGGAAGATCCATTGTGTTTTTCCTTGTAGGGCCTTAGCTGTGCTGCAGAATGGGCTCTGGTGTGCTGCAGGCATTTGTGTACTTTTATGCAATGGGAAAAAACCCTATGTATTAAAATGGAGCTCAACCCTTAATTTACAGGTTCTGGAGTGTTTCCTTGTTGGCCTGTTCCTCTTTCAAGAGGTGCAGTTGTTCTGCTAACAGGACTAAGCAGAATGCTGGTAGCAGGAGTTGGCATTGGCCTCAAGGCAGACACAAGCCAAAATATTACTAAGGGGAAAAAATGATGAATGACAAGTACACACCATTTCTTCACTTGTAGAGCCAAAGCTCGATGAGCAATTCTGTGGGAGTGAAGGTTTATGCATCAATGAAAATACAATTATTTTTTAAATTTTTCTTACAATTTTTAATTAGTGGCTTTGGAAACAACTTGAGTTGCTCGGAGTGGTTTTCAGCTTGATGGTTATTAAAGTAGGAAATTGTCATTAGGAGTGTAGCTTACACACTGTTCATACCCAATTACTACACCAGGAAACTGTAACTGGAATGACCTTTGTTTTTTTTCTTTAAAGATCTTAACTGTGTTATGATTGTCAGCATTTTTTGATTACATCTAGCCCTACATCTGTATGGGTTGGGAATTTTAGACGTTCTAAAGTTGTTCCTGATCAGTTGAAAGTTGTGTAGTCTTGCAAGAAGTAGCTGTAGTTGTTGCTGTTGGTGAGCTGTTTGCTTGAGCCTTTTAGGCTGATGGAAGGGAGAAGCCAGAGGGAGTGGTTATTGATTTTTGAGGTACATGGTCAGTGGAGGGTGTCTTCCAGAAGTTTTGCCCTTTTGGAGGATGCATATGAAGAACCCAGTGTAAGAAATGAGTCACTGAGACAAATTCAGTGTTGAGGCTCTTGTACAACTGTAAGAACAACCCTTGAATTTACATGTAATTGTGATTGTGGATGGAAATAAGCAGTAATGTCATAAATTAAACTGTGCTTGCTAAAACTGATGTGATAGTTCAGGATAGTTTTCTTTCCTGATACCTGCTTATAGTGTTTGTGTTTTGCAGTGAGCCACAGCTGCTTGCTTCTATCAGTTCCATGTATAAACAGGTGCAGCTGATCACTTATAATGAAAGTAATACCAAGTTCAGTCTTTCTTGTCAAGTGGTTTGTGTATTTACAAGTTTCTTTTGTTTGCTTTATTTTCTTATTTTTTTCCTTTGGCGGCTCAGCATGAGAGACATCCTTTAGCAGTAATTATTTCATGTGTTTTTCACATGAAACAGTTGTGATTCAGTGTTAGTTAGAAATACCAAGGGTTCTTGCATCTGAAAAGGAGTGAAAGGCTTGGTAATTGGATATAGGCTGCTTGACCTTTATGTCAGTGGTTCAGGAGCAGTCCGTGGTACCAGATGCCGAAGTGTTTGCCGTTAGGAATTGGCTCAGCAGTGGGTAAGGTGATATTAATACAGTTTTAGTGTGCAGGTATGTGTGACTCAAAGGCCAACACAGTGGCTGTCCCTGGAAACAAAGTTTGCAGCTAAACTAACAGCACCTCATTTTTACCTTGGATCACCATACTTGGAGGTCAGATAAACTTACAGAAAGTAGGATATGGAGGGAACTTGGATTACATCTACCTGTTTTACAGATTTTGTGACTTTGCCTGGAATTGGATTAGAAAAAAAAAGTGTGTGTGCATATACACACACAGACATACAGTTCACTGTAAGGGCACTTCAGTAAGTCTTGATCCGTTTATGTTATCAGCAGATCCTAATCCTAAATCCGTGAGCAAAACCCAGGTAAAAGGGAGAGAGTGTGTGTGGGTGTCTGTTATGAAATGAGGAAGTCTCAGCTGCAGTGATTTTGGTGCAGATGATTGGTTGAGAGTTTCCTGCCCTGTTGTTCACCCTGCACCCCCTGTCCAGCCCCAGGTTGGATCCCCTGGCTCTCCCATCCCGTCCCTGTGCAGGTGCTGGTGTTGGGAGCTCTGCTCCTGCCAAGTGAGTGGCAGAGACAGGTCTGAGCCCTGTGCAGGCAGCAGGACATGAATAGCCTGTAGTACAGTACAGGCTGCTGCTGCTGAGCAGGGCTGCTCCAGCCAGGGCATACATGGCCTGCCCGGGATCCTGAGTGAGTGACTGACACTCGGATCTGCGCTGCCTGAATCACGGCTCTGGCAAGATGAAGTCATGACAATTTTTCTTGCCCTCTGCAGATTTGTGTGTGGTATAAAACACACATAAATGTTATGTGTAAGCTCACTTGCTGATACTGCAATTCCTCACTCTTTTTGATGCCACTGTGTTTATTGATGATGTGTTTGGTGGTCTCCTGTCAGCTCTGCCTCCTCACCCAAGGTACATCCAGTGTTATGTTAGGAACATAGACCTCTTCAAAGTTAAAAACTGGCATTATCTGTCTTAGGCAACGCTGCTCAGTTAAATTTCATTGCAATGTTCATTACATGAACAATGTATATTTCAGAGTACATTGTTCATGAGAGCAAAAGTTAAGGTGATGGATCATTACTGAATTTAGCAGAGAAGGTTTTGACACAGTATCAGGCATGACTAGTGCAAATCTATTTATATAGGTTACCTCGCAAATAAAGAATCCCTAATTGAAAACCAGGTTATTTAGTTTTCTGGTTTATGTTCATCACACCTCTTCTGGAAAAATCCTTTTGAATTTATAGGATTTACTATAAAGTCCTTTTTGTATTGTGAAATACCAAACTACCCTTTTGCCCCGAGTTTTGTTGTAAAACCTTTATTTTTAAATTTAATTATCATAGGCTCTATGAAGACTTCTTTAAAAACTGCACTAAATCTGATCCCGACATGCATGAAATCTCTTTCTGGTTTTATCTGGAGGTTGTGACAGCTGATAGTAGGTATAGGGAGGGTTGAATGCCATACCAAAGCCGTGCTCAGGAAGTTTTGCTTTTAGAAGATGCTCTAATGGTATTTTTGACATTCTTCTTGGTAATGAAATAATTTCTTAGAAAACTATTTGAAAGCCATACTGAATTCTCATTACTTCTAGTTTTATTACAAATGGACCATACAGTCCATAATACCTCATGGACTGCTGTACTTCAGTTGCTGTAAATGTGATCTCATCCCCACAGCTGTAGAGAAATTGATAATAGTCAGAAGTAAATGTATACAGTTAGACTCTAATCAGAATTTTTTCAGGCCTCACTATAATAAAATTATTTAATAGTTACATAATTTCATTTGATACTTTACATATGTGCGTTTGTGACCTGAAGTGCATACTTGATAGGTACTGTGCTTGATTATACTAGGGAGTGAAAGTTTGGAAATACCAGGAGAGAAAGCTGTGCAGGTGATTCCAAGGCAGTTGCTGCCTACGTGTCTGCCAGCAGTGAGTCTGCATTGCATTCTCCTGTGGGAGGGAAGAGCAGTGTGCACACTTTGAACTGAAAGACTTCCTTCCGTGAAAGAGTTCCTGAAACCCACGGGGTGTTGTAAAATGTACAGACTCTTTGTTGGAATTTGTACTTTGGATTTTATTAAAAATTGTCCCTATGCAGCTGATACTTGTGCAGTGTCAGCTGTTGCTCTGCTGAGAGCTGTATCTCTGCAATACTGTTCCACTTCAGCTTTGGCATTCTTCAGTGGACCGTAGCTTGAAAATTGGTTGTGACTATTAAACTGTCTGTACCTTACACAGAAACCCACACTTTACCTGGTCATGGCCTAATTGTCTTAAATCCTCAAAAGTCAATGCAGTTGGATTCCTTTTTTGCACTTGTTTTGTCTTATTAATGAAACCTATAGTCAGTGAATTCATGACTTTCTTAACTCTACAGAGCATTAAGTTCTAAATGTTAATCAAATGTTTTATGACACCTGAATTGGAATCTCTCTTGATTCTGAAGTTGTGCTTTTCAGCAAAGGAAAGAACTGAATTCAGTTCTGCAGAATAAATTTTTAGCTACTATAGGCTTACCTTAGAAACACATTGAGTACTGTGAGAGCACAACAGGAATAAAGACCAGGTTCAGCTACAAAATAAAGTAGCATAAGGAGGCAGAGACTAGTGTTGGATCACAGAGTCTTGGAATGCAGATAAATGGCTGTCTCTAGTAGGGAGTTAATCTCTCCCTGTAAATACTCCTGTCTGTTGATAAGTTGTCAAGTAGCAGAACGCTGGACTGCACGAGGTTGGTTTGAAGTGCTATGACTTCAGTGTTTTGTCCCCGTGTAGAATTTGGTTAAATTGTAGTAGAGAAACTCCTATTTCCTGCACTGTGTGCCATGTTCATTTGTCCCTGTGCTGGGATACATTTGAAGGGAACTGCTGGTAGCATAAATTTGGTAGAAGTTCTGCTTTATCTCTGTTTCTGGCTTACACATGCTTTAGGCAGTAAAATTTTATATGCTCTTTGCATCTTTAAACAGACATAACTTTATACTCCCATCCAGTTTCCTTGGAACTGAAAGTCCCTGATTCTGGGTGTATTTTACTTTCAACCGTTTCACTTGCTCACCTTTCAAAGGAGGAGATTTGCCTACCTTCCCTTGCAGTGGCAGGATGGCCTTTGAGAGGGTTTATTTTATTAGGGGCACACTAGGTGGTTCAACAAGATGATTTCTGGTGACCTGCTTTGTTGAGGGCTGCCAGGGTGCTTTCTGCTAGAACCAGTCTTTTGTGTTGCTGACAGATGGGTTTGAGGGGAGCTCAGGGAGCAGAAAAGCAGGTTTTGAGCAAATTCTTTCAGAGCATTGGCTGACTATGAGCTCAGGTAAAAGGAGATTGGTTTTTATAGGCCCTTTGCAGCCAGCTGTCAGTGTGGGCTCCTTTACTGTCTGTCATTACATGGAGGGATCGACTGTGTCAAAATTTATCTTTCCCTGAGCTGACACATAATACCTCAGTGGTGCTTGCACAGCTGCTATGTTCTTCGTCCTCCTCAGTTGTCAGTTTCTTAAATGGATATAATCCATTCAGCAGATTTCCTGGAACTTCTTTCTCTGAACATAGCTGTGCAGCTTTCTTACTCCTTTAAAACTGCAGGGTCCTCCTTGACCACCTCTGCTTGGGCAAATACCAGGCTGGAGCAGAGGCAGGAATAGTGGGTTTATATTTTAATTTTTTTTTTTCAGCATGTCTGCTCTCCTTAATCAAGAAATGTAGCAGCTTAATTTCTGCATGGATACTTGGGTATAACTCTGTGAGATTGATCTTTGTCTTTAAGTTTTTGTTATAATGAATGCCCCCTAAATGTAAGCACAAAAAATCCATGAAATACTGTATTCTCTTTGTTTTCCTGGGAGGTCCAGCAGGTTTTTGGCCTCATCCAGTCCCCAATTTAGTACCTGAAAGATGATACCATAACTGGTTGTGTGGCAGCCTCTACTGCCAAATGTGATTCAGACTGGCTGCTGGGCTGTTGAGGGGACATTTGTTTAGGATTCAGTTTGCGTTGGGAGGAACACCAGTGAAGCACACAGTGCTGTGCACAGCTATTGGAATAACTGTCCTTGCCTGGATCTCTCTCATTCTGTTCCTGTAAAGCACCTGTGCACACCTGTGGGTAGAGTAAGAAACTCTTGATAGTGAGTTCAGTTGTAAGTGAGCTGGTCAGATTTGAGCAGTCATTGGGAACAGTCCCTGTGCTCTGCAGTCTTGGAATAGCCAGCTAAGAATATCAGCAACCTCCTGCAAAGAGTGGGAGTGTGTTTTGGAGCTTTCTGAAAATGGAACCTCACTGTTAGTGGTAGTCTTAGCTCAGGTTCAGGCTGTATTGAAATTGCTGCCTTTTTGATTTCACATGCATTCTTGTAACAAAAATATTTTTGTTTTAGGGATTTATCAAAGATGTTCATGAGGACTCCCTCACAGTTGCATTTGAAAACAAGTAAGTATTTTATTTTTAAAATAATTATTTGAATAAATATTAGGTTATTTCAGCTTTTGCTGGTTCTTTTGTTTAATTGTTTTGCCTTCAAGAGGAAGGAGATTTCATTAGATACAGTTCTAGAAGTACAGGCTCACTATTGTGTTCAGCTTCCATGAACTGCCTTCTTGAATCTGTATCAGACCTCAGTTCCTCAGTTACACAGTCCTGTACATTCTTTGGTATCTTTAGTGATGCCCATAGGTGTGACAGCCAAATTTAATTAACATAGGAATCAGTGGCACAGGCTTGATAATCTTACCCAAAAGTAGGAAATTATGGAGAATACCAAAGTACTCAAATGAGCAATTCTGTGTCTGCTGTCTGGAATGCTGACCTGTATTCTCAACCAGAGAAAAGTAAAAATATCCTGATGATGATTTTTTTCTTTTAACTATTAGGATGATAAATATACATATATATCCAGTCAAAAGGCCTATTGTTTTTGAGAGGAAAAGAGTGCAAATCTGTTAGCAAATCTTGAAAAAGAATTCTCCATGAGGTCCATTTAATTTAATATATAAACACAGCAGTACTGCTGGGAACTTGTAGTGGCAAGCCAAGGATAATCCACGGGCTGGTAAAGTACAAATGAGTACCTGTTGTTCAGTGTCTGACTGATAACACTGTGGATTACCTGGGAGATTTCAGTGCTAATTCCAAATGCTCTGTGAGCTACATCCTCTTTCCTGTTTCTCTTCCAGTTACTAGGTGGAGATCCTATAAAATGTGTCACCTTTGATGTGAAAATTGTTATAACCTTTGCCAGCTCTAACCTGTAGATTAGTCTTTGAGCCTTTCTTGAAGAAAGATTGCTGGGTAATAAAGGTAATGCTAGGGAGTGTGCAAGTGTTTCTTCATAACCAGTATTTATAATCCTGCTGACAGAATCCCAGGTGTGTATGTGTGTGTACATATATACATGTGTGTGTGAAAAGAAATCCTTGGAGGGGAACATAAGTAATCCTGGGGTTTACCCTGCAAAACCCAGTGTTTGTTTCTTTCTAACCTATGCTTTCTAGTCCTTCTTTTATGAAGACAGTTAGAAGATGAGGTGGCAACCAGAATTTATAGTAACACTGAGGTGGTTATGGAACTTGCTGCTGTCTCCTAGGTTTTCATATCCTCACCCCAAAACCCAACAAACACCAAAAAAAATTTAAATCCTTCATTCTATCCATGGTCTAAGAACATGTGACAAATCATGAGTCTCATCTTCAACATCTATATTACTTTGTAAAGAAAAGTAATTGCTTCTCTTTGCATTTAAAATACATACTTTCATGTCAGAAACCAAGTAAGCTAAAGGAAGTGCCAGGGGCTCACAGCAGGAGTTGGATTGTTGGCAAACCATTTCTAGTGTTTAGTATCCATCTCATCCATGTGTTCTACAGAAAGTCTGGCAGCAGCAGCCATGTTTCAAAAAGGATGGGCTGCCACATATGTAGAGTGTTCTGTTGACTAAAAATAGATCTGATCAGGAAGTGTGTACACAGTCAAATAGTTCAGTGACGTAAATCTGATCAATTGGGATGCTTTTTACAGAGTTAAATTCATGAGGGCTTTAGTGGAACCAAAACTGGCAAGTGTCCTGTGCTGAGAGCATCAGTGTTGTGATAGTGATAATCACTAACAAAAACACACATCTACCCCACAATAGGCAGTCTAAACTGTCACTTTGCATTTTCTGCTATTGTTAGCTAATCTTTATCTACAGCTATTGTAAGGTTCCCAAAGTTAAGTGTACCAGCACAGACTGCTAATGATGATTTTGTGGCCATAGCAACACTCAGTCTCTGGGCAGGTAGCCTTAACTCTTTTAAGAGAAATTTTCTGAGGGCAAGGAGGCAAGGAATGAATGCAGAAGCTTCAGGACCTGGAAACTTTTATTACTGTTAGATGGAAAATTGGATCTTGAGGTACAGTTTCATGGAAGCTCATTGTAGTTTGAAGCAGCTGTATTGCAGGAGAGGCTTCTGTGTTATAAGCAAGCAATCCTTTTCTGTGATTTGTGCCATGTAGCTTAGGCATCAATTCTGTGAGATTGTCTTTGTAGGTAGTTTGTATCCCATCACAGGTAATTTCTTAAAACCACCTGAGTTTGCATTTCACCAGTGAAGTGCTCCAATTCTGGACTTAGACAGTTTTGCCACCAAAACTTGGACTCCTATTCTGAGAGCTGAGGTTTCTGTGCACTTTCCACTGTGTGCTTCCTCCACTGGCAGGGAGGGGAAGGAAAAACCCAAACCATGAGATTAGTAACTGTTATATTTGCAACAAGGACATTTTAATTGCAACTGATTTTTTTTCCAGCCCCCTTTACCATTTCTCAGAAATAGAATGTGATTTAATTAACATTTTGTGGCTGAAATACCTTCCAACCTAAAGAAAAGCTATCCATGTTGTAGAATCCTCAAGGCTGGAAAGGCTGACGTTTGGTCCTCTGAGATCAAGCCCAGCTGTTAGTCCTGCACCACGGTGTTCACCACTATGGAGGTGCCACATCCATGTGCCCTTGGAGCACCTCTGGGAATGGAGATTCCACCACCTCCCTGGGTAGCCCATACTAATGTCTGACCACCCTTTTAGTGAAGAAATTTTTCTATTTTTTACTATCAGTCTAAATGTCCCTAGCACAGCTTAACACTGTTTCTTCTCAGCTCCCTGAGCCTCCTTTTCTCCAGGCCAAGTTCCCCCCAGCTCCTTCAGCTATTCCTCATCAGTTCTATGCTCCAGACTCTTCACCTTGTCCTTCTCTGAATGTGTTCTAGCACCTCAGTAATAATCTTCATGCATTTTTGTTGTTTTTCAAACTATAATTAAAAGAAAAAGTTTATTAGAATGTCTAGGTTAAAACTATATGATACATAAAATCTCTATTAAGTGAGGCACTTGAGTGTAAGCTGTGGTTTCAGAGCAAACATGTAAATGTATCCATCTTCTCATCTGGGAAGTTGCAGAAGTGCCCTTTGCTCTTTATGCTCAGCCTTGTTCTGCTAAGGCAGTCTGCTCTGTCTGCAGGATATTAAAAGTCAGCAAAGCAAATGGCTTGCAGTAATCCTGACTCTTACAAGGGTTTGTGCTGATTCTGTTGGTGTCTAATGTGAATCAGATGGGCAGAAAGGATGGATGTTGCAGTGCTTTGACAGACACCATTAAAAGTCCCTCAGATATTCTAAATTAATATGGGTTTTTTGAAGGGTCTTTCCCCTGGTTTTATTTCAACCTTTGTAGAGTCTTTGGTTGCATTTCTGACTAAGAGTGAGGAACAGCTGATGGCATTCTGTGACATTCACAGAGTAGAAAGAGAAAGAATTTCAGGAGAACACAGTGGATTTAATTGCAGTAGTCTTCATAAAATGCACTGGAAACATACACTTCTACAAATAAAATATTTTTGTACAGCCAACTATAGTAAAACAAATAGACTTGCTGTATAAGGAAGTAAACCTTTATTTTGTATGCCTAGAAATAGTTGGTATTGAGAAGCAGATATAAGGATATGTTTTGGTCTGAATCTGTTACTGGGGAACATGAAAATTTTTTGCAGATGTGGAGTTTTGTTAAATATTGGGGTCAGACTTTCCTGAAATGCATAAAACTTCGGTGGTAAGCAGTTGAAATGCTAAAATGAGGTGGAGAAATGGATGAACCCCATAGTGGACTGCAAAGTTGAACTTAAATCTGTGTAAGGGCTCTATGACTTGAGTAGGAATGTTAACTACATCATACAATATCTTTCAGTAATAAAATCCATTAGTTAATTTTTTCAGTTAATTTAAAAAATTTCCCAGCTACTACTTTTGCCTTGCCATGATTATGTTGTTCCTCTGCTTACAAGATTTGTTTTCTAGCAATAAGAAAACAGCCCTCATTATATGGAAAGAAAGAATTTTAATGAAATAGAATACTAAATTAAAGAAAACAATAGGAAAATTTGAGAATTAATGTGTAATGCTTCTTCAACTTGCAGTTGGCAACCAGAGCGCCAGGTGCCCTTCAATGAAGTCAGATTACCACCACCCCCTGATATCAAGAAAGAAATTGGTGAAGGAGATGAGGTGGAGGTGAGTGAATGCTCATGAGCTGTGCTGGTCTGGAACTCATTGTCCATTCCAGGCAGTGGTGAGGGGTGTAAGGGCATACCCAAGGTGAAGGTTTAAAATGGAGCATGTCTCCATAAAAAAGTTGTGAGCTTCTTTCTTCATTATACATGCACATGAGTGAATTATGCTTGTATGTGCTTTCAGTGGTTCTTACTGTTTTCATTTCCAGGTTTATTCTAGGGCAAATGACCAAGAACCTTGTGGCTGGTGGCTGGCAAAAGTTCGAATGATGAAAGGAGAGGTAAATTATTTTAAAACTTACTGATTTCATGCTTAAATACAGTAAATAGAAGTTCTTTGTCATGAAACAGCTCTGAATAAAGTACTACAAACATGACAAAAGAGAATTACAAATTGTGACCATTTTGGAATGACCTTTGCTGCATTGCACGGCAGAGGGTCATACCCTCAGAGCTGAGCAAGTGACTTCCATTATCTGCAGTTAAATTGCTTGAAGGACTGAAGGCATGCACAAGGACAGGATTTCTGACAAACCTGTTTTGTGGATTGAACTCTGTGCTGAAAATCAAGTAAAGCACCTGTGGTTAAAAGCTGTTTGTCATCTGTATATTAGGCCAAGCTGTTGCTGTGGGTGTCTGTGGGTTGGTTTTTGTGTGTATGTTTTTACTGAGTGTAGTGGAAGGACACTGCTTGTTTTGTTTTTACATGTGTCAAGTTTTTATTTTACCATAAATAAATGGTTGTTTGCAGCTGGCAATTAACTTGCAGATTCAGACACTTGAGTGTATAGAGGTGTGGTAGTGTTTGACCCAGTCTCATTAAAGCTTTATTTTGTGAAATGACAGCAAGAGAATTGAACTTCCTAGGGGAAAGAGTCCTGTGTTTTGCTGCTTTGCTGTATCAGATTCCTAAAACCAAAGGAAACAGTATTAAAAAAATAATTCTCCGATTTCTAGTATTGTTTAAAAACAGTCAACAAATACCAACTTTCGTTGAGCTCTGTAAGGGCAAGGTGGTAGTAAAGACCTACCAGAGGTAATAACAATACATTGATACATTTCAAAACAGCTTTGTGTAATTTGGATGATACTTAAAATAAGCTTAAAACTTGTAATTAGGAAAAAGTGTGTCATTATCAGACTGATTTCCTTTTTCTGGATATTAAGCAAATTGTGTTGAGACAAACAGATCCCAGTTTTGAAGGAGGAAGAGGTGAATGAACTGCTGCACCCCTAAACTGCACCTAGGTGGAAGGGAGGAGAGGAGAAGGCTGCATCCCTAGCACAGAGCCAGGCTGCAGGGATGCTGTGCACACAAGCTTCTTTAAACTTGCATCTGTTGGGTGGAAGCGTAGGAGTAGATTATTGGTAACTTAAATCATCTTAGTTCTCTTGCCCACCTAAATTTGGCAGTGTGTGTCAAAAAGCTGGAGTTTCTGGATTTGCTTTGATCTTGCATGATTCCCAGGTAGTTTGCCCATTGAATCAGTGGATTCACCTTGTTTGTTTTGGTGTTGCAGAGTAGATATTTCTGTGAAGAAGTGTTGTCTGTGTGACACATTTTAGAATTAGAGCTCCAGTAAACACTTTGGGTTTTGGAACTTGAACTGAACTAATGAAAATATTTGAAAGAGATGGGCATGAGAAATATCAATCCAAGATGCTGTTGTGGGGGACTGAGGCTATGCTGATAACAATGCCCTGACTTCAGTGGGGGAACACAGGGATGCTGAAATATATCCAGCCTCATTTGTGTGGAAATGTCTCATTGTTTTAGGGTTTTGTATATATATTCATATTTTGTGCTTCCTTGCTGATGCTGGTAATATTACTATGTCTTCTTTGTTCCTTACTGAAGTTCTTATTTTAAAAAAACTCTCACAGTTTTATGTCATTGAATACGCTGCTTGTGATGCCACTTACAATGAAATTGTCACTTACGAGCGACTGCGACCTGTGAATCAGAACAAAACTGTCAAAAAGAACACCTTCTTCAAGTGCACCGTGGATGTTCCTGAAGACCTGAGAGATGCGTGAGTAGCTCTGACAATTCCAGAAGGCTTTTGCTGTATGGAAAGGGGAGAAGAGCCCACCTGGCTTCTGTTTTAGAGGCTGATTGACAGCTCCATGAGGAGCCTTAAGGATGGTTAGGGCTGCACAAGCTCATTTAGAAACTGCTGACTGGGACCCCTGCTGAGCTGTCAGGGGTGGGACAGAGGGCAAGTTCTCAGGTGGGGACTTAGTGCCTGTACAGGTGATTTACTTCACAGTGGGCCTGTTACTGAGGCTTTCCAGTTAACCCTGGTGCCATAGAATCCACAGGGAAACTGGAACTGTGTTGAGGAGAATGGAAGCTTTCCTGTTTCTAAACAGTCCTTGCCATAAACTACTGAATGTTCTTGGGTCTGATCATCTTATTACATGTTCAGTTTTGCTGCAGCTTGTTGAAATAACAATCATTTTGTCTCCTTAGGTGTGCTAATGAAAATGCACATAAAGATTTCAAGAAAGCTGTTGGAGCATGTCGAATTTTTTATCATGCTGAAACTGCTCAACTAATAATACTGGTAAGTAATTGCTTCTGTCTTAATGTTCTATGAATTCCCAGTATATTATTTACAGGAAATACGTAGCCAGCTGTGTGTGTATATGGAAAATGGTTTAACTTGTCAAGCTATGTAAATTGTGAGAGATTTAATATAAGTAGATGCATTTAATCTTTGGGGGTAAGGCCTCCAATGCATACAGCCTAAATTTAGGAGCAGCTTTGAGTCTCATTGTTTGTCATTCTCAGCTAAGTTCTGTTTCACTGATTTTAGCAGGTGGCTCAGAGGTCAGTCATCTCCCTCCACTCTGGAGCAATAGCTTTCCCCTCATGCTGTATTACATTGTAGTTTGACCCACAGCTGCGTTTCCCTGTGGAGAACTGCACCAGCTCAGTGTAGCATTAAGGAATTGTTCATTTAGATGCCTCTGTGGTGGTTTTCTTACTACGTAGGGTTGTCCTAGCTTTGGTTTTTCTTCCTAACTATATGTACTCAGTATTATCCACTTGAACCTCACTCTGCAGGATTGTGTTGTCCTTGATTATTTCCTTAGCTCTCTTATTCATACACAAAATGACAAGTATGTATATGGTAGAAAGATTTGTTTAGGCAACATCAAGGGGAAAGGGTTACTGTGTAATTCAGCAGCAATGTCTTTAATATAGAACATGCTGTGAGTGAGAACCAATAGTTGGTGGTGGTGATGAATTTCTCATGCTTTGTTTTGAGGAAAAACAATGTTCATGTAACTTCTGGAAATTGAGATCATGTTTATGACTTAGTTTCAGTAGGTTCCTGATTTATGCTTTGAATGTAGATTTGCTTACAAAGCCAAAGCTTAGGTTCCCTCTCTCCTGTAGTCTGCCAGTGAAGCAACAGTGAAGAGAGTGAACATCCTCAGTGACATGCACCTGCGCAGCATTCGCACCAAGCTCATGCTGATGTCGAGAAATGAGGAAGCTACAAAACACTTGGAGGTAAAGCCACAGCTTGTGGCTCTTGTTGCTTGAAACTGAGCTCAGAGCAGTGCATTACAGTGAGTGCACGTGGATGAGTCTGCCTTTGTTTTCCCTTCAGTGCACAAAGCAGCTTGCTGCAGCATTTCATGAGGAGTTTGTAGTCAGAGAAGATTTAATGGGACTTGCTATAGGAACGCATGGCAGTAACATACAACAAGCCAGAAAGGTTCCAGGAGTTACAACCATTGAGCTTGAGGAGGATACCGGTACTTTCAGAATCTATGGAGAGGTAAGGGAGGAACTTCATATGAATCCTTGGAGCATTTCACTCTGTATCTGCTTTTAGAGTGTCGAGAGCTGTACCCAGAATTAAGAACAGAAAACAGCTCCTGAGTTTTTGTGTGAGTGTTGTGTGTGTTGACATTATGGCAGCTTCTACTGCATTTATTTGAAGCCTTTGTTGCAGTGGTGACCTCCATGAGGTGTGTTCTGTCCTAATCACTCAATTTTGCTGTATATCCGGGGTCAGCCTGAGAGAGGTATCATTTCCTGCTGTTTTACTTGATCATGGGTTTAATTGGGTTTCTTTTCTCCCTCAGAACCTTACTGGTTCTTCTTCTCCTCCTTCTCCCCCTTCATATGTGTTTTACTGTGTGGTGTCTGCTTCTCTCATCTATCCAGGTGTGTTAAAGCCTCTATCTGTTGCTTCTAACTCTTACATTTTGGCAGTTTAATGCTGGCTTTGGCAGAACAATGATTTGCTCCAGGTTGATTCCATTTGTGTGACTCTTTTGTATCTCACAACTGCCTTGAAATATAGTTGGTCCTTGGGCGAAAACAAGGGTCCATTCAAGAAGCAGAAGGCTAGTGACAAAATGCCACTGTCACCAGGGCTCTGTCAGAAAAATTTTGAGGGTTTTTATCCCTTGTCCCTAACTCTACAGGTGTGACTGAGTTTTTGATGTTAACAGTTCTGAAGATCTGTGGTTGTCTCCTGTGTCAGGAATCTGAGGTCTTGAATTCTGCTCCATCTATGTCAGGAGTAGCACCTGGTTGTGATCAAAGGTTCAGATGAAGTTGATCCTGTGGAGAGAAGGTCAAACTTCTGTACTTTGCGATATCTCTGAAATTGTCCTTTTTTTGGAAACCTTAAATGCTTCCAGGGTATCAGGTTGGCAGCAGATCCTTCTTTGATCTACTACTGCCAGTAAATTGCATCTCAGTTCCTGAGGAAGAATGGGACAAGTTTAAATGTAGTGGAATGTCCAGTGTATTCCAGTTTTGATCTCCTGCATGTGAATGATGTGATGCTGGAACTTGTGGAAAGGTTATGACTGTCACCAGCCTCTTACAGAGGGGCACAGCAATGATTATAAATACCAGATGCCCCCTAAATAAAAACGCCTTTAGGCACATCCAGCCTTGTCCTTCATAGAAGTGATAAGTGCTTCTAAAAATGCCAGGCAGCTCAACTATTCCACTTGATAAGGTTTTCAGCATCTGGCTACACTTGCCTATTCTTTTTGCCTCTCTTCAGCTGCAGTGGGCGTCCAGCCAGGCCCTGATGGCTGAATGCACAGGCAGACAATTTCAGGCTGAGATGTGTGGGTGTAGTGAACCAGTGTTGTTGACATAGCAGTCATGGTCTGAAGGTTTCCCGTAGCTGATGTTTTGCATACAAATAAAGGTTCACTGCTCAGGGCCAGGCTATCTGAGGGAAGAAACATGAAGATAAGTTTTAAAGAGTATTGGAAACCTCTGTGGATAGAAGGAATCTAAACTGTATGGCATGCTGTTTATGCATTTATCCCTGTCTGGTCAAGGCCATTTTGGTTTCAAGGCCCTTTCCTGGTTGCCTGAACTTCTGATTGTGATGCCTGTACAGATCACAGGCCTGTGAACTTGTTTGGACAGTGCAGCTTGGACTACTTATGGAAACTTGTGCTTCCCAGAGAGGGAGAGCTGTGTCAGAAATAGAAAAGTTCCTCTTTGACCTTCATTACTGTCAAAATGGAATTGCAGTCAATTATTATGCAATTCTTAACACTGGTATGTATAATGCTGAATTTAGAAAAATATCCTGCATATAATTTTTCTATTACACTCTTTGGTAGCATGGACATGTCTTGATTGTTTGGGCTGCT
>NW_005054309.1:5004851-5005754 GCF_000277835.1 Geospiza fortis | reverse complement strand
CGTGTAGGCTGTAAATCAGAGTTAACAAAGGTAGTTGCTAGTGACTAGAATCCTGTGAGGTCTTTAATTCATGTTCTACTACAAGGAACTGGGAATGCTTTGTCTGAGTCAGCTTTATGTGCTCACTCATGTTGGGATATGAGTGAGTAACACAGGTTATACTCGTGTAAAAATCCTGAGTGCCCATGGCAAGTGTAGAGAGGCTTATGGGTGCACTGGAGAGCTGCAGGTCTGGCAGTTGTATATTTTCTTGTCCTGACTCTGCTTCTGTAAATGCATTCATGGTTCCTTTGTCTTTTTGGGGGAAAGAATTGATAAACATACCTGAGGCAGGAACTCTTTGCAGAATTCATTGAGGATGAAGAATTGGGCATTGTGTGTTAAATTTGTATCATTTGAGCAGTTGCCCTGCAAATACAGCATAACCTCTGCTCCTCACAGTGGCTTCCTGTTCATCTGTTTCTTGTGCTTGATCAATGCTTTCATTATCTTGAAATCCAATTTGGCCATGTTTCTTTTGCCATCATTTTGACCTCTGCCAGAAGTGGAGGTTTATACATCTTCTTCTAGGATTTGCCTGGTTTGATTAAAAGGTGCAGGAGCTGGTGGTACTCTCATTTCACATGTTGCATAAAAATGACAGATGAAAGGGCTGAGGCATTAGTGTAAAATGGAAATTTTACTCTTAAGCTCTTGTTACTGACTACATGCTGATATTCTTTCCTTAATTCTACACTTCTGCTGTTGCTAATTTGAAGCCTTGTTTCTTGTTTCAGCATCTCAATTAACTCTCAATTAACTCTCGATTAAATGATTTTCATCATTTAATAATAAAGTTGCAAGAGAGCATTTACAGGAGTTCTCCCCAGTAACCAGAGCCACTGTCATATCTTGGAAAGCATT
>NW_005054309.1:4988996-5004817 GCF_000277835.1 Geospiza fortis | reverse complement strand
AAAGAGTGTGCCCTGGTTCTAAAATCACTTGCAGTGTTTGCTCAAAGCCCATCCAACCTGGCCTTTGAACTCTTCCAAGGATGGGGGATCCATTTTGATATCTCAAAATGTCTTGAAATAACATGAAAACAAAGTTTTATTCCTTACTGATGCTTTACTTTTCTACTGAATTTTGTCTCTGGGCATTTCACTCAATTATTCCATTATGATTTAGCTCAAAACTAGATTAATTATGTCTTTATTCTTTTCTTTTTACAAATAAGTTTATTTGGAAGACTGGCAACTGTTGCTACAAGATTTTGTTCTTAACATTCTGTATTCACAAATAAATTCCATTTTTTTGAATTTATTTCCAGACTGCTGATGCAGTAAAAAAGGCCAGAAGTTACTTGGAATTTGTGGAGGATTTTATTCAAGTTCCCAGAAATCTTGTTGGTATGTAATACTGCTTAAACTTGAAAAGTTGGGAAAAGGGAGCCTAATCATAACTTTGCAGAGGGGATTTAGGTGCCAGTACAATATTTGATTTCTCCATTTAAGTAGAAAGTGATTAATCTTTTAAAACTATACGTATCTGAATTATTATGAAATTGGATACATTGTTGCTGCATAATACTTTGTCAGGATTTTAGCACTTCAGCTGACTTGATTACAGACTTGTACCACCTAATTTAATGGTAATATTAGAAGTTCAGATTCTAGTGAAAAAACACGCTCTACTAAATTAGCTTCTTAAAAGTGCTGAAGCTGAGGTCCAAAGCTTAATCTGGGAATACTCAGCTGAGTTGCAAGAATGACATGAGACAGTTCTCTGTACTGTTCCCTCCTGGGTTGAGGTTTGTCACAGGTGGTGGTTGGATGCTGGTGAGCTCCTGTATAAATCAGCAGTGCTCATAGTCTTGGCCTCAGTCTCAAAATAGACATTTTTCCATGTTGCAGCTTTATGAAGGTGTAGCATAGTCTGGTAGGTTCTGTACTGAAAACCACCTGAAGGTGTGAGGTTAATTGTGTTCCACTTGAAGACACAAACGTCTTCCCCTAGTCTGGTCTTCACAGGGAACTTTTTTCTTCTTCCCTCATTCTCCTTCCTTTATCCTGCTTTTTACTCAAGTCTGGCAGCTCCCTGCTCCCCATGCCCAGCTTGTGGGCAGTGTGAGCATGGAGGCAGTGTTAAAGTTGGAGTTGTTGTACCTGATTGAACAGCTTGGATTATGCAAAGAAGTTAAAACCCAGGCTTTAACCTGCTGTGGTTTGGGGCTTGGAGCCTGCATATTATAAACAATGTCATTTAAATAATTCGTGTGCAAACTCTCATAACTTAGACTTTCAAGGTTTTAGAACTTGACCAGAAACTCTTGTGCCATTTTACTCTTGGTTTGGTTCTATTGGAAGCCTGTGTACAGTGATGATCTTCATCACTGCTTGTCGTTCTGCATATAGAGAGAGTTTTATTTTAAAAGTTTTTACCCATTTTTTCTGACATAGCATGGGGTATTCTTCGGGGATTTTATGTATAAAATACCAATAAACATGTTAAAATACTTTGACCATGGGTGCAAAATTAACCATTCTTGCCCTCTGAAGGAAAAGTTATTGGAAAAAATGGAAAAGTGATTCAGGAGATCGTAGACAAGTCTGGAGTCGTCAGGGTGAGAATTGAAGGAGACAATGAAAATAAGCTGCCCCGTGAAGATGTAAGTACTTCATTATTTCCTGCTGTGACTAGGTTTCTTTTCAAACCCAGTTTTATTTCAAAACCTGTGGATAGAGAGCATTAGTTCTAAACTGGTATCTTGCAGTAGATTGTATATAAAGTAATTCAAGGAAAGTTTTTGCTGCTGAAGTAAGAGGTTGTGGTTTTTTTGCTCTTTCTCCTACACGTACTTGGGCTATATAACTAATTTGGGATTGCTAGTGTTAAAAGTGTCCACATACTTTAAATAGATAAGAACAAAAGGGAAAAGCTTGTAAAGGTGCTTGGTCTTATAAAGTCAGTTTAATGAACCACCTTCTTGGTAAACTGTGGATGCTTCTATACACCTGTTGTGCTAAACACACCCAGCATGTGTTGCATGAATATGAACATGGAATGTGAGGTTTCCTCAGCTCCAGAACAGGTTGTTGGGAAAGCTGGACAGCCTGAAGCCATTGCTGTCACCCCAGCCTGAGCTATTTCTAGATGTCTTTGCAACCAAAGGCTCAGTTGCTGCCTTTGTTTAGCTCACTTTGGTAATTTAAAACAGATCTCTTTATATAATTTAAACAGAAATTATTTCAGTGATTTCATTGATAATGTTCTCCCTGATAAAAAGCTTTGATGCTTTGTTCCTGTAGGGAATGGTACCATTTGTATTTGTTGGTACTAAAGAAAGCATTGGGAATGTCCAAGTTCTGTTGGAATATCACATCGCATATCTAAAGGTGAGTGTGTTTTGGGAGAGAGAATCTGTAGAGGAAACTTGGGTTGAAGTACTTTTGAGCAGCTTTGGTGGGAGTTGCAGTTGTTAAGCTGTTCCTCTGTATATCAGGCTTTAAAGCTTGGTGCCTTGAGCCCACCCTTGCCCATGGGTGTCATGGGCTGTAAATACCTTGTCATGGTTACTTAGTGCTGTTGGGGCTCAAAGAATCAGACTGTAAAGAATGGGGGTTTAAGGGACATTTGGGAACACAAAATTTTTTGTCTGTGTTTGAGTTCTGCTGTTGTGAGGTTAATTCTCTGTTGGGGAAGGATGGACTTTCTAATAGAACACAGTAATACAGTGTGGAGTTAGAACAATTATCTGTTTAGGTTTGGTTGCTTTGTGATGTTAAGAGAGATTGAGTTTGAATTGTGTTCCCTCATCAGTTTGCTTA
Organism: Geospiza fortis; assembly: GCF_000277835.1. NCBI lineage: Eukaryota > Metazoa > Chordata > Aves > Passeriformes > Thraupidae > Geospiza > Geospiza fortis. The sequence continues at coordinate 5,001,964 of NW_005054309.1, read as the reverse complement.
TTTTTTTTTCCTAAATTTTACTGGAAAAATTTGCTGAACTGTAATTAAGAAAGGTAGTAGTAGTCATAAAGCCAAGTTTCCTGCATAGTGGTGAAAGTTTTTAGATCTCTTCCAAAACTCAGACATAACTCATCTTCAATTTCATTATTTGTAGTCACCTCCCAGGTGGTGTTACTTCTGCCACAGGACTGATTATTTTCAATATGACTGGGTGGGGGATGGTGTTTTGTGAGGGACATTTGTCAGCAGTCTTTCCATGGTTTTTGTTTCGTTGTACGTAGGAGGTAGAACAACTAAGACTGGAAAGGCTCCAGATCGATGAGCAGCTGCGGCAGATCGGGATGGGCTTCAGGCCCTCCTCTACTCGAGTTCCTGAGAAGGAGAAGGGTTACACCACTGACGAGAGCACCCTCTCCTCTGTGCAAGGCTCCAGGTCCTACAGCGGCCGGGGCCGGGGCCGCAGGGGCCCCAATTACACCTCTGGCTACGGTGAGTGCGCTTGGGCAATGCCTCAGGATACCTTGGAACCCAGAACTGTCTCTGGATTTCTTTGTGTTCAGTGTACTTGGATGAAGATAGGGTTGGAAATTCAGAATTTTTTGTTCATAGCTCAAAACACCTTGTTAGATATGCAGTCTTGAAGTTAAGTTTAAAACTGAAGAAATTAAGAAACTGAACTCTGGAAACACCTTGTTCTTCTGTGCTAGTTACTAAGTGACATCACAAAAGCTTGGAAGAAAGCTAGAGATACTTTTCAGGAGACACAAATTTTTTAAACAAATCTGAAATGAGCATTAGCTGTTTTGATTGAGAAGGAGAAAAATTGCTCGTCTGTGATCATGGCCATCTTAGCAGCATATTTCTGAAAAGTGAACCAAAATAATGTAAAATGGAGACAGCACAAAATCCTATGGGTTTTGTAATTTGGTCAGGAACTAACTGGGTTTGTTTTAAGGTGAGATATTCTGATGCATTTTTTTAATTAAAAAGCACATTCAGTTCCCGACAGGTGTGCACATCATCAGCTTGTCCAAATGGAGACACTGCGTTTCTATATAGACATGTTTCACAAAGAGCAATGTTATTTTTTCAATACAGTAAATCACTCTGGATATCTACATGTAGCTCATTTCTGTTAAAAAATCAGACACATTTTGGGTTTTACAGTCTGTCCCTGGCTATAGCTTCCTGGATCATGCCAGGTGTTAGTTGTGTTGATTCTGATGATGATGTTTGTAACTTAATTTTTTTATTATTTCCCAGTGAGCTGACTGAGCTGTACGGAAACTTGTTCACTTTGCTTATATATACACACTGTGATTTGGAAAACTTAGGGGTTTTTTTTTCTCCCAAAATGGCAAGAATCAGATTTAAGCCATATGGGTCTAAAACTTTATATTCCAGACTGGGTAGTAGGGGGAGTTCCTGGATATCTAAAACGAAGAATAGGTGTTGGGTTTTCAGGTAGTAAAAATCTTGGTTGGTTTGGGTACTCGGATGGCTGGGTGTTACAGATGCTGTTTGATATAAACAGCGAAATTGTTCAAGCAGCATTACAGCATCCAGAAGGGGTTGCTTAGCAACAGCCATCGGCTACAAGGTGGCAAAGTTGTCCTTGGGAATTTCAGAGAAGTTGCCTAGAAACTGCACCAAATGCCTGCAGTGTGTAGACAAAGAGAGGAAACACTGCTAAATCCTTGGTTTATCTGTGTACAGAAATTACAGATTTGGTGATCTTTCAGCCATTATTTCACATGTTAGTACAAACTTAAATTGAGAATCTTACTTAAGTAACTTCTGATCTGTATTTTATGTGTTCATATATTTTTATAGATGAGTGTATATATAAATACTAAAATGTACCTATGATTGTATCCCTGTGTGTGTATTCGTATTTTAATATATATATATGTATTTATGCATTATATTGTTTGTTAAAATAACATACATATATAACCAGCCATGCTGGCTTGGAATAGCTCTGTGAGGATATGAAACCAGAATATAATCCCCAAATTCATATTAATTTCCTGTTTTCTTTTCTTTCCCATACAAGGTACAAACTCTGAGCTCTCTAATCCCTCCGAAACAGAATCTGAGAGAAAAGATGAACTTAGTGACTGGTCCTTGGCAGGAGAAGATGACAGGGAGAGCAGGCACCAACGTGACAACCGGCGACGTCCTGGGGGACGAGGACGTAGCGTGTCTGGAGGTCGTGGGCGTGGGGGACCTCGTGGTGGAAAGTCATCCATTAGCTCTGGTACTGTGCTCCAAATGGGTTTTGAGATTTTCTTCCTGGCAATTTTCTGTATAACCTCATACGCTTTTAAAATACTCCATTCTTAGATTATGATCTTAATGCCTTGGGATTTCAATGCAGTTGTGTGGTAGCTGTATCATACAGAGTGTTTTAGGTTTTTGTTTATTTTCTGTTCATAGTGATCTTCATTTCCTTCCTTTACTGCTCACACATAATAATGTTATTAGCAAAGCTGGTAAATCTTTGGCATGTTGCCTGTGGCTGCCTTCTGAGGTAAGCTTATGTTTAGATACAGAATGAAAGAAGAAATCATTGATTGGAAGTTAGGTTTTATCAGAATCTGTGCTAATATAACACTGTAAGTGTCAGAAGTACCGCACAACCACAAAGTGTAAGGTGTGATTTTTTTATACTTAGCAGTTTTGAGTAAAAGGTCTCTAAATGTCACCTTGGAAATCTTGGTGGTTAAAATAGTGCAAGGGCAGATTGGGCTGTTGTGGTGCCCCAAATTGTTACTGTTGGGTTAGAGTCAGAGGATCCAGTTTGAAATCAAATACTTCAGCTCTGTGCGTTACACCTTGGCTTAAGGTTGCTTTGTGGTTTGAAACTTTCAGCCACAGCTGTAAGTCAGCCTGGTAATGGTTACACATCTCTGCAGTATCTTAGGTGGACACTTTCTGTTTGTTTAGTGCTTAAAGACCCGGACAGCAACCCGTACAGCCTGCTGGATAACACGGAGTCAGACCAGACCGTGGACACGGACGCCAGCGAGTCCCACCACAGCAGCAACCGCCGCAGGAGGTCCCGCCGGCGAAGGACTGATGAAGATGCTGTTCTTATGGATGGGATGACAGAGTCTGATACAGCTTCTGTTAATGAGAATGGTTTAGGTATGTAAATGGTTGGATGGTAGTCCCAGAGCAAGCTCAGAAACAAATGTGTTGTCCCTGTAAGTGTAGTGAAGCCCTTGTTTGTTTTTGTAAGTGACAAATCGTTGTTCTGTTCAAGGTTGCTGTCTGATTAAAGAAAGACTCCTTCCGTGGCAGTGCCATGGAATCTTCTGTTTACTGAGCTCCACTAGCCTTTTCATGTGCCTTTTTTTGTAAAAACTGTCTGATGGAGACACCAAAGACTTGACTTGTTGTTTCCCATTGCACTGCTGCTTTGATAGAAACAGTACTGTCAGATCAACGTTCTGTTTTGTCCTTGGTAACCTCAGTCTTGGTGTGGGAAAGCTCCTTAAGTAGCTGTTAATTTGTCCCTACCCAGCTTCTACTTAAGAACTTTCCTTCAGTAAATTCTCTTGATACTCACTGGGATGAGAATACAGTTGTTACTTAATGTAGAAAAAAAAATCTGGGTTATGTTGCTAAAATTTGACGTATGATTACTTAATAAATGAAATCTGAGGTCATTAAGCACGTGCCTAAATGTTTTAATGAACCAAGAACAAAAAGTAAAATTTAGCTTTTGTGTTACTGTGTATGCTTTCAGTATAAAATTTTCTTTTAGCTTTTCTGTCTTACTCACTGTCTTTAACAGAAGCCATTTTAATTGCCCCATGCTGAAACTGCTGAAGAATTTATTTATTTTATGATCAGAAATAGTTCATTATAAACTTTGCAATTGCAGATGATAGTGACAAAAAACCCCAGCGACGCAATCGTAGCCGCAGGCGTCGCTTCAGGGGTCAGGCAGAAGATAGACAGCCAGGTAATTCGAGTGGAGCTGTGGGTAATCTCAGGTCAAAAGCATGAGAGAATGTTGTGTCTGCTGTTTTACATAGAGCTGCATAATATCAAAAGGTTACTCAATAACTAATAAGACTACTAGATAAAGATGAAAGACATTTCTTCTACTAGGAAAACTTCTAAAATCTGTCTAATGACACTAATTGATGTCTAACTTTTTGCTTGGACATACAAGTTATGCTTCTGATCCAGTTCTCACTGAAGTCAATGGCCAAAGGGCTGTTGAGTTCTGTGGTCCAGGATCACGACAAACATGAAGGTTCATGGTCTGCACTCACTGCATCTGTGCGCTTGCACTGACTGGGACACAACCTTTTCAGCACTGGCTGAGCAGCAGTGTTGGAGGGGCAGGATGTGGGTCCTGGCAGAGCTCAGTGAGGGAACTCAGGTGGGGTTTGCCAGCCCCACACCTGCATCACACTGCTGCTCTCAGTCCTTGGCTGTTGGGAATAGTTTAAGTCATCTGCAAATTGAGGGTGGGAAGGAGGAGGAGTTTAAGTGAAATTGCATGTTTCCAATTTTTTGTTGTCGTGGCTTGTTGCATTTCTTTTGTGTGTACTAACACTTGAAATGTTAAAGGTGAACTGGCTAATTATCAATACAATGCCCTGTTTAGAAAATGCTTGTACATACACGGCGCACGGTAGTAACAGAAGGTCTTCTAGATTGACAGGTTCAAAATTTCACCCATATTTGTCTTCCTTGTATCTGTGGTGCTCATGCAACATTTGATTAAGAAGAAAAAAGTTTTTCTATTGTGCTAAAACTGGGGGGAAGGAAAAAATCAAACACCCCACCCTCCTAAAAAATCTCAAACCTACACATTTCTTCTCAACAGTACAGTTTTCGTAGCAGTGATTTGTAAATGGGCAGAAAAAGTGAAAAGGATTTCAGCTTTTATTTCCAAGAAACTTATCTCAGCCAGAAGTGTAAAGGAATGTTAGTCATTTCTAGAAAACCGTGGGAATTCTTTTAAATCTTAAGTATTCTAAGAACATAACAAAATTTACAATTATCTTTGGTAAAATACTGTAATAATTTAAAGTCTTCATAAATACCTAGTAAGTGTGAGTGAAATTAAGATAGAAGGAGCTTTTCCCTTCTTCCCCCCAATGCCAGCTACTGTATTTCAATCACTTAGCTGTATCATTTAATTTACATTACTGTATGTTATGGTGCCTTATTCATAGAGGAATATTAAGAATGCACTGTGTGCGTGAAACATGCTTCCTGTTTACTAATATTAGAGGCATTGGGTTCAAAACCTCATTTTAAAGAAAAAGTACCTTTGGCCTTCACAGTTCAGGAAGGACCCAGTTGTAAGAAGTCCAGTTACTGTAACAGAAAGTTCATCTGTTATAGTTCCCAGTCTGATTTGGATTTCATGCACAGTCATTCCTAAATCCAGAAAAATAGCTCACCTAAATACCTTACACTAAATACAAATGACTGTGCAGTTCAATAGGTAATGCTTGCCAACCCTAATGTGCTGTAGCTCATCAGAGATACAAGTTTATATTTAAAGTTGCAGTACTCTGTATTCTAAGGGTAGAACTGAGTCTTGGTGTGGTTACAGGAGGACAGGATCAGACAAAGCCAGGCTACAGAACATGGTTACTCAAAAAGGTTAGTAGAGGTGGTGAGGAGAGGTCAGAGAAGCCCTGGCTGTCACCAGTGAGTGCAGCTGTACTGGCATAGACACAACTGTGCTGCCCCTGGGCTGGGCTGGCTCTGCCAGCTCCGCCTGTGTCCACACACCCCACAGCAGCCACACCCGAGCCAGGAGACAGAGCTGGTGCCACAGTGCTGGTGGCACTCTTAGTACCTCAAGAAGGGCCAGTTCCCTCCTCAGTCACTTTGTGATGTACCAAAGATTTGATGCCACATCATCCTAAGTGATTCCAGGCTCTGACCCACCCCAGTGTCTTCATTTCATTTCATTAGTGAAATTCTTCACTACTCAGCTAATAAAAGCCCAGTGACACACAGTCTGTAGTTCAAAGAGCTGCAGCCAAATCTCTTCAAACTTAGTACAGAAAGCCCTTTCTCCAATAAATTCTGCAATTGGACCAAAATTGGTTTTATTAAGAGTCCACCTTCAGATCATTGTTACCACTGATTTTAGTGAAAATTGTTTTAACAACAGAAACAAATTGATCCTTGCTGTATGATTGATAACCTGTAAGTGTGAAGGCCTTTTGTGAGATGTCTCCCAGTTAGAACATAACTTGTGCAGAAAAGACATGAAGGTTCATGCTGAATTGACTGCTGATGTGAGCATCACTGTGATTTTTTTCCTTGAACAGTAACAGTAGCTGATTATATATCACGAGCTGAATCTCAAAGTAGACAGAGAAACCCTCCAAAGGAGACAGTAGCCAAAACCAAGAAAGAAACGGTAAGATTTTTTTAATGTGCATTTCCTTTTTTCTCCTCCCTTACAGCAGAACAGTAAAGGCATGAAGGCTTCAGTTAGCTCACCCTCATTTGACTACAAGTGGATTTGATTTCAAGAACAAATCATTAAAGCAAAAAGGGCCCAGAGTAAACAGAAATGACAATGATTTGTTGTCTGTTGTTGCAGATTTGGGACCAAATTAAGTCTGTACACATTTTCAAAATATTATATTTAGTAATGTTGCATTATGTAATAAAATGTGAAAATTGCCCATGGTAAATCTTGAGAACTATTCCTTAAAAAACATTAGGGATAGAGGATACTATGTGGCATTTTTAGTGACTTGTATCAACTATTTTAGAAGGAATTAGTTTTACAAAGATTGTATGGTTTTGATCCTTTTTCCTTAAAGGATCAGAGTGGCATTACATTATCCTGAAAAATAATCAGAACTGAATAAAGCAGAATTTCTTTACCTCTGAAGTGCCAATGTATTGCCACAAGTTATGTAAGAAAGATCCATTAGCAAAATGTCATTTTGCTATAGACTTCAAAAGGAGCATAAAGCTCAGTTTTTCAGTAAACTCCTTCATGGGCTTAGACAAATAGAAATAAATAAGCATTCTGGGTGTGCTGGGGGTGTGCAGTGCTGGGGTTACATTGGCATGTTTTCCTCTGAGTGGCAGATAGAGAAATATACCATAAACCACAAGGTGTAAGTGATGAGATGCATTAAGTGACAGGATACAGGCACAGACAGACAAGAGATGTTCCCTCTTGCAAAGCTGCTGTGTGAGCCCGAGAGAAACTGAGATTACACTCTGCATTGTTGTGTTTTTAATGCTCCCCTCTTCTTGTTTTTGCAAGGCAAAAGATGCGATTGATGAGAACAGCCCTTCTGAAAAGGCAGTGAATGGTCCTGCCACCACCTCTGGGGATGAGCCTTCTAAACTACAGCACAGCCCTGATGAAAAGAAAGTCACTGTTCAGGAGGATGGAAATAATCAGGAAGAAGCAGTGCTGAATGGTGTTTCATAAACTGAAGTTCCTAGTTTACAGTTCTTTTACATTACATTTAAAATAGTGCTTGTATAAGCTTGCCAAAGATAGAATATGGATCGCCAGTCTTGACACCGCACTTTCAGTTCCTCCATTTTGGAATACAGAAAGGGGAGGGATCCTGGAGAAATCATATGTTAAACATACTTTGACACCTACTGTGTTATAAATATATCATCAGATGTGCCTTGAGATAGTATATGTAACATTTAAATAAACAAAATTGCTGGCTATAGGAAATGTTATTTTGTTTTCAAAATATGGCAGAGATGTGAGGGGGATCCCTAACATAATACTCTTTATGAAAGCATTAGCTGCTTTTGTTACATTTTTAATAATATGCAACCACTTCTTCACCTGAGGAATACTAGAAAGAAATGCAGTCTAAAATATTTTGCACTGAAATGTAATTTCTCCATTAGTTTAGTCTGGAAACTGGTCTGTTTTAATACATGTTTTTTAAATGCTGTATGTAGAGGAAAAATCTGCAGACCACTGGAATGCATTTGTTAAATTCTCATAATCTGCAGGGATACTGGGTGACATTGGCAGTGACTGTTCTACATTGAGGCTTTGTTTGGTTTATTTATTAAACTGTACAGTATTTAAAAATCAAACATAGCTTTAGTTAACACTAAGCTGAATTAGTCATGTCCATTAAGACATAACCTGAACTACTGAAAAGATCAATTTCCAGAAAGTTTATTCTGTATAAACTACATATGTTAGTCCTTAGTAGAGTATTTTTATTTTTGTTTTTGGTTGTTTGATGTGCAATATGTTTTTTTTGTATGCTGGTAGTAAAAGAAAATAAACTTTGATCTTCCATCTGTTGACTGTTTCTATCAGAAATTTAAATTACTATTTAAGGTTTTCAAGCTGTTAACTAACAATGGAAACCTACTTGTGAGGCAGCTTGAACCTTGAACTCTTTTTCATAAGAGTTTCTAACATGCTGATCTTCCTTTTGTTAAGGCAGTGGTGTCAAACACCAGTTAACAAGTCTAAAACCAGACTCCTTACCTTGGAGAATTGCATAACCTGACTAACATATATAGCTATTAATGCAGATGTACTTTTTGATCAGTTGAAGCATGCACACCTCCACATCTTTCAGGTACAGGAGCCAGAGCAAGGAAGCACAAAACAACTGTGGAAAAGCATCTGGGTAGCAAGGAAGTCTAAGAATTCAAAGGGCAGTGTTGAAGTTGTACTGACTGAATGAAAAAAATTGTCTCGTCTGATTTTGTCAGAAAGACAAAACCAAGAGTTCTAAACCAGCTGCTCTACCTGACAGAGCTTACAGCCAAGCTGTCCCAAGCAGTGACCTGTGTGTGCACTTTGTCATAGGACTCCAGGGTTGGACACTCAGCAACAGCATTCCCTCTGGGCCAACACACCCAGTCAAAAGCTGTGACTGAAGTGTGCACAAGTATCGCAGCTGATGGGCCGGGCACAGGAGTGGAGAAAATGAAAAAAACGAGTTACGTAATAAGTCAGTAGTGTTTGGCTGGGAAATACTTAAGTACAGGAACATTCTGCATATGGCTTGGCCTGTGCTGACTCTGGAGATCTAGCTGTCCTTCACCCTGCTTTAAATTCTGTAGCAAAGCAAAATTACTGCCTTTCTGGGGAGGTTGTGATGTTAAGGATTACTGTGGTAATCCTTCCTGAACAGCCCAGAACTCCTCCACAGCAATGCTGTGGCACAGCAGGCAGCACTCCCAAGTCCAGGTTCTGGCAGTGGAAGCTTTCAGCCCACTGTGTTTATGCCCAGGTGGGCATTAACTCCCTGAGGTGCTGTGCAGAGTGTTGCTGTAGTGGCAGAAGCACTGGAAAGATTCTTGGAGTATGACAGAGCTCCCTGGCCCCAGCTGAGACTCTCACAAGCTGCTGGGTGTGAAAAGCTCCACAGAGCACAAATCCAGCTCAGGTATCAGCAACTGATGTAAAGAGTTCCTGTTTCCTAATCATAAATAAAAACCTCCGTGTGAGCTCTATTGTAGCGTACAATAATGTATAAAACTACAGGACTCCTATTACAAATATGGAATTTATTAAATGCTATTAAAACCTGTCAAAACTAAAAGTTACTAAAAAAATCTGGGGTGTTCCAGATCCATCAGTAACACTTAACCAACCTTGTTTTTCACAAGGCAAGGACAAGAGAGTACATTGTTTCCTGTACTTTATTTCTCCAGGCAGAGACAACCACACATCTCTCCCAGTTCCTCCTGTCCAATAAATCCTCTTGGTTTTTCCACCCCCTTCCCAAACAGGTTCAGTGTGCTAATTTTAGCAGATGGAAGAGCAGCAGCGTGAACTTTAAGCAGGGCCAGTTCAACACAAATTAGCTGACAGCACATGAGTCTACCTGTGCCTGGTAACACACACTGGCCACACCAAGTTACTGCTCTCAAGCACTGAAAACATCTGAGTGGCAGATTTTGCTGCTTAATAAAGAACAGCTATGAAAAAAATCTTTAAGCTTCACTCCCTCACATATCTCCAAAAAAAAGTGACCAAGCAGGGAGGGAAGTACCTCCCTGGATTTGTATTTCCAGCTTCATGTATATTAAGTCAAAGACTGACATTAGAACTTTTCTTAAGCCATTTATCAAAAATAATCATTTGCAGGGACAAACCCTCTGAATGAGTGATTTTCTTTCTCATTCATTTTTTAGCTTGGTCTTCTAGTAGATCCTTAGCTTCATTGATTTTGGCTGCTACATATGGAGATCCACCTAGAAGAAAAAGAACCTCAGATTAAAAAAACCCAACAGTTGTCTCCTGTGTTGACAATAATGCCATGGGATACAGGAAGAAAGAGCGTGGTCTTTCTGCCAGTTGTAGAACAAACTGGATATGACTGAAGGCATCTGAGTTCAGTGTCAGACCACTCCCTCCTGTTAGACTGATTTTATTTTCCTGAAGTGTTTTTCCCCTCCAGTTTTATCAGTCATAAATGAATTGGTCACCACTGACTTGGTGCAGTTGTGGTGAATACAGAGGCACAGAACAGGTCTGCAGATAACCCTGCCCAGCGGAAGTGCTGCTGTATCAAGAGACCACTTCAGTTTTCAAACAAGGCAAAAAAATACTCAGGGAGTCTGAGAAAGAATCCACAGTGAAACCTTGTAAAGCCATGAAGGGCAATGACTGTTGGTAGCATATATACCATTAATTGCACTATAATGTTTTACTTGAAGATTAATGTATTTAGGTCATGTACAACACCAAATGCTATTTTTAGCTTCTGCATATGTTCAGTAAGGTTAATTTTTAAGGTAACTTTCACTTGATAATACCTATGAAAAGCATATCCCCATGGATTATTTTGGTCCATAGAGGGAATTCAACAGTCACTTTAAAGGAAGCCATTTTACCTTTTAAGCAATGATTAAGAAGTTGAATGTCAAACACCAACACATGATTCTGACTCACTGAACAGAATTTAGAATAGGTATAGATGCCCTGAGTTACTAAGTTTAAGTAGATTCTGAGCCTTCAGACAACCACCAACAGGAATATTTCATAATTTAATGTCTCCAGCAGCTGTGGAAGGCTCAGTATTTGCCATTTATGGATAACTCCTGAGGTATTCCCATGAACTCAAACTTTCAAGTGGTATATAAAACACACAAGGGTACTCTGGGGTTTCATCTAAACTTAAGGCGATTTTAAGTCTCATTTTAACAAATCATATTCTACTGTGGTATTCACAGTAGAGCAGCTAACAAACTGACCTGCTGAACCTGTCTGCTTGGCTCTAGAACATCCACACACAAAATATGCTTTAGATTAGCATGGATTAAGGCACCCTAAGATTTGTTTTCACTCAGTTTTCTGTGGGTTTTTTAGCAGTTGAGGTGGTTATGTATCACTGACTTCCTCCCTACACTATTCTATTCATCTGTGTTAAAAACATGTATTAACTCATCAAAGTGGCTTAATTTCCTTACCTTTATCTGGATGATTCAGAAGCATGATCCGTCTATGAGCCTCTCTAATTTTATTTCTGTTGGCTGTAGGGCTTTGAAAGAGAGAGAAAAACTGACTTAAGGGATCCTCATGGAATTCCCCAGATCATCAGAAGGTGTCTGAGAACAAGTGTGCACTATGTCTTACCATAAATTCTCTAGCTAACTTGTATGTTTATCTTTTCCTACTACTGATCTGTAGTGTCTAAATCCTGGAGAGGCTTTCTAGGGCTCTTCCAAAGCAGTTTGCTGACAAAGACATGCTACAGCAGTCTAATGGGGTGGGGGTCATACAGTTAAAAAGAAACAGAACAACAGAACTACGGTGTAACTTTTTTTTTTTTTGAAAACTTCTTAAAGGCTGTAAGACAAAAAAATTTGCTAGATTTATTAAGGTAAAAAAACCTCCAGAACCCCAAAAAAATTCACAGTTGAAAGTTCTTATTTGATAGATTTGTGTATTTGGCCTCAAGTGCTTTGGCAGGGATTGCCACCATAGACAGATCTACAATGTTCCAGAAGTGATGAATTTATTCCAGATCCAAGAATTTGGGTTTGCAGCACGTTCACACTGCATCCACCTGGAAATCCTCAACGCTGACAAGAACCACAAGGCAACATCACAATTGTGTTCCTCACACCAAGTGAACCCCAAGGCTCCCTGAAATGGCTTATTTGGACCACAAGTGGCTTTGGAATGCTGTTCACCTTTCATTTCTGATCAATTTCCTTTACCTCACTCCTAGTATTAAAGCTGCTTCTCGTTTAGTCATTTTGGGTTCAAATCCACCTCTGTAATAACCACCACTGAAGGCCTGAAAGAGAAAACTTATCAGCTTAAAACACACTAATTTCTAAGTATCAGTCAAAACAACTCATTATTGCTTTAGTAGCTGCTGAGCTTTTAGTCTGTAAAAATGGCAAAACTTCACTTGTAATAGGAAATTCAGTTGAAGTAGAGCATCATTATTTAAATTACTTAACCTTGCCCAAACAAGTTCTCTATTAGCCAGTTACCACCAGAACTGCTGCAATTAATTGTTGTTACTGACAAAACACAGGAGAAAATACAGCAATGCCATACAGAGACAACAGTCTGTAGTTATTTCACCAAGTAAAGTTTTAAATAAAAAAACTTACAGGCTTTGGTAGGTTGTGAAGGGCTTGTTTTACCTGTGGCTCCATGTGCTTCAAAGCTTTTACTGCATAGCGACCTTAAAGAGACCAGCATTGACCGAGGTTAAATATAGCTCCTTGAACAAACATTCACCAATTCAGTGCAACTGGGAACTTGTGGATTACAGTGTGGAATAAACATTTTTGGGACATGAAATAGCAAGAACTTTGACCTGTTGTTTCATTACAGCCATTAACACAGGCTCTCCCAAAAGAGCGGCTATTAAACTACCCCGAACCAGCCCTGGGTACCCTGGGCTGTGCGGGTACAGCTGGGTGCTCGTTCCCCGCCCGTCCCCCACACACCCGCGAATCCGGCTGCCGCTCTGGCCAGGCCGACCGCC
>NW_005054309.1:4983474-4988402 GCF_000277835.1 Geospiza fortis | reverse complement strand
GCCTGAGGGGCGGGGACAGGGGCTGAGGGCAGGGACAGGGACAGAGGATGGGGACAGGGACCGAGGACGGGGACAGGGCTGCTAAGAGTTCAGAGTCACTGCGTTGTAAAAGTGACAGTACAGACCTCACTGTTAATGAAATCAAGCGATTTCGACCCTGATCCAGAGCCTTCTCGCACGCTAGATTCTCTTTTCCGCTTTTTCTTGAACCAAAAGTCGTTTTTCAGTCCTTCCTGAGGTGAGTATTGGTGTCCAGATCTGGGCTCCTCGGTACAAGAAAGACAAGGAGCTGCTGGAGAGGGTCCAGCGGAGGCATAAAAGTGGTTTGGGGTCTGGAGCACCTCTTGTGAGGAGAGACTGCAGGACTGGGCCTGGTTAGTCTGGAGAAGACTGACAGGGGCTCTCATAAATTCATATAAATGTCTCCAAGAGGATGATGGCAGGCTCTTTTCGGTGTTTCACAGCAATGGCCATAAGCTCAAACACAAAGAGTTTCCCCTCAACATGAGGAAAAGCTGGCACACAGTGAGGTGGCAGAGCGCTGGCACAGGCTGCCCTGGGAGGTCATGGCTCTCCCTCTCACCTGAATGCGTTCCCGTACCACCTGCTCCAGGTGACCCTGCCTTGTTAGGGGGGTTGGACTGGATCACCTCCAGAGGCAATTCTGTGATTCTCCCATTTTCCCCATTTTTATGCCGGGGATGACCGCCCCATGTCCCTGTTCCTCCCCGCTGCCCGCTGTGCCCGGCCCAGCCAGCGCTGCTCCTCACGGGTGGGCGCGGGGCTGGGATTGCTGAGGATTGCCACAGAACGAGCGGCAATCACAGGCATGGCACTCGTGTTTGAACATTATTAATAACACAGTGTCGTCTGTTAATAGCACGGTGTCACACACGGCACAGCAGCCAAGTGTCCGTGTGTCTGTCCCTGGCTCTGGTATGAAGGTGCAGTTTTGGGAACTGAGTAACTCAGCAGGGAGACCACGCCAGCTTCCAGCCCTGAAATCCTGCTGCAAGTGTCAGAGCTCAAGGCTGAGTCCTGCTGTCTGCCTGACCCTTAGTGAAAGCTTTTCTGCCATCCCCTGTGCTTGTAGAACTCATCACTGACCTCGGGGACTCCCACAGGACCCAGTGGCCAAAGCCAGCTGCCTTTTGGCTGCTTAAGGTCCAGGATTCACAAGCCCTCACATAAGCAGTTTGGTGTCACAGCTGATCATTGACTAAGAAACTTGTAATTTTGCTGGCCCTTGAACTGGAAGGCAGAATTTTCCTTCCTTGGTGTTTATTTTTCTGTGAGTAATGAGTTCGCTTTGAACGTGTCCTAATTTTACTTTGCGCTTGAATTGTTTTTCTCGCTAAAACTTCAAGTGCCTGATTTTATATCTCCTAAGGTAATGTTTGCAGGTGCCTCCTGCCTCTTTCCTTCCCTGTCATTCTAGTAACACTACAAGGAAATAATGTGCTTTAAAAGGGATGGAAGAAAGGTTTTGGTCAAGGTACTTGTCCTGTTGTACAAGTGTTTCCTGAAGTGGAAATAAAAGGAAACTTTTATATTTGAAAACTTATTTGAATCCATTCATGGCAGAGCACTAGGGCCCTGACAGCCTGTAAGACATATTCAAATATGGAAAGGGGAGCCAGCAAGTAGAAAACAACTAGATGATTTTCTGGGGAAAAAAGTTCCTTCAGTAAAAGTAAAGGTGTACAGGTCTAATATATAGAAGAGGATTTGGTTTTAAGATGGTTTCTTCTTTGTCTAACAAAAAAGGCCATTCAAAAAACCCAAAACCACCAGAATGAAAAAAGAGGGCAATGACTTTACTAGGGTATGGCTAGGATTTACTTTTTCATATCATCTGAACAAATAAGGTTTTTGCATGAAGTTTAATTCTTCCATCTTGAAAGAACCTGCTAGATCCAAATCTTGGTGACCTTTAGGAGAAAATTATCTGAAAGGGAATTTTATTTTATTTCCTTTCTCTCTTTTCCCAGTCGCTGTTTAGAGGAACTGGTAGCTCTACTGGTAAAAGGGCTTTTGCAAATTTATACTTAGATGTTCTTTCTGTAGTGAAATTTCTCATTTTTAAAGGGAAATGACAAACGTAATGAAATGTGCAAACTGGGCTGGGAATGGGGTTAATAATGTACCTTATTCTTCTCCTGTAAAAGCCCTTTAAAGAAAATCCAGAAAGGGAGATCTCGGGATCTTAGGCAAGACTGTGCTTGCTTAAGAGATTTCATCTTTATTAAGGAGAAAGGAAAATTAGTGGGAAGAGCTGGCAAGAGTGGAGGTGGGATGGAGGAATTTGCATTATTGGTACATGTAATATACCGGCAACTGGACAAGACTGAGCCTAGGGGTGGAATAATTTGAGTTTTATTATTAGGTGAAACAATACAAGGTATCAGGATGAAATGCCATAATTCCTTTAAATCATGCTGTATATATTTTTACACTTGGACAACTCAAGCTTTGTTTCTTCCCTCAGTTGTGCCTCCCTCTCAGAGCTGAAGGAGAACTAGATGTGTCCCAGCTTGGACATCATGGAGAGTGAAATCAAAGTTCTGTTTGCTTTGCCTGGTGAGTTCATTTTACAGCACTTTATTCCTCTGCATCTTCTATTGCTCAGCCTTGTGGTGGGGTAGGGAAGGTCATTCCCAGGGGAAAATTAGTAAGTTCTAATGGGCTCAAGTGAAACAGGTGCACTACAGTTCTTATCCACTCTGAAGAATGTCTGTATTTGAAATCAGGAGGGAGGCAGAATTATTCGGTGTTTGAGAAATACACTCTCAGTTGGGGTATACAGCCTTTTATTTTGCCTGTGTTCCTAAACTGTTCCCTTTCTATTAGCCAGAGAAACCCTGAAGCTTTTGCAGTTTCTTCTGTCAAGTGTTTTACTGTACTGCTTTCTTCAGGTTTCCGCTCTGTGGTTAAAATGCCTTATGATAGAAGATTGCTATTGGAAGCTTTATCTTATAGGATGTTCTAAAGCAGCTGGTACATGATATATAAAGAAACTTTACTGCTTAACAGACTCTTTCTGCAGAAGTCTGGCTGTACTTCCTCTTAGCTGTGTCTTCCACAAACTGAGCAGAAGGTGAAATAGATAGCTGTGCTCTCAGGGGGTTTGTGGTGTAGCTGTCAATGCCTTCAAGGCTGTTAAACATTTGTTTAAGTCAAAATCCCAGTTCTGCGTTGGCAAATGCACAACTGGCCAAAGCTTACACTGCTTGTTCCTCTATGTGCATTGACTGGACTACCAAGCTGTTAAAGGCTTGCAGAACTTCTACTTGGGGCACCAATTTTTAACACATTTTTAAAAATATTTTAAGATACTTATAATAAAAATTTAATTTAGATAGAATATCTTGGGTATTTCTTTTTCCCTGTGAAATTTGTTCCTGTTTTTTCTCCCTAGTCCACCTTTGGCTATGTCAGTCTGCCATTTATAATTTTCATATATCTTTTCTTTTTCTTTTCATTCATCCCTTTTAAATTCTGCTCTCTTTTTGTGTGCCCAGCAACTGTACCAGAGTACAATGCCACACTCTCTTACCTTTGGCTAAATGACCTTAGTATGTAGCATCACTCTGTCATTACACTGGTAATCATAACTATTAGAGCATAGTGTGGATGACACTAATTATAAAGTGAGATTCTCTCACTTGGTAAGAATGGTTGCAGATTTTCTAATCAAACAAAGCAAGCTTTCAGTGTACCTTGACAGCAGATGTGAAGTATGTGTGACTGGCAGGTAGCATGTCCATGTTCATGGTACTCACACAAGAACTGACACCAGAGAATCTGACTTCCAGGGGGCATTATTTGGCTCCCTGGCTGAGTTATAAAGCAGGTAAGATTGCTGGAAAGTGGTGGAGGGGCAAGGTTTGTCACTGTGAGTAAATCAGTCACAAAACTCCCTGAAGCTGAGCTAAGGAATACAGAATCTAGATGTGAATATGTTTTCTTGCAAGAACGTTTAAAGTCCAGTTTGATACTTACCTTTTTTACCTGTTTTGTCCTGGGTTTTATTGAGGGCCCAGTGAGGACCATGAGAGAGCTTGAGGTTAACAGGGAGTCTTTCTAATGACTGCAACACTGAAATTGTACATAACAAGTGGTCTGGAAAATTGCAGTTCCTGCTGGAGTGACACTGAGCTGGCACAGGGCACTGAGCTGCAGCCCCTCTAGTTTCAGTGGCTTTTACCAGGGACCTGTTTGTGAAACAAAAAAGCCAAAAAAGTTTTGGATTTACCTAGACTTGGCTTCTGTTGCACCCTGAAGTGTTCCTTCAGGTCATGACTGTGGCACCCGTTCTGGGAATTCCCCAGTTTCCATCTGAGGCAGGCACATGCACTTTAAACATTTGCAGCTACAGCAGGGGCACCTTTGTCCTTCCTTTTGCACCTCTACACCAGTATTTGCCTCCCTCACACTGTGAAAGGCAAGGGTGTAGTATTGGCATAAATTACAGGAATATTTTATTATAGAGTGAGTTTGTAAGTTCTGGTCTCCCTTCTCTTTAGGAAAATGGGATGGAGGCAGGGGGCACAGGTATCACTGATGTTATTGCATGTCCTACAGTTTGGATCCTCCAGCTTTCCAAATCTGTCCACTCTGCACACCTTTTTGATTTGTACACAACTCCTAGTTTGCTGTTAATGCATCTCTCTTTGATGCTTTAACAGACTGTGAAATGTGCAGCGTTGTTGCCCCCACAGAAAAAAGAAACCTCAAAAAACTTCCATGACTTGCTCCTTTGAATTCATGGAGCAATTTGATGGATTTTCCTGCTCATTATGCCATTCATCTGCTAGGAGATGTGTTCTTGTTCTGTCTATATTGTTAAACTCATGCAACACAGGCCTGAAATCTCCACATGCATCGATGTACTTGTGTGGAAAGTGCATTGACAAGTGTGAACAACT
>NW_005054309.1:4968474-4978474 GCF_000277835.1 Geospiza fortis | reverse complement strand
TACAGAGGTCAGTTATTTATTTACCTTCAACCCGGTGCATTTTCAGTAAATTCTGTTCTCCTAGCAATTACTTACCAAATGATTTTTCTTCTTTTCACTCCTTTTCCTTGAAGAAGGTTGCAGTCTGTCCTGTCTGTTATCACTTTCCAACTCTGAACTTGGGATGGGAGAGGAAGAGAAGGAGCAGCACACTGTTAATATAATATTTGTTGTTGAGCTGCTTTTGCATTACCTCCCACTGAGCAAAGCGTGAGCAGCATCAGTGGTGCCTTGTCTGCTCATCACTTTGGGGAGAGGAAAATTCCTCGGCAGCAGACTGTGCTGTGTATGTCAGGAAGTTAAAAATACGCCATGATTCTATTTCAGATTATGTTTTACAGTAACCAACCAGGATCAGACTGTCCATCAAATGGCAGCTAGAAATACCTCTCACTGCAACTCTATTGAAAGCCTTATCAAACATGCAAAAATGCAAAAATGCACACTGGTGTGCAGCATGGAGAGGTGCTTGCTTTTGCTTCTGCAGTTCATGAGGAAACCTGCTGGATTGTCTGCATTATGGCAATAGAGGCACTGCAGATAATTTTTACAGATGTCTCACAACAATCTGACTGAATACCAGAGTGCAAAGTGGGAGATGGGCAAATGAACAAAAAGTGCTTTGCAAAATTTTGTTCAGGACTAGCACGTGTTGAAATTTCTAGATTAGATCACTGAAGCAATTGTATTCATTGCCAAATTCTTATTATTTTCAGATGCAATTGATTTGGGAAATATAAATGCATTTTTATCTTCAGTGTGTTTTCTAATATTGTAATGAATTAGAATGCAACTCCCCAGTATATTTGAAGCTCCAAGAAGAGGCAGCATCATTAGCTGCCATATGTAGGGATATAACTGGATGCAGTATAAAATAAAACAAGTGGCTGTGCTTGGAATGAACTCACGGGAACACGACAATTTTAAGCATGGACCTGCAAAATTAGTACATGGCAATAATGCATGGCATTGACAAATTGAAAAAATACTTTAAAGAAGATCTTGAACTAGAAGAAGCAAGTCTGCAGCAGCTCCAGTCTGCTTTGGAACACAACTTGGAACTGAAAAAATAGTGCAATTTGTCAGTCTCCAGTTTAGTGTCTCATTTTGTTGCTGGCTGCATTTGTTACTAGATGAAGTTGCAACTTGCACTATTATTTGCATGGTCCTTGTTGTTGCTGGAAATACAAAACAAATTTGATTGAATAAATCCCTGTCATTTTGAGAAAGATAGTGAAAGAGACTGTCGAAAATCCTCGGCCCTTAATCAAGCAATGTGTGTCAAGTGGAATCAAAACCTGAACAGTGAAAGCAGAACATCTCCAGAACTTGTGAAATGTTGTATGTTTTCCTCCTTGGTTATTCATCTCCAATCAGGAACTGTGATGATGGTGATGATAATTTTTCTTTGAAATAGTGCCAGTTCCCCACTTCTCTTGAAAAGCATTTCCCCATGATGTGCTTCATGGTATGAGATGCTGGTGCTTATTCACTTTACTACAGAGTTTAAACACCAGATAAACTCACTGTCTGTTTTCTCATAGTGGGAAAGCATCAGAAGCAGCAGAGGTTATAAGCATTTTTACCTCTTTATTTCAGAGATGAAATGTTGAGTATTACGAGTATTTTGAGTGGTGCATGTTGATGCAATATTTAGTACTGTGCCAAATAAAGACAAGCAGCTAAACAGCTAATTTTTCTTCAGCACCTCTTCAACCACTGGTCTGTCTCTGCTACTATTACAGGGAGTCAGCAGAAAAGAGAATTTATTTCCTTCCTTCCTTCCTTCCTTCCTTCCTTCCTTCCTTCCATCCATCCATCCATCCATCCATCCATCCATCCATCCATCCATCCATCCATCCATCTTATGGAGTCACTGTCTTCATCCAAGGAAAGAGCCAGGTGATGAAATGTGTACCCAATATGCATTTATGCTTTCATACACATAAAATTAATTACAGAGCTAGTCAACTCTTTTGTATGCAAGTCTGCCAAATCCCTGAAACTTGGCACTCTCTACATGGAAACATAGGTGCAGTCAGGGTTAAGGTTTCCCATAGAGGCTTTGAAAAGAAAAAATTTCTGTTATGTGAAAGCATTGCACTGGAGTCTTAGCTGAAAATGAATAGAAGTTACTGAAATTTTTTAGAGTAACATGAACAGGGAAAAATACAGTAAAATATACTTAAATTGTTTGCTAGGAAACTCCTGTAGATTTCTTGATGATCTTGTGTATTTAAAAGAGATAATACTATTGAATATATTACTGTATATATCCTTGTACGTAGTGTCTAAGTGTTCACTGTGATTATAGAGAGTTATGCAATTCTGCTTTATGTTTTTTTTAATCTAAAATACCACTCATGTCTAGTTCATGTCTTCAAACTTCTTAGAGCAGTGTTAAAAGCAAAACAAAACAAAGCTACAAACCAAAATTGTCTTCATGTAAAAGCAACACCACAACTATTTATGAAAAGAAGATAAAAGGGAAAATAGGATAACAGTGTTACTAGATGGTCAGAGAGAATAGTTTGGGTTTGTCTTTAATTAATTATGAACATCAGTATATTCAGAAGCCTCAGTTCTTTCTGTTTATTTTTTAGTGTAACTTACCCACATTTCTGTTGTGAATATTTTCTTGTAACCCTGTTTTACTTCAAGTTGTTGAAACTTAATGATGAATTTTGAGTAAGGCTATAGTATAATGAAGTGCTATTTGTTTATTACTAGCTGTAGTATTTAAAACAAAACAAAATCCCACCAAAGAGTTTTAGGAATACAAACCCTGTTGAGGTCTAGTGGAGACTTGTGGTCTTAAGTACCTTAATGCTTCCCTACAGCTCCCAGTGATTCCCCTGTAATCTTGATCTTTTGTCAGCAATCCCCATAATTTACACATCCCATTTATGCATACACAGCACACATTGGTCTTCACAGCCTTTTTTAACATACTGGATTTCCAAACATAGTATAAGTACAACAGGAAAGAGAGTTGTGCAGAATGGTCAGCAAAATAATCTTGTCGCTAGAAAAGCAGAGAAAAATATTAGAAAGGAGAAGAAATATTTTCAGTTCAGATTTGTAATTATGGAGCCAGTGAAGCAGAGGTACAAGCAAGTAGCTTGAAAAGGAAGAAGGTGCAAAGAAGGCATCTGAGTCATAGAAGATTTCTTAAAGATTCTGTAAAAGTGGGAGGGATAGTTTGGGATCAGCTGATTACGTGCATGGAAAAAAGTAAATGAAGTGCTTTGAAAATGAGATGTAATTCCAATTCTCATCTATTGATGCTGTCATTTTAATAATCGTTCATTAACAGGAATATCAGCTGTATTTTGTGTTTCTGTAATCAGAACTGAAGATAGGATACATTTGGGGTTGGACTGTTAATGGTCACTTACAGAGTGACTGTCAGAAGCTCAGAGGAAGAGTGTGGAAAATGCTAGTACCCTAATCTTTCACCTCAGTCACTGGAAGAATCTCTGATATGCAGATATAGAGCATGGTTAAAGTGGATCTTACATCCTCAGATGTTTTCTGATGTGAGTGTTGATGTGGATGATCATAACATCTGAGTTTACTGACTATTCAGAAGTCATACGATAAACCTTCAGCTGATGGAAATGACTTGTTAAGAGAGGATGGTTGTTTTCTTTTCTCTTTGAAGTAATAGTTGAAGTTCTTCTTATATATATGTGTGTGTGTATGTATATATATATATATATTTATTTATTTATTTACAGGTTGTGTCTTTGTTCAACAAAATATCCATAAAATTCTTCCCATGTACATCTCAGGAGTCACCCATATTGCTCTTCCAGTGTGTACCTCCTGATACTGCTGCTCTGATTGCTGTTTCCCAACTGCCATCCTTGGAATGTCAGCACATACAATCAACTGCTTTCTTTTCCTCTAGACTTCAGATTTAGTGGGCATTTTTCCCCCCTTCCCCCTCCTCTGCTTGGATTTCTTTCCAGTGCTTCCCCTCCCCCTCTTCTTTAGTTTACAGACTTCTTCAATGCTTTTTTCCTGTGCTGATTGCAGGAACACCCACCTTTCTGTGGTTTTAGTGGAGCCTTTCATGCTCTTTTCTCTGTACCAGCCCTCTAACCAGATATTTAGGCCAATTATTCTGTTCAGTTTCATTATTCTGCTTCCACAACTACAGTAATAGCCCACTTGAAAGATCACTTGGCTTCTTTCACTGTTGAGGCTGCTTGCTAGTTCCCAGAATGGCATCTTCACATCCTGTGATCTTCTGTTGCTTCTTTTTCCCCCAGAGTTTTATTTAAATTAAAAAAGGGTGGGGGGTTAAAAGGAAACCACACACATATAAATGAGCAGAGGGACAAAAAGAAGGCCAGATATCAAATACGTGCTTCAAGGAAGGGAAATTCCAACACTGTCAGTTTGCAGGAGACACTGAATATCAAATATCATTATTCAGTACATTTTCCACAGCAGAACTGACTAAAATTCCCATTGAGATTTCCTAGAACCAGCTCGGCTTGCTCTTTGTTTTGCAGTCACAGAGTATGAATTTCACCTACAGCTAAGAAATGGCACCCAGAAAACCTTTACTTGGGTTTTGACCAGGCCCATCTATGTCAAAAAAATGTCACTTCAAAAGCCTCTAAGTAAAGGTTCTTAAAGGGTGTGTAGACACTTCACATGATAAATTTAGAATCACAGTGTTTGTGCCTCCCAGATTATACATACCATTTAAATTTAACTTAGGGTTTTAAAAAATCTAACATTTCTGCCTCCTTTTCTCTTGCTTCTTGTTTCCCTTTCATCTTCTAATTTTATCACTTATGTGTGAAATTATTTGCCTTCTTCACCCTTATCTCTTGTGAATTAGAAGATTGAAGATATGCAGAAATATTTCATGCTGATTTCTTGTGTGACAGTTACCATCACATGAGAATTTTAAGACTGGATCCCAATTGTTTTATCTTGATACGCCTCCATTATGGTAATTATAGGTTCTGTTGTACTTAATACTGGAATTGTTTTTCTGAGGTAAGACCTGTGCATTGTTGTTGAACAATAGAGTAATCTTTTCAACAAATTTTCACGTAATTTGTTTGTATCTGTTCCAGCCTTTTTTCCTCCTTCCATAATTAATGCTTTTTTAATTGGGCAGCAAAACTGGTGACTTGGGGTAGAGATTTTTTCCTCCAAATATTGTATCAAACACCAGAATGGTACCTTATATTATTTCTAAAAGGGAAAACAAATCCAAATGTCCTATACCTTAAAAATAACAAGAAAA
Source organism: Geospiza fortis (assembly GCF_000277835.1). Classification (NCBI taxonomy): domain Eukaryota; kingdom Metazoa; phylum Chordata; class Aves; order Passeriformes; family Thraupidae; genus Geospiza; species Geospiza fortis. Next base: position 4,973,163 of record NW_005054309.1, on the reverse strand, counting down.
AAAATTCATCTGTGAGGAACATAACTCATTGCCTCTTATGCAGACAGTGTGAAAGTACAGCGTGCTTGAATGATCAGGAATTTCTTTTTGCAAGTTCTTTAATTACCTTAACTTTTAGAAGTTTTTGATTTCTGTCCAATAAGAGAAAACATGAGCCTGCAGCTGTAGCAAATGCCTTGCTGGTAGTGCTGGAGACAGGGGAGGGTCAGCCCCACACAGGAACTCTTCCCAGGTGAGCCCAGGGGTGAAATGGGCACTTCTCAGGATCAGGGATAAATTACATACCTGGCAAGGTGCAAACAAAAATTCCACTGCTATTCTCTCAGAAGAGCTGTCACTCCAGCACCTTTCACAGCCCATCAGCTCATCTAAAGAAAACACTGAGAATTCAGAATTTCCATAATTGTTCTTATACACACAGTCACATGGTGAAAAGGTTTTCTCTAATGAGGGGGCTGGTATAAATCACATACAACTAACTGTTTCCAAATTCAGAGGGCAAAACTTTTGGCCCTTTATTTTTAGTGACATGCTGAACTAGAAAATAAGATGCAAGCCATATTCATACTTCCTAATAGTAACAAATACTTAACTTTTTTTTAGAAATATACTTAGATAAAAGATTAATCCTTCTACCTCTCTATATTTCAGAAACTTGTGATCCATAATCTCATTTCAAATCCCACATATGATAACCAAAGGGTTATGTACCTAAAATAATTTTGTGGATCTATATTTATTTTCTCTGAGGCAAGAAGGGATTCATGGAGAGACGTGAGGATAGGGCCCAGGCCAAGGAATTCTGTGTGTTCAGTGGACCTTGCTGATTAACTGTACTGACATCTTCTTAAATTTTATAATTAAAAGCAATTCATATGATTTATTGAAGCTTCCCATGTGTTCAACAAACATAACATTTGAATATTTTTTCCTATTAAATCCAATTTGTTCCTGGTATATCTCCAAACTGCAGCACCTAAACTTCTAGCTAGATAATGAAATACATATTCTTGAGGTTATGTTTTTGCACAGATAAAAAAACATATTTGCTGTGATCATTTATTATGCAAGGTGTGTAATGCCATTTATAACATATTTTTGTTCAAATACTAATTGCCCCAACTATATCTACACATTAAAGGGAGCCATGCTAGAGTGGGTACATGCATTTTTCTGATTTCTTCCCATTTGTCAGCAATGGTCCTGTTATTTTTCCTGACCTGTCCTCACTTGCTGAGCTGAACCATTCTGAGATCTGTTTTCTTAAGGCAATGCTATGTACTGTGGCTTCATCCATCAATTCCTGTACCTAGTGCACGTGAGACTGCCAGGTTCTGTTGCAGTGTTCTTTTTTAAAGAATCTCAAGTGAATCCCAACACAGTGAGCAAAAGGACCTTTTCCTTCCCTCTGTGATTTCAGAACAGGAGCACACTCTCTGCAGGCAGCATCTCAAGCCACTGGGATTGCCTATTGCTATTTTCAGCCTTTTGGGAGGCTATATATATACTTATTCTGTGTTTCTAGGCTTACGTAGAAGAGATAAATGCCCTGGCAAGATGTCTTTGTACTCTTCCACTCTGTTCTTTTGTGGGATTTACTTCAGACCATAATCTACTAGCTCTCTATGTTGTAAAATCTTGTCTCAGAGTAGTGGAGAAGGATGGCAGAAAATAAAGGACCTTGATTTTTAGCAGCAGCTAAAGATAGATTTTAAATTTTTCTGTTCAAGGCTTGTGAGGTACATCCAGGGAATATCCAGCAGTCTGGTATTCTGAGTGGGCTGTGTGGCCCATGGAGGGTGTGTTCTGGACCTAGTTTATCCTGGAGAACTGCAGCCCCCATGAAGAGCTGTCCTGGGAGGGCTGCAGTCTGGGGAAGGACCCAGGCTGGGGCAGAGGAGAACTGTGGGGAGGGGAGGAGCAGCAGAGTGGAGCTGTCAGGAAGGAACAACAACCTCCCTTCCCCACCAGGAATCCAATGGTGCCAAGTTTTCTTGGCAACCCTGATTTAATACATTTGCCAAATGCAATTTTACCTGAGCAGTTTCCCATCCAAGACACCTTTTTGACAGCATAGTAAAATTACCAGAGGTCTCTGACAAGCACATTATAATTCCCAGTGAATATCAACTTTTACAAATGACTGATTGGGAGCTGGCTAAATTATCTGTTATGACATCAAGCAATCTGGTGATTTTCTCACTGCACAGAAAATGGCAAAAACCTTTGAATTCATTATCCCATTAAAATTGTCCAAAGGTACAGCCTGACCCTACCTGGGAATGCTGTTTAGGTACCAAGCGTGCATGTGGGTATCTGATCCCGTGTGGTCTGCAAGGGAACAGCCCTGTGTCCCCAGGGTGGCAAAGGAGTCCCACAGCCCTGCTTCCTCCTCAGTTATCACTGACATGTCCACTGGCAGGGCTGTTTCTCTGCCTTTTTTCTCTCAGTGCTGGGAGGAAAACCTCTCCAGGCAATGTTCTGCCTGTTCTTCAATGCATTTTTGGGACTGGTTGTGGCTGGTGGGAACCAGCAGTGTCCAGGCAGCCCCTGCTGCCCTCACCACCCAAATTCTGTACAGGTGGTGCTGCTCTCTCCTTCCCTAAGCTGAAAAAGAATTGTTTCTCTAACCTAGTGCTTATTTTGAAAGCTGGGCTACAGAGGAAGGAGGCGTGGCCTTGGGAATTATCATTATAGCTGATGATGGCAGGAGGTACCATCACGGTGATATTGAAAGGAGGTCAGGAAAAAAATAATCCCAATGTCTTTGAAAGAGCTGAAGCTGCAGGAGGAGTGGCAGAGTTCACTTGGTCTGCTTAGCCTGGAGAAGAGACTGAGCTCAGACCTCATCAGGCTCTGCAGCTTCCTCACGAGGGGAAGTGGAGGGGCAGGTATCATTCTCTTCTCTCTGGTGACCAGTGACAGGACTTGAGGAAATGGCGTGGAGTTGAGTCAGGGGAGGTTGAGGTTGGATATTACAAAAAGGTTTTTCACCCAGAGAGTGGTTGGGCATAGGAACAGTATCCCCAGGGAAGTGGTCACAGCCCCAAGCCTGACAGAGTTCAAGGAGTGTTTGGACAAGGCTCTCAGGCACAGGGTGAGATTCTTGGGGTGTCTGTGCAGGGCCACGAGTTGGACTCTGTGATCCTTGTGGGTCCCTTCCCACTGAGCGCATTCTAACATCTATGATTTTATTTTCTCCGTCTCTATGCTTGAGATAGAGACACCATGCCTATAATTATAAATAGGCATGCTACTTCCAAGTACCTTAAAAGTTTTAAGTACTTGAAAAATTTTAAAACAAACTTGTGTGTAAGATCTTCAGATCAAACATTTCTTTGCCTGTTCTTAACCCTTGAATTCTTCATGCGAGGAAAACAGGCCTCTTTTATGGTGCAGAAATCCACTGGAGATCAAAACCTTTCTCTTGAAAAGATAATAACAGAAATAGCTGAAGCTTTATAGATTATGGGATAAGAGCAGACATTACCTCAGGTGCCCAGGGGATGTAAAATTTGGCATGGTAATCAGAAAGATGGTTAAATTCATTATTCTGATGTCAAACTGCTGTTCCAGTCACAACTTATAAAAAAGCAAAATCTTTTGAATTCATTAATGTGATGAAATTGTTCAAAGAAACATTAACACAGTCTTTGAGGAGGAATTAGAGCTGAATGATAATGACTGAAACTCTACTATAAATACAACCATCCCAATATATGTTATTTCTTTAATACATGCTGTGAAAATGTTTGGAAGATGCTGAAGATCCAGAGGAATACTAAGGATAGAAATTCTATTCTGAATTTATTTTTTAAAATGGTAATAATAAAAAACACTAGGGAAAAAAATGAAAGCAGACCTTGCAATTTCTTTTGCAGACCCTGTTGCCATTCCTTGGCTGGGATTTCCATAGAGAGGACATGGGAAAAAAAACAGTGCCAGTAGGAAGGAAAAAAAGTGTTTTCTTATGTGATGTAGTTCAACACTGGAAGGAGTCTGCAAGCTTAATGGAATTCTTTTGTGGATTTTTCTCTGTTTTGGGTTTTGTTTTGTTTATTTGTGTGTTCTGTTTTCTTTTTCCTTCATAAGGATTATGTTTGCTTTGGTAATCTAAGAAATTTCCAAAGGATCTGTAAACTGTTAAACCTATACTTACAGAAAGCTTTTTAAGTGTTATTTTCATCATATTTCTCAAGAAATACACCCTTTAGCTAAATTAATTTTGGGGTTTTTTAAACTAAGAATTCCTGCTTACAATTACCCATGTTAGCCATTACATACAGGTGAAAAAACCTAAAGCTTTAAGTACCTTGTAATGCAAGGTGCCTTGAAATGCATGATAATTAACTTAGCCTTACCCATGGCAGAAACATGTAAGACTGAAACCTTGTTGTCTATTATTTCACATCTACTTAACTTTATTGGAAGGTTTGAACAATATTACAGCTTTGGGGATGCTAATTTGTTTATTTTGTTTAAAATATTTGCTAATTATCTTGGTTCTTTGCTTGCAAAGGTACTGGTTCTGTTTTGGCATTTGCAAACTTTTTTTAATGCTCTCTTTTTGCTTAGTCCTTTAACAACTTGATTTGTGATCTGAATATTTTGCCTGGTCAAATGGTGTTACCTACCAAATTTGGTGAATATGGCATATTAATATTGAGTTGTTTGGGTTTATACAGGCAA
>NW_005054309.1:4939771-4968446 GCF_000277835.1 Geospiza fortis | reverse complement strand
TACCGCATGAAGGAAAAAATGCACTTTGTTCCCAAATGTCTACACATCTTTCTTGTGCTCCAAGGCTACATGTTGAGAGACCCCCTACCTTGGTGGTGAAGGGATTTGTTTCAGTGTTTGGGAGGCTTGGAGGGATCACCTTGAAGAACTTCCACAGTCTCCTACTGGGTTTGTTGGGAACTGTGTGGGCTTAGAGGGGGTTAAACTGTCTGTGATGACATGCACTGTCCCAGAGGCACTCTCAGTGATTCCCTGTCTCTCTGCTCTCTCTTGTATCATGAAAGACACTTGTTTAGTCTCAGCAAGACTGGATGAAGTCTATTTTAAGTCATTACTCTCAGAAATAACTTCCCTCTTTCTTACCCTAGCTCACTCTGTCTCTTTGGTTCTTATCTCTGATAAAATCTTGCTCCCATTAAAGGTCCAGGAGAGTATTGTCATTCATTTAAATGAACTCAGGATGTCCTGTCTTCTCCCCCAGTGGAAGTGTGTGTTTAATGTTTTCATACCTGTGTGAGATTTTCTTTTCTGTATCATTTTCTGAAGGGCAGTCAAACACCTTCATTCTATTCATCTGAACAAGTAAGGCATATGAATACTCTTATCCATTTAATAAAGTGCTGCTCTTTGAAATCAGTGAGGAGAATGCTATTTCCTATTTCTGGTTCAGGTTTGTTACCTGCTCCAGCTCCTTTAGGACAACAATTTGGGAAAGCAGAAATGTCAAAGCTGCTGCTATGCACTGGTGAGCTTTCAATGTCACCAGCAAGGAGCTTCTGGTCTGATTTTGGGAGCAGTGGCCAAATTCCATGTGCTGACAAATCAGAGCTTGTACAGGTGAAAGGCTGCGTGCCCGGGGAAGAGGTGGGTGCTTGTTCTGTGGAAAACAGTCAGTGCCCAGTCTTATCCTCCTGAAGGCACAACTCCATTTCACTTTGACATTTCACAGCAAAAAATATAATTTTCCTGCATTGCAAAACACTGTGTCAGTGAGGAGCACTGCACTGATATAAGGTGATGAATTGAGCTGATTTCTCAGAGGTGCAATAATAAACTCTGCTCCCTGCTCAAGAGCTGAAACTAATGCCCAGCTTAGCTGCCAACTTGTGTCCTGTTTAATGGGTTTGGTGACTTCAGCCCTCCAAAGGTATCTTTTATTACATCAGAAGTCACCACAGCTGATAATAGCTGATAACTGCAGTATTTGTTGATAACACCACAGGGATAAAAAATTAGCACTAAATGGGCACACAGATTGAAATTAGAATTATTCACAACTGTTTTGAAATATCTTACAGGGAACAGAGATGAATAAGCTATGATAATAAAGGAAAAAATGGGGATTTCTTTTAAAAAGAGTGTCCTAAAAATAAATCTTTAACTAGAAGACACAATTCTTTAAGCTTATTAAGTCTATACAGGAAAGCTATATTACAAAAAAGGAGATTTTAAAGTACTTGTAATTGTCATTGCATAAGTATTTTAATCAACTTCTATCTTTTGCTATTAAATTCCTGGATGAAACAACTTTTACAAATCATTCTTTAACAACCTAGAAGTATTTATAATTATATTAAATCTCTATTCAAAATCTGAACTGCATAGGGAATTTTTTTTGTTAACATCTTGAGGTTTTTATCATGGAATATGATAAAATGAAGTTTGAGGCAACCTTGTTGTCTAACTCACATTATGTTGAATTCAAATAAATTTAATTCACTCTTTTGCTGACTGTTATGAACCCCTGTAAAAATACATTTAAAAGACCTGCACTCCAGTCAGGATGTGTGTTTGTTTAGCATGCAGGTAACACACACAAAGTTCTCTGGATGCTTTCTGCTCCTCCACATTGGCTTTCAAGGCATGTGTATAATTATGTGTCTGTGTTGTCATGGTAATTGAACCTGCAGTTGTCAGGATGTGGAAATCACTTGTGTTAGGCTGGAACAGAGAATTCCAATTAAAGATAACCATGAGATCATACTCTTGGTTTAAGTTTGACATGGACAGAGGTTATTCAGAGAGGGATCTTTATTTCATTTGCTTAAGTGCTATCTAATACTTGTCAAGAATTAGGATTGCTCCACATTGTATCTTCATGTGTTGGAATAACTCCTTCAGGCTATTGGTGCAGATTTTTATGATGTATGGGGATTTTTTGACCTGATGCAGTAATCTTTTATGAGGAGGTTAATTCTCATTCCATGAGTTCAAAGGCACATGCAATGAAGTTTCACGATTGGTTGATGCAGCTGTAAGTTCAGAAGGGAAAGAGGAAGGTTTAGGGAGAGAGCTAAACATGTGCTACTACCCCTTGGAGTAAAAATGGGACAGGGACATAACTGAGTCTGTTTGGCTTAGACAGTGTTCTGGCTTTATAAAATTTTGAGAAAAAGTTAGTTGAAATCTTGACATGTTTAATAGTCTTCACAGGATTTGATGAAATTATATTTTCAGCTACTTTGGGGGTTTATGATTACCATAAGATAAAATAATAAGTGGAAAAGAGTCTGGGAAAAAATTCAAGAAATTGTCTTAAATACAAAATCTGTTATAAATAAACCATTCCTGGCAGACATCTTTCTAACCGGTTTCCAAAGCTATGTAGGATTTTTTATTTTCCTTGCACATTTGTCTTTACCTCTGCAAAGTTTTTTTTTTTAATGTTTAACTCAAAACTCTACTTTTATAATAGAAGTGCATATTTGTGTTATATAATGTTTTTATGAAGTCTTTTTTAGAATAAGGTCTAATATTTCAGTCTTGCAGATTGTTTTCTAGACTGCTGCTCTTTCTAATTAACTGCATCTTTTAATCTGTAGGCATTGTCCACAACTAAACAGTAATCCATCAAAAGCAAGTAAAGCAAAAAGATCATTTCAGATGGCATTCAATGCCTGCTTTATTCTGGCTATGAGGCTTCCAGTATGATACCTGCTTTTGTCCTATTTAGCAAATTTAATTTTACCAGCTATGGGAAATTCCTACAGAGTCAAGATTCCTACAGAGCCGTAGTTCCATACATAAGTTTTTTGGGTAGTTGAGTTTCTACCTGTATGAAGAACTGGAGGGAATGTTGATGCTGACAGAGATCAGAGAATATTTTGCTGCCATGTATTTGTCTTCAGGAGAGTGAAGATTTCACCCTCTGTATCTCTTGCTGATCAGCAAAGCCCAATGCTGATGCTGAAGGGTCTCCATCTCCTAGGGAGCAGGGCAAAAAATTCAAATAATTGACTTATAAGGGTACATAAATATATTATGAGCATTTTAAATGCTGTTTTGCACTCTGTATAAAATTGCATGACATTTTAGTGAAAGAGAAATATGTCACGACTTTCAAACTCTGTGAGGTGTTGTTCCTATATAGCTCAGATGTCCAAGTTTCCCATAATTAGCAAGGTTTTGTATAAAAGGATAGCAACCCAAAGGTTCCAAGCTATTCCTGTGATTTGGTTATAATTGTAATGCCTGTGTAACACCTTCCTGCCTGTGATGTTGTGTGTAATCCTGTGTGCAGCTACAGCTCTGGGAAGTTCTATGTTAAACTCGGTGCTGTGGTTACTTGTGAATGAAATCACTGGAAGAGTCTTGGACGAAAAAGTACATGGAAGGATTTAAGGCAGAACATGGCAAAAGCAAAGGCTGCAATTATCTGCAGCTGAAAACAAGTAGCTTTTAATATGTCCATTCACCTAAGAAGGGAGGGAGAATTACAGACCACGTGCTCTTTCTCTCCCTTTTTCTATCATTTCTCTTCTTCTTTTTCTTTTATACAGTTTATCACCCATAATTTCAGGATGTGTTTTGTTTCTTTAAGCTGTTTTATCTATAGGCTTATGAGGTCAGTCATGTGTGAATTCTTTTGTTAGTCACCTCACCTTTTGCCTTGATGATAGAAAATTGATCAGGCCTAAAGTACAAGTTCAATAGACAACCCCCTTGGTCCTTTGTCTAGGAGAATAGCTACCATTGAAGGCCATGAGCAGGTTGCTATTAATATGACAGCCTGCTCTATCTCCCACTGTAATTTATAATGAAATACCTAATCTCCATTATTTTGATCCAAGCAGGCGATCCCATGAAAAAGTCTTTTCATCCAGTTCCCAATGGCAGTTACATGAGAAATGGCAAACCAATAATTTTTGTCAAGTTTTTTAAGCCAACAGAAATGCTTTTCCACTGCTACAGTTTCAAAAGGCACAGATAAAGCTCATTCACTGAGATGAATGAAAAAGCCATCTGGGGTTTTTCTTTTTGACTTCCTTTCCTTTTCTCCATCCTTGTAATCAAATTTGAGCAAAATCAAATGGGGCTTTCTATGAAAGTACCTTTTGTTGATCTGAACGAGCTGGTAATTTACAAAATACCCTTCCTTTGTGAGGAAGGCTAAAGAAAAAAAGAATCAGTAGCTTTTAAAGCTGGGCCTTGGTGGGACTCTAAATGCAGTGAAAGCAGTCTGTGTTGAGAGATTGAAATGCATTTCAAAGCCAGGCCTGAGTCAGGGTACAGGGAAGAAAAAACCTATGTGCATTTTATAAGAAGAAAAACCTGAATGGGAAGGGGAAAAGAGAGAGAGAGGAAAAAATCTGGATAATACATTAATCATTATTTTGGAAATTGTCTTCCTTACTGACACATACTGCGTAACTAGTGATTGAGAACTTGGATTTTTGTTCTATTATAGGCATCTCAACATTTGTCTGTGCTGCTTTAAAGTTTGAGAGGCAAGGATCCTTGAACACTGCTGGACTATGTTTTAAATGTGTATATATATTTTTTCAACTTTGCTTTTTGTGGTTCTTTTTCCTTTTTATTTTTAACCTTGCCTGTGAAGTATTATGAGGAAAAATACTTGCAGGAAAGCTGAATTTATTCTTTTTGGCATGCTAATGTTTATTTTTGTTGTATTTCTGCTTACCAGATTTCCTAGGGGTAATTATTTCCCACTGACTCAGACCACAGGACAGTGTGAGCACCTAACAAATAGTAAGTTTATGCCTTTATTATTTGTATTTTATGATTAATATGAAAAAGCTGAGATGATTAATTGCATATTCAGTATTTTAAGAATGCTATTTAGCTGTATAAATCTATGAATGAGAAATATTGATGTGGTTTAATGCTTATCATCTCTGTTACTTACTATAAACGTTTAGTGAGATAGAGATAAGTGCGTTGTCCTGTGCTGAAGATAAAATAGCTTGAGAAATAAAAATTAATTTACATGTTGTATGCAATAATGTGAGCAAGCCTAGCCCATTTTTAATCTTTTCTTATTTACAGGCTTGCTTAGAATGCAAAAATGTTTCTCCCTTTCCAATTCTGTTTTGATTCAGGATATTAATGCATTTAAAAACAGCTTCCTGGCTGCACAATATAAAATATGACCGGCAATTTACAGAAATGTTGGCACTTACAGCAGAAACTCTGGGGTTAATTTTTATTTTTAAGAAAGCTTCTCATGTTATTTTTACCTTGACTTGTGCTGTATTATGATAGGAAGAGAGAGGTATGAATGTTACTGATTTAAATCTGATTATTGTTGCTAATGAAGCACTGGTAAAACCACAGAGGCTTTTTGGTTCTTCTTTGAAAGGCAAAGCTCGTAAATAATGTAGAACTCTGAAATTTCTGTTGTAAGCTCTTTGTTTTAAGTGAAATGAGATGAGATATGATTTATTTTGTGTTTCTTATGCATATGTGTGGACAATGTTGTGGCATACACTAGGAAAGCAGGCTGGGATAAGTCTTTTGCTTTTTAACGTTACCAAAATCCCAAGTCAACCTTATAAAGTTTGAGTGTGGTTTCCATTAGTTAGATGCCAAATTATTTAGCAAATAGGTTACCAATTATTTTCTTCTACATACCCTGACATCTGATTGAAGTGGAAAATGTCAAAAAGCTACTTTTGTGGCTGAATTAATTTCCCACTTCTAGTTCTTACTGTCCTATTCACTTTCAATTTCCTTCAGGATTTGTTTTCTCACATGGTTTTGAGCCATTTGCTGCCTCCTAATGACTGACTTATAAAACAGCAAACATGGAAAATTTCCAAAAAACTTTCTGGAGCTGTCACTGCTGTATATTTTGTAATCATCTACCATTTTTTCATGTATTTATTATTGATGAAGAAATTTGTGAATTTTTAATGATTCTGCTCTGGGATATTTTTAGCAGAACATCAAACTCTCCACCCTGAGAAATGCAGGATAAATAAATGCCTTAACAGGAAACTTTCCTAGGGCTGAGTGGGGAAACAAGACACAAGTGGTTGTTTTTGTTTTGTTTGGATCATGTCATTTAGATAATTTAAGAATCTCTGCTTTCCCAGGCTGGCATTCCATTATTGTAGGGCACTTCTCTTGGTTAAATAATTGTCTCCTTCCCCCCCTCATTTAAAAATCGTAATTAATCTTTGTTTAGTTTTCTGTTCTTTCTCCTTTATGCCCTCTTAAACTTTAAGACATAGTCTTCAGCAAAGACTTAGTCAAACCTTTTGGGGTTTAATTGATTATTTAACAAATGAAGCAATAACAAAGCAAGATAAGGTCTCTCATGGTCTTATCTGTGTATCAAAGCTTCTCTTCTTACTGTGTTCTTACCCCAGTGCAGCACCAGCCTGCTCAAGAGATTTTGTGACCTATCCAAATATAAGTGTTCAGAATTATATGGGACATGGAGAATATAGATTTTCCTTGATGTAATCTTTTCCCTCTCATGAGCTCTGTAGGTAGTACAAATGGCTTGAATTGGGATGAGAGGGCTGAATGGAGCTCTGACTTTGCCCACTGGTATTTATGTGCATTTGTGAATACTCTCTAAACTTTTCCCTATGTGGAGTTGCACTCAGTGACAGCACTGCATTTGTGGCTGAATGTTTGTAAACCACTGCAAGGCTCTTATACATGGGTTGGATTTTACAGGAGAATCTTCAGCTGTGCCTGATTTTGAGCTGCCAAGTTTTATGTTTGAACTTTTCAAGCTCAAGCACGTTTTGCATTAGAGTATGAGGAATTAGCATAATAAATTACTTGCAGTAATTTTTTTAATAAATGTCTTCATCATTTTAATCATCTGTTGGGAGGGTTTTATTGCAGGAAAGACTCATAGCAACAAACAAATGCTACTTTTTTTGGGGATGTATATAAATGTATACTTGATTGATATGTGTAATTTTTATAGTCTTTGATTTGAATCCTTGAGGGGAGTTTACAGTAATGACACAATAAAATGGGGGACTGAAGTTATTTAATGAGTTAACAAGTACTTCCTCTGTTAGGGAACATAATCCAGTGCAGCATAAACTGAACAAGGAAACGTACACTGTGACAGGTTAGCAGCACCATGGGTGAACTGCTGTGTCTGTTGAAGTGACTGTTGAAAACAATCAATAATTCTGCTGCCCACACCTAAGGTGTTTAATCAGATGGTTTGGGTGTTTAATCAGACTGTGTTGGATGGGGATTCCAATTTTCAATGAACTTTTCAGTGGCATTTTTTTCATCATCTTAAACAGTGAGAGGGGGGAGCAAAGGACAATAGTTCCTGGGTCTCATGTGCCCACTAAGGTTCTGCATTGCCTGCAAGAAACACTTTTCTTTCCAGGTAAATTTTTGTCACTGAACAGTAAAAGTGAACTCAGCCTTAGTGAATATACCTAGCAGTTTATGCAAACTGTATTCTCATAAAGATTGTAAGAAAATGCAGATTTAGGCAGTGTCACATCTGAAGGGAGTCCCTTGAAGGAGAGATAAAGGAAAAAAAGGCCACAGAAATATGTGGGGATTGGAATGAGTAGAGTGTTAAGGAAGAGATAAGAGAAATTCTGAGAGTGGTGGATGTTGTTGAGGGAAGGAAAGGGCATTAACCCTTCCATGTCCCTGTGCTCAGGTCTTCTCCTCAGGGTCCTGACCACTGTTTAGATTGACTGTCCTAGGGCTGAGTGCTGCATTCAGTAGAAATTGATGTCTGTGTTCCCATTATCCTAAAAAGGGCAATTTTTTAAAGCTGATTTTTCTCACCGTTGTTACCACACACTGTGTGAACCTTAAAGGAATGCAAGCTTCTCCTCTGAAAGGCTGCAGTGAGATTTCTCCTCAGGCACTGGTGAGCAAACCAGGCTCTGCCTGCAGTGCTGCTGGACAATCCTGGTTCCGTTTCTCTGCTCAGTGACCCAGCTGGGGAACTGTGGCAGTGCTGGTCTCTGAAAAGTAAAGTAACATGCACAGTGTTCCCTTTTAGTCCATGAGGTCCATCCCTAAATATCTCAGGATACTTCCCAAATTCTGATGGTAATTTAGGGGTGGGACAGCAGGATCAATGCATTTAAGTACAGGTAGATGCTAATGTGGTCACTTAGCACTGTTGTACTAATGACATTTCCAATACATTGGGAGTTTGGTGTAGTCAGGTCTGTAATGAATACAGGATTTGCTGTTCAGCATGAACTGTGTGATAAAGTGTGTTTTAGGGGGGTTTTGTATGATTTTTTATGGAATTTTTAAACAGCTTATTCCTTGTGGTTTTATAGAACACCTGCAAAATACCTCAGAAAATTCTTGATGCATTTTGAGCACTTAGAAGGACATTCCCTTTAATCAGATCTGATTGTGTGTAGCAAACATTTCATGTTATATGAAGGGTGATACAGAAAGAGGTGCTCTTGGGGAGTATTTCTCGCTACAAAATAGTCCAATAAATTACTTTATGCAACCCATTGTAATCCACCCAGGGACTAAGAATGAACAAGACTAGAGATAAAAAGTTTTCATTCATTTCAAGTCTTGAAAGCTATCTTTTTATTTGCAAATTTCTTGTAGAATACGTTGCCATCCTGTAGAGTAGTGAGGTTTAGATAACTGCTTTAAAATACTCTCTGCAAGTTTTATCCTTTTATTTGAGTGGAGCAAAATCAGTGAGGGCAGAGCACTGGAATTTGTTGTAGGGAGTAAATGCAGTAATGTGGCTGTTGCCCCCAACAATAGTGCTTGGTTTAATATTTTGTCTTCCCTTCCTGCCAACTGGGGAGAAAAAGGTTTCAATGCTATTCTTGTAGTTTTGTTGCATAGGGAAGACATTTTTAAACTGACCATTTGCTATTTAGCTGTAATTTTTTATTCAAAGGTCATAAAATCTGTTGCACAATGATACTAGGGGTTGTAGTCTTTTTTGTTTTCCTGGTTAATAAAGCAGACCTGGGAGACACACAGATGAGTATTTGTGGCTTCAATTTCTTCAGGGACTCTGTTTTTAAGGGCATACCAGCAGCAACATGAGACTGTTCTCTACTTACAATTTGTCCTTAGACTTAGAAAGCTGGAAGATAAGAGCAGAACTACAGCAGAAAGTTGTCTGTTAACCACCCTCTGAAAAAACTTGATCTGAAATTGGGTTCAGAATAAAATTACTATTTGCTGCAAGGCTTTCACACTGCTAAACTGCTTTTCACCTCAGATCTCCACTGTGATTCCTTCTAACTGATTCAGGGAGTGAAGGATGTGCACTCATTTTGTAATGCTGAGGCATGGCCATTTCAGTATCAAGTGCAGGTAGCCCTGAGGATGGTATTTCTGATTCTAACTGGAGAGTATCCCTTCCACCTGACTTAGAAACATAACTCTGGGCAAAATAGTTTTGTTACAGCCAGTCTGTTAAAGGTGGGATATTTAGAACACAGGACACTGTGGTTTTTTGGATATCATTCATTCTTCCAATGAGTATCCTGCTCACAGTGATACCTCAGGCTCCTGACAGTCATTCCCTGTGCCATGATGTGCAGAGAAGCCACAATGGCACCTCTGCCCATCCCATCTTCTGAGCAGTCCCACTCAACCTGAATAATTATGAAAAAATATTTTCACATGCTTGCTCTTCCTGTTTGGGAAGAAAGTGGTTTAAAATCCTGAGTTGAGCTGTGGTTAATTCTGGTTGGTAGTGAATTACATGCAGAAAGATCCCAAATGCTGTTGCTTTCTCACATCCATATCACGAGGGCAGTTTGTAGCAGATTGCAATATCTGTTTCTGGTGAAAATGGCAGGAGTTTTTTGTGGTGCAGATTACTTGTAGCTGTTGTTCCTTGGCACTGTGTAACAGGAGCCAGGGGCTTTGAGAGGCAGCAGGGGAAGTCCTGCTGCAGTGGCAGCATCTTCCTGGAGTTCCAGTAGCCTCCTAATCCACCTCCTTAGCTGTGCATAAGATAGTGGAGCCCCTTGGTTTGAAACAGTGCACCTGGTGCTGAATTGCTGTGTTCATGCATGGGGTGGGACAGCTATGGCTGAATTTCACTAATTCTACAAGCAGTTTCAGCTAGTCAAAGAAAATATATTTTTTTGAGCCTGGGACAAGTACTATCTGTCAAAGTAAAGGGCAAACAAAAACTGATGGTGTGAAGTCCTTTCCCTGTTTCTGTGTCATAACCCCCATAACTAATTTTGAGATCATAACATGTCATGCTCATTTTGGATTTTATGCACATTATATATTTGATATATATATAACTGCATCTTAGATTCCCGTTTGCAATATTCTTTTTTTATATATTAGGGGGTAGAATCTGATTGAAATCATCAAAGTTCTAGACCAGGGGTTTATAGGGATGTTTCCTGTTCCTTTTATTTCAAACTGAAGAATGTTATGATGTGCTAAGAATATGTCTTTTAGGTTTTTTTAACTTTTTCCTTTTTTTTATATCCCTTTTCTACACTGTCTTGTCTTTACTGCTGTGTAATTCTGAGAGCTTTCTAGGCCACTGACTGATGGCTTTGGTGTCTGTTTATATACTCAGTAACAGACCCAGTTCTTGACTGGAGATTCTAGGTGCTTCTGTGCCTTTTATCTGTGAAAGCAGAACAGTATTTTTATACTGGCCTCGTGTATGTGCATAGAAATAATTGTGCCAGGATAATAATGTCTGACTGGCAATCTTACAGTCAAAGGTTCTATTTCAGTTTAGGAGATTAAGGCAGGGTAGACTCATGGGCTATAACAAATTAAAGACCTTTTTATCAAGCTAATGCAAGTCTTGAGTGTTGTGGAAATGTGCTAATTATTAACACAGCACTATTTTCCTAACTTAACCTTGCAGATCTGTGAACTTAATCTTGTAGTGTCGGTAAATACTTCTGAATCTAAGGGGAGGTGGGACAGCTGTGTGAAGAGCTTGGGAAATATTTGTCCACTTCTAGGACTGTATTTGTCCATTTCTGGGATGTTTGTTTGCTGTGTGAAGTGGTCATTGTTGCCCGTTCTGTGGCTCACAAAATGTGTGATAAGAATTCTCATCATTCTTTGTTTCAAAAATAAAAAGTAATGGACTAAGAATATTAGCCTAAGTTCCACCATGATTGCACTGTTGATAGACCTGACACTGTGTGCTGGTGCCTCCTGAGTCAGAAACCTGGAGGTGGGTGAATTTCATCGATTTATGCATTTAGAAAGCACAAACCCTGTACTTGTGCAAAAAATGCCCAGTTACAGTTCAAGGAAGCAAATCCTTGCGAGAGCTCTGCCTGTTCTACCAGCCCTTGTGCTCTAATGCCTCCGGTTTCCTCTGCTTGAGCATCTCTGGGGCTTTTTCTCATGGAAGCTTTGCAGTGCAGCCTCTCTGGTGTCCCTCAGGCCAGGTAGGTGTGAATTTTCTGATGATTGCTGCTTTCAGTGCAAGTCAGTTTGAAGCAGCAAAGGTGAGGGCAGCAAAGGGAAATTTGGAAGCTATTTTGTAGAACAGGTATGCAGATAACTGACTAAATAATGTCTGGGAAGTGTTGTGGAATTTGAAGCGGGGAAAAATTAAAATAAGCGACAGAAGCTGTAAACTTTTCTAATTTTTTTCCCCTGTTAAATGCACATGGCGAGGGCCTGAGGTGTCATTTTGGTTTTGTATAAATTTCTTGAAGAATTTCAGCTTAAAAATGTTGCAAGATAAAAGTTCTTTTGAGTGGTTTTTTTTCCAGTCAAGTATATTTGTCTTTGTTTATGGAAAAAGCATAGCCTCCATATGCAAGAGAATGCATGGGGGGATTAGTAGCATACAAAAGCAGATATAGGAAATTGTTGAGTCAGTGTAAACCCTGAATGGATTTGCAGCAGAGAGCCAAGTTAAAATGAATTTGATTTAAAACAGAATGCACAACATCTTTTTTAGCTTGCTTTCAGGAATTTGCCGTGTAAATTCAGCCTATTACAGATAAATGAAAGAGAGGAGTTTTAAAATGAAAAGTAGCTGTAATGCACAGATTGAATGTTTGGGTGGGAGTGAAAGTAGGAGTTACTGGGTTGGAACAGATTCCTTAAGATCTGTCACATCATACCATTAAAATAAAGAGCTAGACATAGTAATTTTAAAGGGATATTGTGTAAAAGTTGGGATATATTAATGCAGTAAAATACATTGATGGATTCCAAACTTAGGGTCTGTTATGTGCATTATACTGACACAGTCACTGTAGATAGCAAATACTTGCTGTGGGTGCTGCTTTGCTTGTGAAAGGAAGGATTACAGTGTGTTAGGAAACCTTGATTCCATCAGCTCCCTCTGTGTGTGCTTGCAATTTCATGAGGTTATTCCTGTAATGTTTTTGATCAAATTTGTAATATAATCAAAGGACTTCATAAAAGTCCTGTATTCTTTCAGTTTTTTCATTCTTAGCAGCTGCAGGCCAAAAGGGGCAGAAATTGTTTCAATTTCTTTTGTTCTCCCTCAGAAGTTTTAATGGCCATGGGCAACTTGCTTTTTATCTGTTCTCCACTGATACCGTGTCTCATACTGGTAGTGTTTTGATAATAAATAAATAATTTCACAAATATTTAAAACCTAAGGATAACAGTGTTGTATAAATGATCAAGATTTTAGCTACTGCAGAATATAAAACTGAACAGTACTTTTCCACATCCAGGCACTTTATTCTGGATATGTTTGTTCCTACCTGGTTCCCCACCCTGTCTCACCTGGGCACCTCACTGTCTGTGCCTGTGCTTGCTGTGCCCCACCTTCCCATTTTATTGTGGGGTCCTTGGATGTGGAAACCAGGGGATTTTCCTTAATGTATCACAAAACATCTGAGGAGAGGAGTGAATTCAACTCGGTCTCCCAGCACTAAATTCTGATCCATTCTTCTCTCTTCCATGGAGAGCCCATCTCAGGCTCCCTGTGAGGTGCTGGAAAGCTTTTGCTGCTGTCCCATTGTTGTATGTCACAAAAACACAAAGAACTGGGAAGAAACATGAAGCCTGGATTTTCTGCAGTGCAGAATTGCACCTGGTATATCATTAAGGTGGTGCAATATGCATCTAAAATGATATATAAAATATCTGAATTTTAAAGCAATATTTATTGCTTGTTCTTCCATTTCTTCAATGTTTTACAAATTGTATCAAGGAACAAAACCACTTTTAAAATACTTTTTTTAAGGAAAGAAGAGGAGACAATTTTTAAATTAATGTGAAGGTTATGATACATACTTAACAAAGCCTGGGAACTTGAAAGTGTAGACAGCCATTGTCTTGTCTTAACCCAACGATGTGAGTAAAGGATACAGTGTCAGATGTAACTTTGAATTTTCCTGGCTTCTGTCACTTCACATCACAACCTTAGCATTAGTAATATACATTTTTTTTGTTGAGGAACAAAAGCAAAAAATGTATTTTGACTAGTAAAATTAGGAAGATGACATGTAAATCATAGAAGTTCACTGTGCAACAGTAATGTGTGTCATTTTTTAAAATGCAAGTGTAATTCTGAGTACATGGTAACTACTATCTATAGCTACAGAAATATCACCACCTCCTGCCTTTTGGCAAGAAACTGTATTTTAAGTTTTATATATAGATTACACAATGACAGAGACGATAAAAACTTTTAGCTGAGCATTATACTTTAGTACAGAGCAGGAACTAAATATAGTCTGTGACATCACAGCAAGGTTGCTTTGTGGCAAAAACACAAAAAACAAACCAGCAGAGATGTCCATTACTGCTGTTACATGGTCATCAGGGACAGATGAAATTGGCCATAGAAGCAGCTGATTACAGGAGATCCTATCATGAGTGATAACAAGTGAACCTGAGCAATGGCATTTCAGCCACTGGCATCTGTTCTGTTAAATCCCAAATTCTTCTCATTGATCTGCTTTGAACAGAGCTTGGAGATTTCAGACTGGGGGAGCAATGCACCCTTTAATGAGCCAAAGGAGCACTTTTGGCTGCTTTTTCCTTGAGTGCTGCAGCTCTTCAGGCTGTAGGCAAGACTCCTGTGCTTCCCCCTAAGGAAGCAGGAATTGGATCCATTTGCAAAGCAAGGAGAGGACAGAAGAAACCTGATAGCTCAGGATGGCTGCCCCATTCTCCATCTCTGAGCTGGTCCCTGTCCTTTCTGTCTTCTCTCTCCAGCATCAAGAGGAGGAAAGGGCTCAAGGACTGAAACTGCAGTTTTCATCCTGATCCAACTGTGGGTAAAATTATATTGTTCCAAGGGCTGAGTGAAGGTGGGTAATTGGGAAAGGGAAATGCTGGCCTGTCTCTGGGCCAGGAAAATGAGCAGACATTAATGAATATAAGATTTACAATGGGTTTCTGAACTCCAAGCCCCAACAATCTGCAAGTAAAGGTCTGTAAGGAGCTTGTGCAAAGCTCTGTTGAATCAGGACAATTGGATAGTGTCAATTATGTGATTTTCTTATACAAGCAGAGCTGCTTGGCAAACGCAAGAATAAACCATTATAACCTGAATTTTTTGTTTTAATTGAGTTTTTTTGAATTTGTGGGCTTGTTGAGCTACGATATAGAACAGCTGAGTCAAGTGCTGGGAGTCAGTTCTGAGCTGTCCTGTTCCTGTTGCATTCAGCCAGTGAGTAAACTCTCATTTTGAGGTTTCAGGACCTGATCTGTCCCTCCCACACCAGGCCTTTCCCCTTCCATGAGAACACTTTCCATTTGTTGAATCATGATAAATTTGCAAATTAGAGCAATTTAAATTTAAATGGGTGGTACTGCCAGCTAGCACATTACCAGGTGATATAGACCCTTCATCTGGGATAGGAAAGTGTAAAACTCCTCTAATAAATGATGACTACTTCTACAAAATCTGGGCAGGGCTCTGTTGGGGGAAATTCAGCATTAAAAGGAGCATCATCACCTCTAGCACCATCTTGTGTTTTCTCTTGAAATGAAAGGGGATGAGGGTGTCTTGAGCTCCATCACAAAGTACAGGGACTGAGCTGTAGGCGTGTTAGTCACTCTGAACATGCCACTGACAAGCAGGGAGATTTAACCACAGAGTTCTTTAGGCAGGAGCCGGATTAGGCCTGCTGAAGAATAAGGAAAGTTCTGCCCTGATTTGGTTTGTGAGAAATAAGAGATGATTTGCCAAGTTTGGGGAAAACATGCTGGGAATTCTTCTGCAGGTTTTAGTTGTATGGCTTTTAAATTACATATAAACCCTCTCAGAGATTTGGTTCTTTTGTGCATCTGGACCATAGTACCTGCTTGTGGTGTGGTTTTCTTTGGGGTTTTATTGTTCTTGTTCGATTTTCTTCACTGAGAGTCAAATTCACAAAGATATATGCCTGCTTTACTGTCATTTTCCTAAAAATATAATTAACTTTGGAGATCTGGTCCTAAGAGCCTGATCCTGTAGGAATCATGACACATCCTAGTCCTGATGCTGGAGTCTTACTTCATGTGTGGAGCAGAATAAGGTCACACACAATGTAGGTTCTCTGTCCTGTGTGTGAGATCAGGAATCACCATGGTTACTTATCCGCTATTTTCTGTGTGCTCTCTCGTGCTCATTCTCTCTCTATTTATTTATTTATTTACTTACATTTTTTGTGCTGTGTGGAAGACAGATCCTAAACCTACAGTGTAAAACCATTTTCTTTGTGAAATAGTGGCAGGAGCCTTTATAATGTTCATTGCTTTGCAGCAGTGATGTATCCATAAGACTCAGGAAGCAGCCGGGTGCTGGAGCTGCTGCTGGTCACCCAGAGCATGGCTCTTGACCTCAACATCCCTGCCTGTAAAATGAGAATTGTTTGCTTTATTAATGTAGAATAATTATTGTTTGCATCACCATTTCCATCTTATTATGGGATTGTACATTTCCAAAAACAGTGGCAGCGTATTACCTGTTACCTGGATGTTAAGTTTTGCATAACTTAAATGAGGAGTTTCTGTTTAGTACTGAGGGGAAAGACTTTCAGGACTGGAGTGACTTGGTGGTCCCATTTATGATGTGGCTCTCCTGCTGTCACTTAGCAATTCAGTGCTTTAGTGCCTGCTGAATAGTAAAATATTACCAGTGCAATCCAACTCCACAAATATATTTTTATGTATAATTTTAAGACAAAACATAAAAGAATCACACCTAAGATTTTTTAAAGTAAAATAATTATTGATGTGCATCAAGTATAGCCTCCTGCTTCTTGATCATGTCACAGTGGCAAGAAGGGGAGGGCAAACAGCCATGTGAGCTTGTCATTATATAAAGTAGATTTCTCAGCAATCAAGTTACTGGTAGATAAAGTTCTGTAAAAATATTTTAGTTTTAATTTCTCTTTAAGCACCACAGCACTCACATCAATCTGTGGAAAGTTAGGCACCAAATTGAGAGTTGAACTGCCTTTGTGTGTTGGAAAATTGAGCTGTTTCAAGTATTTCTGAGTATAGGTGATAAATGTTGCTTTTTTTGCGGCATTTGAACTTAGTTTGGTGATATGTGGTTGTTTTTAACAACCTGTGGGAATGTAGGTGACCTTGATTTCCTTGCTATAGCCTTGAGGGACTGACTGATACTGTGGTGTGTTTGGAGAATTACTCCTCCCTGCATGCAAACAAATATAGTACTGCTACTTTGCTGTTTTGGTCTTCTCTTATTTGCTGTACTTAAGCCATTGGGTTTATTCTACTGCATTTATAATGTAGGCTTACCAGTTAAAAAAAGAAAATAAAAACCCCAAAGGAAGCCAAGATATTGTAACAAGCTAAAAGGAAAGTTAATGGGAGAAAAAAATTGTTCAGCTGAAAAATAAAAACATTTTGTTTCCCTGATGCTTTAGGGCAGATTTTGAGCAGTGCTTGTTTGGGAAAGAGGACAGTCATGGAAAATAGAAAGTAGGATTTTTAAAAAGGAAAGTAATGATGGAAAACAACCAATAGGAATATGGACAGGTAAAGAATAATTAGAGATCATCTTTAAATAGCATAAGAGTGAGAATTTTTTGCTCTGCTCATATCATTCTGTGTTGTGCCTTTTGCTGGGATTTTACACATTAAGATTGCCACGTATTGCTTAGTATTGTTAATACTCAAAATCCTGGCAAAAGGTTGACATTGTAATGGCTCTAAAGGACCCATTTCAATGTAAATCCTAAGGGTCTATCAATGTGCAGGGGATTTATGTGGGCGAGTCCCATTAATGGTAATGGGACTTATGTGCGTAAATCTCTTCTGCATTGATGGGAAAATAGACTCCTTAGTATGCAAAGTCTCATTTGAAATCAAAGAGCATTTGCATAAGATCCATACATAGCATGGAACTCTGTGTGTTAAAAACAGTATGAAAAGAAGATAATACACCTTAACTACTTTAGTGGGTAAATACTAGTGTAAAAAGAGTATTCGTGATGTTTGTTATTTTAAAAATAGCAACAATATTTATGCAATTATCTCCATCTACTAGAAACCTTATAGAATAATTGCATTTTTATTACTGTGGATGGCTGCTTTTTACACGAGTTCAGTTGAGGAAAATAATTATGTGCAGTTGCAGAAATTTTGCACCGAGCTCATGTCCCAGCTTCCTGCACGGAGCGTTTCATTTTGGACAACTTGGAGCGCAAGCAAGAACCAAAGGAGCTTTGCAGCCCCAGTCCTGCTGCATTCGCAAAGCCTTTATCTCATAAATACTCTGAGGTGACATCGTGTTCGCTTTGACTTGAGGCACCAAACGCTGCAGAATTCCCGGGGCGCGCCGTTTGCTCCCAGGATTTCCTTGGGAAGGAGGGAATGTCCAGCCCGCGGCCGCGCGCGGCCACCAGGTGGCGCTGTTGGCAAATGTAACATGGACGGGCACCGGGACTTGGGGGAAAAGCTGAAACTTCGCTTTTTCATCATTCTCCTCCTGGCTGCACCCGGTGTTTGCTTTGTTAAACTGCTCCGTGCGTCCTGCTTACCTTTGGGGACTCCAGGCGACGTGGAGATGTTGCAACAAAGTGATAGCGTGGCTTGGGAATATCTGCAATATTAATGAGCTGCTTTGGTCTTTGCTGCCTGGCATCCAGGCTGGCCGTGTTGTTTTAAAAACTAAACGTGAGCAGAAACAGTTTGAGAATTCTGATATTGCTGTGGTTTTGAAGTGAGTGAAGGAGAGAGTAACTCATTTAGCTGATGCAGACAAAAAGTAGAATGGTCATTCTTTTCAATAGGAAGAGGAGCCTGGATGCAGGGAGCACTTTAAGGAGGGAGTTTTGGGTATGTGTGGTTTGGCAAGGTTTCATCTGCCTGCAAGAGGAAAAGCTAATTTATGTCTCGTGTAGTATCTCACCTCAGGAATTGGGATCGACTCTTCCATGAGACTTCTCTCATACTCAGGGGCCCTCCAAGGAGAAATAGCAGAGTTGAATGTATTTTAATATTAAGCATATCTGCTTTTTTTTGTTCAGGATGAGTTTATCAAATGATAAATTCATTTGATATTGATATGAAATTGGTGAATCTGTTTTCCTTTATTTTTTATGCCAAAAAAATTGATCTTGCCATTCTTATGACACTAGCCAGTGCATACTGAAGAATTAAGAATTGCTCTAGGAATGCAGCTTTAGATAAACTTTGACAAACATTACTGAGTATAATAAACCTCTCCAAAATTCCCTTTTATTTCTTGGACAGAACAAAAGTGGTTTTGGTTTGTTTTATATCAGAACCCTATTTTTAGGTGCAGAAGTTCTCTGTATTTATAGAAGGTGGTGTGTGAATGGCACAGGTAAAAGCAATTTGTCCAGTTTTTCAATCAGTTGATGCTTCTGTGTGCACTGACTTCTGTCTTTCCTCGCCTGTGCAGCACAGAATATGAATTTATCCATTCTGATGAGGGAGTTCCTAGAGGAACTCTGGGTGATGAACCAAGTACTTATTTAGCGTGATGACAGCTATTATGACATAAAGCAAAGACTACCTTTATTTACTTTTTTTTTTTAGTTTTATACTGAATAATATCTCACTACTTTTCTTAAAACCTTACTGGGAAGCCTGAATCCAGTGACAACAAAGACCCTGGCTCATACCCCTGATATAAATGCATCACACTTGGTATATTCTCATTAAAAATGAATTTCTATTCCTGGCTGTCCTCACAAGAAAACTTTCCTGTGCTTGTTTTTCTGAGCAGGTGATGTAAATGGGAGGTGTTAGGTGGAATGGGAAGCAGGATGTCTGATTGCAGAACCTTGCAGCATTTCAACAGGCTGGTGAGGAGAAGTGGCAAAATGCTGGTGCTCTAACCCAGAATCAATTATTGCAAACAGTCTAGGGAGATGGCCAAATATTTATTTTGAAAACAAGCAAAAAAAAAAAAAACCTAACTAAAACCAACTTTATATAAATGCAGCTTTTATTAAATTCTATATCTTCAGCGCTTCTAGACTTTTGAAAAGTAATGTAATTTTTTTTTTCTTAAAATAGTGCAAACTGCTAGCAAATTTAGTATTCATTGTTCAAAGACTGTTAAAACCCACTTGAAATAATGTGCAAATCCCATCTTTCCAGTAATAGTAGTTTGTTAATTAGCAGAGCTACCCAAATACTGAGATTGTGGTTAAAATTGCTCTGAGTAGGAGGTGGTAATGATGCCTGCTTTACAACACATTATAGGCAGTGCTCATTAATTCTGGCAATGAGAAGAATCACAGATGTGTGCTTTAGAAAAAGGCAGTGGTGAGAAGAATCACCTTGAATTTAACCAAGTCCTGAAATCCTTAAATTGTGAATATTGAGAAATGAAATAAAGCACAAAGTAGCTACCACATTTGGGTACTAGTTACTGCAGACACTGAGTAACTTTGCTCATGGCAGTGAACACTGAGGTGCCCACCTTGAGTGGTTCCATGAACTGCAAAGGTACCATTTAGCAAAGAAAAAAACACTTTTGTTGTAGAAGAAATGAGCATTCCATTTCTGCTGTTGTAAAAAAAAAAAAAATCATGCAGAAATATTTTCTGTCCTGAAGGGCTGTGAGGGGTTTTGTTGTTTGGGTTTTTCCTTTCCTTGGGGAGTTTGAGATGTGTGTTTTAAGAGAGCTTGTAGGAATGAGACAGAAATGAACAGAGACTTCTTTAAAGCTGGATATCCCCTTCTGTTAATAAAAGAGGGATCTTTTTATTCTTTGTTTCCTTTCAGAGCACAGTTACTTGATGAGATCCAGTAGGCTTGATCTTGGTCCCAAGTCAAATCTGTAGAGAAACACAAAAAATTCTTAATCTCTTGTCTCGTGGCCTCAACACTATCATCTGTACTAAATTGGAGGACTTTTTGGGGGCTCAGTTTTTGGTGGTCTTCTGGTAGTTTAGGAGTTTGTCTGAGGAGCTCTGGTAGTTCTGGGAGCCTGAGTCTTAAGTCTCGTGGCTGAGAATTGAATGGGATACTCTACTGTTCGAATTTGTCTTATTGGATCACCAGTGAAGATATTATGGTCTAGAAAGAGATCAAATAATTTTGTGTGGATAACTGAAAGCAAGGCTTTTTTTTTGTCCTGGTGAATAGTCCAATTTTAGGATAATGGAAGGAGTGACTAGTGTTGTTGAATCCATCTTTTTTAAGATGGCAAGTAATACTAAAACAGCAAAGGATTTTACATTTTATTTTCCAGACATTATCTGGCACTTGGGCATTGCTAAAAGATATAACTTCTTTGCCTCTATCCACATTAAGATGATTGAGACAAAAAATTGATGTGCCATTGTAAGGAGCACCTAAATAACTGTTATCTCATAAAAGCAAGTATACTATGTGAAAAATTAGCAGCAGATTGAACAACTACTGCTTCTTTTTGGGGTTTAAATGGATAAGAGGAAGGATCATGACAAGTGGGAGCCCACTCCAGATGTCTGGTGTGGTGCTTCTGTCATTTCTGAATTTTGTTTCTGGAGTGAAGTATTCAAAATTGATTTTAATTTTGAAAAAAATCTCTATGCCTTTGAAGTTCCACAGGGAAAGACTTTGGTCTAGAAAATTGTATTGCTATAGTTTCAGGTGTTGCTGGTCACTGGATGTATGGCAGGCAAAGAGCTCGCAGAACGAAGTCCCTAATTTTAATTAGCTGAAGGCTTCAGTATCCCTGCTCAAGAGCAAGGCCTGAGGCTGCAGGATGCAGCTGCTTTAAACTGAACAGCTTTGCTTTGGCCATGGGTCCCTTCAGCTGGAAACACTGTCTGTAGTGCACCACACAGCACAGCTCATTCTGTGCCTTTGAGTGTCTGTGCTGTGCACAACTCAATAACCAGAGGGGTGTTGTGCCATAAGGTGATGCCAGTGCTCAGGTACTGCCGTGGAGCTGTGAGAGATCAGGGAGATTTTGATTTCCTTCTGTTTACAGGAATGTCCACCTTCTCTACAAGCATAACTCTAACCCAACAATAATTTGTGCAATTATAGTTATGTCTGAAGTTCATTATGTTCCAAGTGTATATTCCCAAGGATGACTGATGTGCTTAGAGGATTGTGCATAATGAGTGCTTGGCAGTTTAGAGGTTTGATCCAGGGAAGGGGGTAAGATCCTTGTACAATTTTCTGAGCACCCTCATGTATCATCCAGAGACACCAGCAGCCACATTCCTGGTGTGTGTTTTCTGCAGGATGCTCTGTGTCTGTGCTTAAAAAATGTCATTCCTCAGGATATTATCAGAAGAGCAGGTGGAATGTAAATTATGAGTAGCCAAATATATATATGGAGACTTCAGTTCTGCTGGTGGGATGGACCACCTTCCTTTCAGGAAACATGTGAGAACCCTGTGGGTTTTTCCAAGAATATTATCCAATCCCTCATGTGCATTGGGGTGGGAATAGGACATACCCATGGGACGACTGGAATAACATCTCATATAAATTTAGGGGCACATGGTGAACTGGTATAGTACTTGCACCTTGAAGCAAATAACAAGCAAATAACTTGAGCAGACCTTTCTGGATTTGAACCTCAAGTTTTATGGATCTTCCTTTTTTTTTCTTTCTTTTTTTTTTCTTCTAAATGCCTAAGAGGTTTTGAATTAATCTTCTCAAAGCTTCATGTGAGTAATTTTTAAGTGGTGTTCAGTTTCTTTGTTGTGTTTCTGTAAGTTAGTGAGTTTGATTTATTTTAAGAAAGTGTTTGCAGTCATAATTAACGGAGATATTAAGCTTAGTGTTAATTACACAAATTGATGTGAATATCTGATTGAGTCCTGAGAGGGTTAGATTTTTCCCAGCTGTGAGAGATGACATTAAAAGATGGATAATTTGTAATTTAACTGCAGGAGTTAAAGGAATTTGCAATAAAAACATGAATGTCTTTGTTTCTAAACTTTAATAGGAAAATGTTTTATCATCTTGGGTGGCTTTAATACAGTGGTAGTGTGATGGAGAAACTAAATTGTAAGTCTATGGTGGACAGAGGGCTGGAGCTTCCTCTTTTGTGGAAAATACTGATTTTTTTGGAAGTGTGAAGAAGGTTTGACTATTTAACTCTGTTCTCTAAAATCCCAGAAAATGACCCCATCCTTTCAGAGCTTTTTTTTGTCATGTTTTGCAGAAGATCAAGATGGAAGGGTATACATGTAGTAACTCTAAGACAGGAAAGGTTGATTCATTACTTATTTTTTACTGATGCTCGCTATGAGTTTTCTAATTTTTTTTTTATTTGCAGAATTATTTTCCCCATTTTCTGCTAGCATTTTCAGTGTAATTAAATTCAAGACCTAGTTTGAAGTTGACCTTGCTTTGGGGAGTGTAAGGGTTGGGTCAGATAACTTCCCAAGGTTTAGTGTAACCAGATTTATTCTGTGATTACTGTTGGCTCTCTGTTTAGTTTTATAATTTTAAGAAAGTACAGGATTTGCATGTGCTGTGTGATTTCAGAAAACTAATAATAATATGGGGTTTTCTTCATTTCCTTCAAACAGCTAAAATGTATGACTAAAAACAGTGTGAATGGGAAACTGAAATATTTTTACTGGGTTTGAACTTACATCATTTTGTACCAATGGATTTGAGAGACTTCACTGAATTGTCATCTTCTCTCTCTCCTGAGTGCTAAACCTGGAATTGTGGTAACTGCCCCAAATTTGGCTTCTTGTGCAAGATTTCTCTCCTGTTGTGGCTGATGCTCTCTCTGGAGTGGATTGAGCACTAATGGTGCCTGTCCCAATGACATCTGGCCAGATGTTGAGTTCCCAGCATGTGGCTCGTGGGGATTGTGAAGGATGTCCCCATGCCTAAGAAAATGAACTCAAAAATGATGATTGGGAATCAATAATATGGAAATGCAAAAAGTGGTGGTGTGGTTTGGTTGGTCTCATTGTAGGTGTTTTATTTATTTGTTCATTTATTTATTCTTACCTGTTTTCTTAGAACAGACAGAGTTTTCTGCCTAGAAAGGCAGTTGTCTCCCAGGAGTTTTCTGTCAGGAAGGCTCTTGTGCCTGCTCAGCAGCTGTACCCTGCAGCCTCTCAAGTTACCACCAGATATTACTTCTCTGAAAAACTCCCTAAGTCTGATACTGCAGTGCATCTTAGTTTTCAGCTCACTGAAAACTCAGTTTTTCTGATACTTACGGTTTTAAATGATTTATTTTCCTTTCTTTCTCCCTTAGATATTTGTGAAGAAGAACTACCAAAGTAATAGCATTTATTCAGCAGGGGAAGGTGGTTTTCAAGTGCCATTAAGTTGCTTGGAAATTTCTAGAACTATAATTTTGAAAATCTAGAGATAAAGGAAAATAAAATAACCTTCCTTCATATGACAGTGTCTTCATTTTTTTATTGCTTTCTCTAATAATTCCTCTGTTGCTACATTAGCCAGTGCTCTATTAATTGTGAGTCAGACAGGTAAATAATAAAGAATGTTGAAAGACTTGGACATGTCAGAAAGGTTTTGGAGTATAATGAATTCTATGGCAAGAAATCACCTGTATATTAACTACTACATATTGTCAATAAGGCCAATGTTGATGCTGCATGTAAATGCCTGAATCAAATATGTTATAATGTATATTCTTGGCTTTATAAAAATTTAAATTTCAATGCTACAACAGTAAATCTATGTTTGGAGAAGAACCTAAGAAGAACCAAAGTACTACAATGAAAATATCTAGTATTTCAGTTAATTCAAAATAAATAGGGAAATTAAATTTAAATATTTTTAAAGAGTCCTTGAATGGTTTGTTGATTAGAAACTAATGTAACTCCTTGTCTAAGATAAAACACCAAACAGGCAGCAGCTGCTGGTAATTGGTGCAAGTAATTGTAGAGCCAATAAGTTGAAGAAGTGCTTATTAAAAGAAACTGCCTTCCTATCTGCTCGTAAGTTCAATTGAGTAATGCACTCTACATGTGGTCTGACGGTACGTAAATTATACACCTGATTTAAAACCACTCCATCCATAAGAGCTCCTGTTTTGCTCATCCATAAAAATTTTACTTTCTTTATTACTAACTACTTGCAGCAGCATATGGCATAATATCTATCAAATTAGGCTTTGAGGACATCTTAGACTGGCACCCTGCTGGCTTGGAACATGTGCTTAATGCATATTGCAGCGGGTTTAACCCCTTGAGTGCCCTGGGAAAGGCTCCTGCTCTCCTGCAGTAATGCCCCTATGGCCTCCTGGGCACAGCCTGGCATCCTGCTGATCCCCTGGCATTCCTCAGTAGGGATGGAGGGGCTGCAAGTGGCTGCTGCACAGGCAGAGAATCAATGGATTGATTCGCATTCCAGAGAAACTTCGAGGCTACAACTTCTTTGTTTGGACCTAATGAGAAAATAAATTAATCTGAAAAGAAGAGTTATAATTCAAACTCACAAATTTATTTAAGTTTGAATTTGAAATTAAGCATTTTTTTAACATTGCTTTAAATTAATCAAAAATTTTTTAAATTTTAATTTTGCAAAATTAAGCAATAATTAATTGAAATTAAGCTCTTTCAGCATATTAGTTTGCATACAGATTTTTCCTGAGGAAAAAAAATCCATTAACATGGTGCAATTATCTTCTAGTAAAAATTGAGGTGTTGTTTTACATCCATCACACAGGGGGGTTTTTGTTCACATGGGTAATAACTCTTTTGGCCTGCTTCTAAAACAACAAGAAAACTATGTCCTCCCAAATCCAGATTTTGTCTTCAACTTAAAACAAAATATTTACACTCATCTTTGTCTTCAAAGAATCTCTAAGAAATCCTGTTGTCTGCAGGCCTGAAAATATTTTGGTGTACCTTCAACAAGTCATGTACCCTGGGTAAAACCTGAGGAACAGTTACTGTAGATGTCTACTAATCCAATAATTAAATATTGGGGGACATGAGGAATAAAAGCATCTGGTTCAACAGTCACAAAAAAGTAATTTCAGTGATCTTATTGGGGGTTTTTTGAAAGCTCTCCGGGCATTCTTTGGAAACAGCTTCAAGTCTGAATACTGCTTTCCCTTGCTCCTTGACAGTAGTTTTTAATGGAAGACCTTCATTGGCACTGATTTAGAGGTTTTCTTTTCAAACTGAAATAAACTTACACTTTGAGCTACTGCTTCAGCCCCAAGGCTAACTGGGTAATGTAATTTCCTCTAGTCCTCTCTACCAGCAGTGGTTTTCTTGAATACATTTGAACGAAACTTGTGCTGCAAAGTTTTGCTGCTGAGTCTGCTGCTGGACTTGCCTCAGGGAAAAGGTTCCTCTGCTGATGGTTTTTCCAGGAAGCAGCTGAATCCAGGAGCTGCTCTGCTGTTGTTGTAGATCCACCTCTGCCACTGGACTTTACTCACCCAGCCTTGCTGCTCTACCCAGGCTGCAGGTCCAGTGTAGCCTCAGCTTAAAAATGCACAGAAAACTTACAAACAGCAAGCTAAAGAAATCTGAGGATGTTAATAAGTAATATTGATATCTATCAGTAATAGTAAAAGCATGGCTAATTCTTACCTGCAGGGGCAGGAATTTAGTTGAAATGTGGATTTAAAAAGGAGACACAAGCATTTCTTGCTTTGAACCTAGCTTCTTTTGGCATTGTTCGATGTCCTAAGTTGCACACAAACACTAAGACTACATCCTCTCATATTCTGGCAGCTTGCATATCAACCCATAACCTGACAGGGATTGAAAGCTGCTGAATATAAAGAAGCTGAAGTATTTCCTTTTGGTCTTTAATTTCACGTGGGAGGAAACAGACTACCTACCTGGCACTTGGCTTATGCCTGAATCTCAGCTTTCTTGATTGCAGAGGAAAAAAGTCAATGTTAAAGGATCAAAACAAGCATTCTAATTATTATACTTGAAATAGAATCACTATGGTGTTAGTTTCTGAGGAAGTGGCAAAGAAAGTCAACTTAGCTTTTAAAACAATCTCATACTTTTGAGGTTTCAAAACCTGTTGCTAGCATGTTGCAAAAGAGATGTTGATCCATGAACAAGGACAAGACAACCTTTCTAACAGGTCTAATAACTATTGTATTTATAAATAATTTTAAGTACTTATATATTAAATATGGACTAATCCCTGCCCATTTGAACTTGAAAATCAATGGGGTGTCTGTGTTCTTTTCTGTGTTTTTCTTGTTGATTGTTTGGGCATTTGACTGAGAGAAAGGAAGGATCGTGTTTTCTATTAGACTTAGGTGAATGTATTCTCCTGTTGCCTATCCAGAATTCATCACAGCCTTCACCTCCAAATTGCTGTCTGGGAACTGGAGGTAGAAGTTAAGGCACTGTACTGCAGAAAGAATAGTGATGGGAAAAAATGCAGCTCAAGGAAGAATAAACTTTCCTGAGGTCAACTTGTGTCTAGCATACCTTTAGAAACTAAAGATGAATTAGAAAATGAAAATAATCCTTGGGGAAAAATATAATAAGCCAATTAAACAATTTTTTGTTAAACTATTAACATCAACTTTTCTTTTTGTTCGTGTGCAACCCTGTTGTGAGGCCTGTGGCCTGCCCTGGAGCTGTGGGGGTCAGGCTGCCATCAGGCGGCTGCAATCGATTCCCTCCAACAGGTTCTGCACAGGCTGCATGTGAGTTGCACCTATTTTGGCAGCATGTGCAATTGGGCAGTGAAGGAAACAGCTGCCAGTAGAATCTAAATTAATCTGTTGCAAAGGTTAAGCCCTGATCATTGAATTAAACAAGGAATTGCTGGAAGGGAAAGCCATTATCTGTTTTATTGGTCTGTTACCAGTAAAATTTTCAATCTTGAATTTCAGGTTTACTACCTTTACTTGTGAAAATGTTTTCGGTGTAAGCCTGATGATGTGTAAACAGTATCACAAAGGAATGCATATTTAAATGTGAATATGTGAATGCAGCACTCTCAGTGATAGTGAAATTATACTGTAATCTCCCACTGAATGATAAGCATTTATAACATTAAGAACTAAAGCAGTAAGGGACAGGGTGGAAGAACTTAGCTGGCTTTATTATATTCATATAAGTTGGACAGGAAATTAAAGTGTTGTTAATTATTCTGAAAACAAAAAAAAATTACTTTCAGATAGCTTTTTTAATTTGCATGTTATTATTCTCCAGAACTAGCTTAATTGACTCTTACTTCAGCTACTTTAAATCCTTTTAAAGTGTTGTGTTCAAAACCAATGCTTTGAAGCACTTCTTCTCCTTCAGTGAGGAGCTGCTTTAAGAGAAAAAATAAAAACCTGAACTACATATTGAATTTTCCAGACTGTGTTTCTGCACAGCAATCTTCTGAAAAAGTGCAATTATTTTTTTTTCCACTCAAGCATGCATTTGAGAGGAATGAGTAGATCAGATAAAGAGCAGAGATTCAATTCAACTCAACCTTGAGTCACTCTCTGACTGTCTCTTTAAAAAGGAAAAAAAAAACCAAACCCAAGGTGGCAAAATCAATACAAACCAATAATAACTTCACATTTGTGGAAGCAACATGAATGGCTCTCCAAAATATTGAGACACATCCAAGTACATTTTAGCAGAGCTGATATTTATCAGAAGTCATTTGCCCTCAAGCAGATGCTCTCTTTCATTGTGCTCCTGTCACAAATGACTAAGATTTATGACAGACAATTACAGCATCTGCAGTTAGCAGCCTTATAATCAGCACCATTATTTAACGATTGGTGCAATAAACTGACTCCTGTTACTGTTTATCAGATATCAGTCAGTTCTGGCTATTTTCTTCAGCTCCCCAAATCACAGTATGGTGCAACCACTGCCTTTTAATGGCTAGTCAGAAGCAGGCACATTTTCACGTTTTGTACAGACTGCCGAGGAAAAAGAAAAGGCAACCAATTACATGTATGTATGGTGCCCTCTCATTTGAGATGCCTGTGTATGTAACTATCTCTATACAGTCTAAAACCTCTTGAGAAAAAAAAATAACAGCTTTTACTATTGAAGATAAGAGCTTCTATTTAGCCTTCTGCATGGGGAAAAATGTCTTCTGTTTAAATATTCATGTTTTAAAGAGGGAA